>NC_089822.1:246209156-246509156 GCF_035046505.1 Tiliqua scincoides | reverse complement strand
CAGGAATGCATACATTCCTCAACAGCATCACATCTGGGAGGAAACTGGCCTGCCACAGCAGCTCTTTGGCTTGTGGATCTGCTAACCATGAAGGAGTGTAGAGTTGTTCAGGGACACAGCTGTGGGACTGCAAAAGTACACAGTGTACCCAGGACACTTTCCATTCTAGTGTGAGTCGAAACACCATGATCCTGCAATGATTTTCTATATTTGAAAGGCTTTAGAGAGACTGAGGAATGTGTTTGGTTTTCTGTGTCTAGCTGCCAATGCCGGGCAGGCAGGTAGATCTGAGTTCTGCATTGGGAAGACTGGTCGACCTGGGCTCCAAAGACTATTCCGGCAGTTGCCACTCTCCCCCTGCCTGTTTTGCCCCCATTCTGCCAACCCCCACTCTGTTCCACCCCCTCCCTCTTTGGGAAGGGGCCGAAAGAAACTTTGTACCCCCTGATAAAACTCCTCTCAGAGGCCCTGACTGGCGCCACGCTCAGGCACTGACCGGGGTCCTCATGTACAGCCATGTGCTGCGGCTGCACCCCCCACCTCTCCCTCCACAGGCAGCTCTCCAGCAGCGGGAGACCACCCAGGACCGCAGCTGCTCGCCGTGCCCAGCGCCACGGGAGCCACAGCGCGCCTGGCAGGCTCATCCTTCTCCAACAGGCGCCCGCAGCTCTGCCTCGCCCAGGACAGGCTCCGAGGCCGCCAGTGCAGAGCAGCCAGACACAGCCCGGCTTGCCTGGACGCTCTCCAGACGGGGCAGGACAGAGGAGCGGGAGCTGCTCCGAGCGGAGGGGGGCGAGGCGGGAGGAGCCTTCGGAGCGGGGTCTCCATCGCGGTCCCCGCCGCGCGCGCAGAGCAGGAGGCTGACCACGCTGATCCCGCACAGGCTGGAGAAGGTCAGGAGGACCAGGAGGGAGGGGAGGCAGCCGGAGTCTGGGTCCGGGTCGGGCGGGGACCCCTCGTCTTCCTCGGCCGCCATCCCAGGCCCTGTCCCGCCTTGACCAGGCAACCGTTGCCACGGCAACTGCACCTCGGAAACTCTCATCCCGGGTACCACTGTTGCGTCATCGCGCGGGGGGAGCGAGGGATCGCTGCTGATTGGCTGGCTCGGGGGCTGGTCCAGGCGCGGCCTGGCTAGTGTCAAGCACGTGTGTTGAGAAGCAGTTTTGGCTTCCGCTCCTCTGCGCATGCGCAACTGAGCAAGTTTCTTGGAAGGGCCAAGGCAGCACGTGACTCACTCTCCTTTCCCCAGGCAGAAAACACCTTCCGGTGTCCAAGTCCATGCTGGGGTTTCTGGAGGAGGAGGCTGTTTTCATGACTGCCTCACAAGGAGGCAGCGCTCGCCCCATTGGCATGACTACGGGCTCAATCCTATCCATCTTTCCAGCACCAGTGCAACCAAAATGCAGCCCCAAGGTGAGGGAACAGATGTTCCCATGCCTTGAGGAGGCCTCTGTGACTGCCTCCCCATCACAGGATGCAGTGCACATCCCATTGGCACAGCTACTACACCAGTCCTGGAAAATCGGATATGATTGGGCCCTATGTCAGCACCAGAAAGTTGGATAGGATTAGGTCCTGGGTCCACTGTACCTGAGGATGCACCCTGTCAAGATTCAGTGGAAGGTCACGTGCCTTGCATGCAGACAGTTCCATCTTCAAACGTTGACATCTCCGGCGAAATGATTCAAAGAGATCAGAACTAACAGAGTTCTGCTCAAGACTGGACAAGCTAAGCTCTGTGAGAAAATGCAGCAGTGGGCAAGTGGTGGGGGCATTAAGTGCTACTCTACCCTCCACATCAATCCTCCTCCCTCTCCAACATTTCTTCATTTGTTTTTTCTATCCAACTCATATTAGATATTCTCCTCCGAAACCACAGTCCAAACACCTTCCATTTCCTTTTGTTCATTTCACCAACTGTCCATGCTTCACATCTACATAGAGCTCTACTCCTTTGCTGTTTTTAAATATTATGAGAGCCAGGATGGTGTAGTGCTGTTTCCCTGTGGGTCAGGACCCACCAGGTGGGTCACAAGCCAATTTCAGGTGGGTCCCCATTCATTTCAATGTTTTATTTTTAATAGACTTGATGCTACCATGATATATGACTGCATTTGGGGAAATGTGACAGACCTGTTTTTTTAATAGGCTACTATGTATATGCTTTAACAATGATAGTAATTAGGACTTAACTCCTGGGTAAGTATGAGTAGGATTCCAGCCTAGGATTGTTAAAAATTTTCCTGTTTGATGATGTTATTTCTGGTCATTACATCACTTCTGGTCGGTCCTGACAGATTATCATGCTATAAAGTGGGTCCTGGTGCTAAAAGGTTGAGAACCACTAGTGTTGTGGTTCATAAGAACATAAGAAGAGCCCTGCTGGATCAGGCCAAAGGCCCATCTAGTCTAGCTTTCTGTATCTCAGGAAGATACGGATACAGGGCCCAATCCTATCCAATTTTCCAGCACAAGTGCAGCTGCAAGATAAGGGAAAAAATGTTCCCATACCTTAAGGAGGCCTCTGTGACTGCTGCCCCCCCCCCCACAAGATGCAGTGCATGCCCCATTGGCACAGCTGCACCAGCACTGGAAAATTGGATAGGATTGGACCCACAAATGTTTAGGACATTTGTGCTTTTTTGAATGCCTATTACATTTTGGTTTGCATGTCCGAGCTTCCCTTTATATCCCATCACCCTCCCATAACAGCCTATCCCCAAAATAAAAGTTAATGTAAATAAAATATAGTTTGCCAAGCAGTTTACATAGCTATACTACTGAATGATTCCCTTTCCCCAATGGGCTCTGTCTAAAAAAGATGCAGAAGAGACACCACTGGAGAAGATGCCATGCTGGGGTAATAGCTTTTTGTTTTTTTTAAACTGAAGGGTTTTCTATCTACATCTTGCTGTAAAAAGCACAGCAGGACAGGCTATTGCAGAGTACATAAATACAGCACACACCACTCAAATAAAAGCCATCTGTAATGTATAACAGTGGAGAGGGTGGGGGTGCTTGGGTGCAAGGATATTTGGGTGCAAGGATAGGGATATTGTACAACCACAAGTGTGTCCCTTATTGCAGAGGTGGCATCAGAAATTGGTCTGGTTGGGCACTGGTTTAGGGCCCAGACCCATCAGAGGGCTCAACCAAACAGGCCAATCTCTGAATGCCTCAGTAGTGGTAGAACCTGGTGTGCCATCAGAGAGCAGGTGAGAGACCCTGTAAGGGGGCCAGAGTAGGGCACTGTCACAGAAACCTGATGCCTAGGCCCCCAGAAGCCTATACATTTCTGATATTGCAGAGACATTTCGGCAACCTTTCCCTTTTCTTTGTGGCAAAAAGGCATTCCTGGTACCCTCCCTGCCCATTCTGTCCATCTAAACAACACAACAAGCACTGCTCAGAAACGTCATCTGACAGTTTGGTTTGTCCTTGTGTAGTTTGGTTTGTCCTTGTGTAACCCCCATAAACAACCCCAGTGCTTAAAAAGCACGGAAAAAACTGCCTAAGTAAAGAACTGTAGAGCTGTGGGTCCAGAAAGTAAGAAAGAAGCCCTGTTACGTATTCACAACTAGTTTACACATGCACAGAAGTTGGGTGTTGTAATAGTTTAACACTGAAGGAGCTGAAAGTATTTGTGTATTAAGAAGTTATTGATTTATTAACAATCTATGGTCTAACAGTGCAGGATACATATAGGTTTTATTTTGACATTAGTTCATAAATGAAACCTCTTGGAAACAAGCAATTGAACCTTGTAGCATTTCAAGTTAAAAAAAATCTGCAGAAAGTAGAATGACCATAAGATTCCCCTGAATGTATATACAGTAATACAGGCGTGCACTGCTTAACAACCTTCCAGTTAACAACTAATTGTATATATGATGGTGAACAAAACACAATAAAGAGGCTCTTAAGGAGGCAGTCAGGACTTCTATAGCCTGCAGCAGAGGGTCTGTTTACACAGCAAAGCTCTTAACACCAAGAAGAGGCAATATTCATCCAAAAGCCTGTGCAGCCAGTGAGTGTCTGGCAGGGAGTGTCTGCTTACACAACAAAGGCACTAGGCTGGGCTGAATGTTTGCTTAATGACCTAAAGTATCCAGTCATTAAATGGCACACATCTGTAACAGTAAAAACCTTGACAGAGCCACAGGTAGGTAGGTAGGTAGGTAGGTAGGAAAGAAAGAAAGAAAGAAAGAAATAATAATAATAATAATAATAATATTTTTGTTGGCAACCTTCAGTCTCGGAAGACTATGGTATCTCTGGATGGTGGTTCTGGCACAGTGTCTAGTGTGGCTGAAAAGGCCGATTCGGGAGTGACAATCCCTTCCACACTGGGAGCAAGTGTAGTGTGTCCCTGGTCTGTCTCCCTGGCTATGGGCCTTCCTTCTTTGCCTCTTTGCCTCAGACTGTTGGCCAAGTGTCTCTTCAAACTGGGAAAGGCCATGCTGCACAGCCTGCCTCCCAGTGGGCCGCTCAGAGGCCAGGGTTTCCCACCTGTTGAGGTCCACTCCTAAGGCCTTCAGATCCCTCTTGCAGATGTCCTTGTATCGCAGCTGTGGTTTACCTGTAAGGCGCTTTCCTTGCTCGAGTTCTCCATAGAGGAGATCCTTTGGGATCCGGCCATCATTCATTCTCACAACATGACCAAGCCATCGCAGGCGTCAGTTTCAGCAGTGCATACATGCTAGGGATTCCAGCTCGTTCCAGGACTGTGCTGTTTGGAACTTTGTCCTGCCAGGTGATGCCGAGGATGCGTCTGAGGCAGCGCATGTGGAATGCGTTCAGTTTCCTCTCCTGTTGTGAGCGAAGAGTCCATGACTCGCTGCAGTACAGAAGTGTACTCAGGACGCAAGCTCTGTAGACCTGGATCTTGGTACGTTCCGTCAGCTTCTTGTTGGACCAGACTCTCTTTGTGAGTCTGGAAAACGTGGTAGCTGCTTTACCGATGCATTTGTTTAGCTCGGTATCGAGAGAAAGTGTTGGAGATTGTTGAGCCAAGGTACACAAAGTCATGGACAACCTCCAGTTCATGCGCAGAGATTGTAATGCAGGGAGGTGAGTCCACATCCTGAACCATGACCTGTGTTTTCTTCAGGCTGATCGTCAGTCCAAAATCTTGGCAGGCCTTGCTAAAACGATCCATGAGCTTATTATTATTTATAAGCTTATTATCCATGAGCTTATTATTATTTATAATAATAATAAAGTGCAAATAATAATAAAGTTTTTTAAAGAAGCTGCTCATGTTTACCCTGACTATGCCTTTTCATTCACAGTACAGCAGATACTCAAGTATATGTAAATCTCACAGATAAGTCAAGGGCAGGGTTTGAGCCAAAATAATGGAATTTTCTATGAACCTTTTCTATGGTTCTATGAATTTTATTTTTAGGTAGAAGCAGAAGGAGGGAAGAGGCAACAAAAGAAGAAAAGGAAAAAAGGAGACAAGCTGCCTTTGCTTAATTAAATGATAAGCTGAATCAAGACCCTATTGATCCAGCACAAGACAAGACCGGTGTGGGAAGTTAGATGACCCTGCACAGTTTGGCTATCCGGTTCTGCCTCCTACATCATGGTAAGGGCAATCCTGAAGTCAGGAACACCCTCCTTCCTTTACTAGAGCTGCACTTCAATTCAATAGAGTGAATGACCTAGGACCAAGCAACACTGGAATTCAGATGCTAACTGGTTGCAGCCTGACGTGGAGTCTTCCATCCTCCTGCAGAAAAGCCAGCCAGGAAATGGAGAAAAGTGTAGAAACACACCTTAGGAAGCCAGCCATTTCTCTGACCTTGCCCAGTAACTACTGCATTTGTGACTAGGCACACCTATCCGGAGAGTCTATGCTCCCTCCAGTCTGGTTACATACACAAGCCTGGAATGCTGCTCATGTTCTCCACAGGAATGGAGAAAGATGGAAGATTACAAGGCTGAAATAGGACAGTGCAAACTCTTTATTCGAAGTTGGTGAAGAGGTGCTTCAGGATGGTCCTACACATACATCACTGGAGGATTTGTCCATAGTCCACTCACTTTGCTCTTCATCCGCATTGTTTGTATGTGGATCATTTAGGAACAGGAGCTGTCTCCATATGTTGGGATCAACATTGATCCAGTTGTTTGCGATCCACTTGGTTCCTTCAGTGACCAAGCAGCCTCCATGCAAAGAATATGGATCTAGATCTCCAGCCCAGCCTGCAGAGGATCAAGAGTCCATGAGTCACTCCTCAGCAAAGAGCAGCTTCTGTGCCCAATGCTCTGGATGCAACGATTGCTAGTTGGCTGCCCAGTCAACAATCAGCATGAAAAACAATGAATCCCTGACATACAGATAGGCTAGTATACTGAGAAGACCTATTACCTTCCTCATCAGGCAAGAAATTGTACCAGAAGATAGCAGTGCCTTGCATGGGTTTTATACTCAGATTTCCCTTATCACAGTGTCTACGAGTGTCACGTAGGTCCATGTTGTTCTGTGTCAGGGACTGGGGGAAAAGAGGTAAACGATTATTGTGTTAAACCCAAGAGGAGAAAGAGAAGCACACAAAGCCCCACCAACACACAGGGTCCCCAATACCATCTCCTCTCATAGCCCTCTTTTATACAGACCTCCCACACTTGCACATGCTAGAGGAGATCATCTTCATGTTTATCATAATCTTCGAAGATGATTTTCATCATCTTTTAATTCAAAGAAAGATAGAAAAAAGAAAGCAAATTCATACTATAAGTTGAATATTTTATGTAAAACTATTCTGCAAAAAGGTTATCAAAGCAGTTTGCATAGCAAAAGAAATGAAAAGGTGGTGCCCTGTTTCAATCGCATTCATACTCCTACACAGCATCTGGGAGGCCTCAGAAGGCCTTCTAAGGCCTCCAGAAGGCCTTAGAACAGTGTTTCTCAAACTGTGCGTTGGGACCCATTAGGTGCGTCACAAGCCAATTTCAGGTGGGTCCCCATTCATTTCAATATTTTATTTTTAATATATTAGACTTGATGGTATGCGACTGCATTGGGGAAATGTTACATACCTGTACTTTTAACAGTGTGTATGCTTTTAAAAATGATAGTCAATGGGGCGTACACCTAACTGTGGATAAGATTGGAGCCTAGGATTGTTAAAAATTTTCCTGCTTGATGATGTCATTTCTTGTCATGACATCACTTCCAGGTTAATATAACTTCAGGTGGGTCCCAACAGACTGTCATTCTAAAAAGTGGGTCACAATGCTAAAAAGTTTGAGAACCACTGCCTTAGAACATCACTTCTGGTTTTCTGGACAAAACTGTAAGTGACATTGTAAAGCCTTTGGAGGCCTCAGAACATCCTCTGGACGTGACCGGAGCACAGCTCCAGTCGCATTCGGAGGGTTACAGTTCAGGAGACGGCCCAAGTCAGGGGCTGCATTCTTTCAAGCTATCCCATTGTTTTCCATTAACAAAAAGTAGTGTTTTTAGAATGCTAAGATTTTCTTCTCACAGGCAGGATATCTTAAGTAAGATTCCTCATAACATACTACCACAACACAACTATGGTGCTGTAGCCTGATCAGGAAAAACCTCAGAACCCACAGAGTTCTCTCCAACAGATTCAATATCTTGAGTATTTTTTTAACCCTCCTGCTCTATCCGTGGGGGCATTTGCATACCTTGAAGTCATATGTAGCATTGTCAGCAATAGGAAAGGTGGTCTCTCCTCCTCCAGTCACATTATTTAGGTAGAACAATACTGTTGCATAGCTGTAAAAATGAGAGACCATTGTAATAGGCAAGGAGGCTCTGAAGAATTGCTTAACACTCCCATTCACAAACACCCTAATAGCCTCTCTGTCTGCTAGTGAGATCCATTTTCGAAGGCTCACTGGAGGCACCTCTCAATTCAGAGTCTTCAGCGTATTATTTCCTTAAATATGCATAGCTGAAAGAATCCCATCTGCTTCCCCAATGCCTGCTGCCTTCATCTCCTCCCCACAACTCTGCTGCCCCCTTTTGTTAGTATGTCAGTGGTAAGCACCCTAAGGCAGGGAACAACCTTTTCACTCTACGAAAAGCACTGTGTACAAGGATGGCACTATACAAATTGACAACCACCACCAGATGAATAGGTCAGGTTTAATGCCTATATTTGCCATATATTACCAAACATATATATTAACACTCGTATGCGGTCACAGGAGCATGCTAAGAGGGGATATGACCCAGATCAGACTCATTTTTTTCCTGACTGGCTGATGCCAAGGAAGCATCTGGCCTGCAAAACTCTGGTAGAAGGCAAAACACTGGTTCTCTGAAATGACTCAAACCCATCCCCTTCTCTGGCCCAGAGAAGCCTTTATTGAAATTTCACAAATGGCTGCACTTTGCCCTGCTATTCTGTTCAGATCCGCAAGACAGTGGCTCAGTCCTAGGAATTTCTTATCTTTAACATGAACATTTATTTGTGTCACCACTGCCTTCCCCTCATGAATCCTGCTGCTAATTCAGTGGGAACTGAGGTAAAGAAATCAAAGGGCACTTAGGCACACTTTTCCTAAGGTGAATCATGAAAGGAAATGCCCAGTGTCAACCTAGAGGAAGAAACCCATCAAGGACCATCTCATAAGATCCGGGATGAGCTCATTCTATGATCTGGTCAAAGGACCCACAATATATGCATTCATTTTGTACCTAACTTTGTATGTTTACCCACTGAAGTTGGTTACACATTCCAATCTCATCAGTCAAACCAGACAGGTCATTCCCTTACACCCACTGGATTTACCTCCCTTGGACTTTGTTTCTTCTGCAGAAGCCTACAGAATCTCACCTGCCCTTAGGGATCCCGCACTTTCCCATGCTCCTGAAACAGCAGAGTGGAAAGATATTGGTAAACTAGGCCATTGATCCCGCTATACTAGATCTTGGTCACTTTTTCTTGTCCCATGTTCACTGCTATGTGTCATGAGCCAGCTACTCATGTATTTAATTTCATGCATGCATATTATCTATGCATGCTCATGTCCTCGAGCATGCCTGGTAATGCATGAAATAATTTAATAGTAGTGGAACTGAGGAACCATCTGCTTAATGCTGCCCTCTTGCTTGGTGAAAGGGATGCAAGGGGCATTCCCCTATCATTTCACATCAGCGAAGAAAACTAGCAGAAAGCAGGCAGGTACTTTGATTTTGACATCCATATGGTTAAGAACTGATTGTAGGCTTTCCATATCAATACTTACTTGGAAAATATTATGAAGTGTCTGTTGCCAAAACACAACATGAAGCAATGTGGGAAAAGAGAGCATATGCAACAAGTCCCTCTTCACAATCTCCAGACTGACTCACCGGCAGGTGGAATGAAACTGACTATCACCAAACACTGCTGTGTGAAGGCATCCAGCGTCCTGATGAACGAGTGAACTATCCCAGTGCGCATGGTAGTATCCTCCCTGCTCATATCGCACCACTTGCAAATGTTCACTGTGCTCTACAATCTCTGTGGGCAGACGTGTTAAATGAATGACTCTGAAAGATAAGCAGAGGCAACAAAATAAATGTACACATTCCACAGATCTTGCAACATGCAAAGATGTTGTCACCATGCCACTGAGCAAATTCAGAAAGCTTGTTCCAGGCAAGATCAAGATAGTTGACAACTGGCTGTCACAGTGGTATACTACATATTCACAGCTTCCCATTCTGTTAGCCCATTTCTCTTTATTTTTAAGCATTTGTATATTGTTTTTCAGTATTCATGACAAAAGAGTCATGCAGGCAAAACAGAACTGAAGTCTCAAAAAGGAATCCAACAACAATACTGGCCTTGGTCACCTGCATGTTGAAATGGTAAAGAAGTTTTAGTATTCTCAGTGAAATGTAGTGGTTAGACTGTTACATAGAAATGTAGTGGTTAGAGCTTCCAATTGAGTTTAATAGCCCCTCTGTAACGATCTTGCCGGCTAGGCAAGCCATTCCCTCTCAGCCTCAGCTGCAATATGGGGATAACAAAGTATAGAATTTTTGTAATTATTCCAGCATGATAACACACCTGAAGCTCTGAGGTATGGCTACACAAATGTTAAGGATTATTTACTGCCTAATTCTGCCGAAGGGAAGTGCCCTCAGAACGCATGTTCCACTGGCTGCCACAAAAATACCGTAAAGTACTTTGCAGCAGTGCAGGGAGCTGGCGTGACAGTGGGAAGGGCGGGAGTCTTCCCATGTGTGCCAGCATAGCAATGCAGGCCCACCAGAGCAGATAAGGAAGGTGCAGGGGGCAAAACAAGGGGGATGGGGTTGAAAGGTGCCCAGGGGTGGCTTTGGCAGCAGTGGCACATGCCAAATTCTGAGCCTCTTCCCAGGCCTGATCTGCCTGCATGGATCAACGTGGACCTGCACTAATGATATCACTGGTGCAGGTCCGAGTTTCCCCTTTGCGACTGTAATGTCCCCTTACCCTGAGGAGACTTCCAGCAGCCAAAAATCCCCCACAGGATAAAGCAGAAACCACACCAGCACCACTGCATTGATATGGGCTGCACAGGGATTTAAGCTGGATTGCATTTTTAGTCTATTTAGGACCAAGTCACTAATGAACTCAGTAAGCCCAGAAGCCCATAGCTGCACTTGCAGAATTGGCTACCATTGCCTTCTTAGGATTTTTTTTTTTTACTTTTACTCCTTAATTATGGCTTTTATAATTGATCATGGATTGGTTTTTTAATTTGTACACTGTCCCGATATCTTTGGATGAAAGGTGGTAAAGAAATTTCTTTTTAAATATCTGTTCTGTAAGGAGTGGATCCTTCTAACTATACTAATGCTAAGAACAGATCCTAAGGAACTAAGCATGTTCATTTGCTTGTAAGTGTGTGGTACTGGAACCAAACTGCATTTTTATTACAAACTAGTTGGTGGGGAAGACTGCTTCACCCTTCTATGATGTTAGTCTCTTTGCACATTTGCTTGTCCGGCAACATTTCCTGCATACAAAATATGTAGCAGCAGACCCAATAAAACATAATAGTGTAAGTTAGAACATCAGGACAGCACCACCACCTAACAATACTACAACCACTCACTGTAGCAAAAACCATATTCAAGGGTAAGAGTCATCTGGAGATGCTGAAAGGCATTAAAAGGCCTGGAAGAACAGGAAGGTCTTGATCTGGTGCCCAAAGGAGAGCAGGAGCGTTTTCTGAGGGAGTCCCACAGTCAAACAAGATCATCCCCCAAGAGTCAACTGCCTCCACTCCAGTAGTGGGGGACCTAAAGGAGAGCATCTGCAGACAGGTCAGTATGGAAGGAGGAAATCCTTACTGCCAATATTGCCACTGCACAATGCCCACATTGAACATGGTGGCGTTGGAGTGGGAGTCTCTTCAACCCAACAGTCTCTGAGGAGACAGAGTTCACGGAGAGGAAGAAGCCACCACTACTGCTGCTGAGTAGAGGGAAAGTAGAAGCCTTTAAACCTTTCTCAGCATAGCTGCCCAGTGCCTGCTTACTCCCTAGCTCACCTCTAGAGCAACAGGCAGGGGGAGAAATGAGTTGACCAGAGGAATACAGCAGAGTTCAAAAGATTTGCCACAATTTCCCTAGACTGTGTGGCCTTTCCCCTACTTAAACAGGGGCCTCCGTTACTCTTCAAGACTTGGCTGCCTCTTGACAAGGTTTGGTGAGCAACAAATGTGAGGAACAAAGTGGTCAAAACATTAACTTTTTAAATGCTTACATATTAAAAGAAAAAGCACCTTAAGTGTGTACTGATGTTATTAGCCATCGTGTTCACTCAATATTCTCAAAAGACATCCTTAATCAATCATCAAATATACTTTTAAATGAATTCAGAGTCTTCGAACAGGAGACAAATTGTCACTCATGGCCATGCAAGGAAGGTACACAGACTTCTCCTGTGTTGGTTAAATACTTGTAGAGCATTCTTATCCCCCAAAGCCCTTACCTCTGCTGTATGGAGTGCATGATTGGATGCGCCCCCTTGCCTTTAAACAGCCATGCCTGCTGGCTGTTCCTCAGTAAATCTCTCTTATTTGCTTTCCTCTTTTCTATATACTTGTAGACATCCTGCAGATTCACTTCCTTAAACTCATCCAAACTTAGCACACCTAGTGGAAGGACAGGAGAAACCACACTGGCTTTTGGTAAGCCCAGGCTAGATAGTATGCTGCAGCAATACATTCCATACTGGCCAACTCTCTAGCAGGCACTATGGTACCCAGCCTACCTGAACTGGAGGCATATGTGCCACCTCCATCACCTGCCATACATGCCGAGATCAGGAGTCAGTGCTGGCGCTGAGTATTCCTGGGTGTTTGCGCCACCTGGAGAGGAAGCAGCGCTGGCAGGCAGGCTTGTGCCTCCTTGTCAGAGATGGTGCTGGCGCCCTGGTTGTCATTGGCAAGATGATGAACGCCAGGAGGTGTGGGGGAGCGGAGAGGGCATGGCAGAGGCATTCTTGGGCAGGAAGTGGGCAGGGAGAGGGTGGGGCAGGGAGATGGAAAGGCCTAAGAGTGGGGTGAGTATCCCATTCCCCATGTTGGACTTGGGGAAGCCTGACACAGAGGCTTTTCAAGTCTGCGCCAGCAATTTAGCTAGTGCAGACTTGAGAAGCCCCACTGTAGAAGCTGGGGCTTCACTCAGGGTAAGGAGACAAAAGTCTGAGGCCTGAAAGGATCAAGTTATCAATTAACAAGGACTTCATGAGTGAATTTAGGCATAGAATTGGTGATGGCAGTTTGTGCTGCAGCCCCTTCTTTTGTAACACTAATGAATTTGGTTACTCCAGGTTGCAATCCTATGCATACTTACCTGGAAGTAAGCACACTGAACACAATGGGACTTCTGAGAAGACATGCATTGGGGTTGCAATGCAAAGTACAGATCTTACAAGAAAGGAAGGCTGAATTGACCAAAGAGTGCATTTTTTCTGAGCACCCCTAGAGTTAATTTCTGATCATTGCAGGATACGCTCCTCATTTACTCGAGGGGGGAACTCCAAGGATTAACCTATATGAGAGTAAGGGAACAGTTACCTAGATCAGTGGTTCCCAAACTTTTTAGTACCATGACCCACTTTTTAAAATGACATTCTATTGGGACCCACCTAGCTTAACCAGACTTTTAAAAAAAAGATCTAGAAAAAAGTAATATTTATTTATTTATAAGTAATAACCAGAAAAAAGATCCTCAAACATTTATCTCCCTTTATTTGCACATGCTTACAAACTGCAGGAGCGGAGCTCTTTGCACGGCAATTAGCAGCTACAGTATCCAATTTTTGAATAGCTTCAGGGCTTGAGGCAATTAGTTATCTGATCTTTCCATCATCTTTTGGCAACCCAACAAAATTCAGGTCATGACTTACAAGTGGGTCCCAACCCACAATTTGGGAACTACTGACCTAGACTTAAGCTGGGCTGTAATCCTATGCACACTGTCCTGAGAGTAAGCCCCACTGAAATGGGACTTCTCAATAGACAGGCAAAGGATGGTATCCATAGACTTTTTCTTTCGTTTCTGATTTACTTCCAGTCCCAAACAGCTAAAAGCATAATCCTAACTAGATGATCTGTTGGTGCTGCGGTCCTTGTGCTGGTGGAGGTTGTCATAAAAGTGCCAAAAGTCATGTTTCAAAATATTTATTTGCAGTACTGTCAAGGCATAAATTCCTATGTATTTCTATTCCCCCACACAGTGATCCTGAACAATGACTGGTTGCAACCTTGGATGTTTTATTTTTGTTTACTTGATGGATATTGCTTATGTCAATAAAGGTTAAATGAAATGAAGTAAATTGGGATGTGATGTGAGAAAATCAACCAGATGCATCAGGCTACAATTCTCCCAACCACTTGGGCCTCAAGGAAAATAGAGACACTATATGTATATAAAACAGAAGGACCACCAACTTCAGTCAGTATCTGCATTACTATCTATGCATGTACAACTGGGCAGAAGAACATACCTCTCTAGACTGGGTACATACTAGGGACAAAAAAGAGTAGAGAGTTAGAGGGAAGAAGAGTCATATAGGTTCCAAAAGGTCTGCCCATGCAGACTGGGGTTAAGAACATAAGAACAGCTCTGCTGGATCAAGTCATAGGCCCATGTAGTCCAGCTTTCTATCTCACAGTGGCCCACCAAATGCCTCAGGGGGCACACAAGACAACAAGAGACCTGCATCCTGGTGCCATTCCTTGCATCTGGCATTCTGAGGTAACCCACTTATAAAATCAGGAGGTTGCACATACCCATCATGGCTTGTAACCCGTGATTTTTCCTCCAGAAATTTGTTCAGTTCCCGTTTAAAGGCATCTAGGCCAGATGCCATCACCATCCTGTGGCAAGGAGTTCCACAGACTGCCTACACGCTAAATAAAGAAATGTTTCCTTTTGTCTGTTCTAACTCTCTCAACACTCGGTTTTAGCAGATATCCACTGGTTCTGGAGTTATGCGAGAGGGAAAATAGCATCCCTCTACCCACTCTATCCATCCCTTGCCTAATTTTGTGTGTCTCAATCATGCCCCCCTCAGGCACCTTTTTTCAAGACTGAAGAGCCCCAAACGCTGTAGCCTTTCCTTATAAGGGTTCTGCAGACACGTACACATCTTCAGGTCAAGCTTTTCCTCCAAGTATGCTAAAATGTTTTTCCTTTTAAAAACTACCAAATGCCACTAGACAGAATGTGTATATTTGCAGTTTCTAGAATACTGCAGGCCCACTGTTAAACAAAGAGGGACAAGCAAACTCTGAGGAGAGTTCAGTCTAGGACAGCCATGGTCATCACTCATTCCCAATCGCTGCACAGTTTTGGGACTGTCCCTCTTACACCAGGACAGGGAGTGAGTGTGCCCAGAACACTAGAAGGCAACATTAACTCCATCTCACCATTGCCATCAGGGTCTGCTTTCAGAGCAGCATACATCTCCTGGATATCTTCAGGGGTTAACCACAAACCATTTGCAATAAGTAGAAAGTTCATCATCTGAAATTAGAAAATGTATCAGTTTTTGGGCAACTATTGGCTCAAATGAAACATTCGTGGAGTAAAGCAGGCATCAGCTCGGCACACAAAATCATAGTTTGCCCAGAATTCCACAGCAAAGTGGTCTTCACCCAGATGTCAACTGCCAAAGATGTTAAGATGTCATTGCCAAGAAGCACTATCTTTCAAAACAAAAGAATGATGCTGGTTGCTGGAGTCCTGGGGCAAAGTCATGTAATGAGACCCTCATGGCACCCCCACAATCCCCCTGGATGCGACCACTACAAGCAGTACAGACATTCAGGGATCATCCTGGCAAATGGACCCTCTTCAATATTGACCCTCAGTCAGTACCCAACCTGGTCGACCTCTGACAACAAAACTTGCATTTCTCATGAGATTAGAAAGCATGAATTCAAACTTGCATCTATTTCTATTAATGACTGCTATCAGGGTTTTTCATGATGTGCACTTTGTAACACCAGCCAGACATATCATTTCCAATAGGAATTATTATTATTATTATTTATTATTATTAACAGTATTTATATACCGCTTTTCAACCAAAGTTCACAAAGCAGTTTACAGAGAAAAACTGAATAATTATGGCTTAATTATATGTGGAATTTCAATAATCAGGCACATTTTAGAATGTTTCCATTGTGCTGTGCCCCCTCCACAATAGTGAGAGGTGAATAGCAAAACACTGCTCCGACACAGATCATCCCCCAGACTCTCAGTAAGGACAGGACACTAGCCCTAACAGCAGTCCACACTTCAGGTAACTGTGTTACTGGTCAGGTTCTCTCGATATACCTGGGGGTTAGGCTCCTGAAAAGCCCTGCAAGTATCAAAAATGAACATAGAGTAGCTTCTGGGTGATACATAGAGTGGCTGGTGGGTCGTGATCCACCAGCTGGAGAACCACTGCCCCTTTCCCTTTAAGGGGAGCCTTGCAGATGGCCTTAGGCCTGCAGGAGGCCTCAGAAGGCCACTTTTGGTTTAAAGTGGCTTTCTCCCAGTATCCACTGCATCTGCAGTGAAATGCAGATGCTGGATCCATGGATACCAGGGGTACACTATAAGAGTATCAAGCCATTCCCGCCTGAATACCTCAATGACTTGCAGCTTTCCATCTTTGTTATGGTCTTGGTGGTTGAAGACATGCATCTGATCCATATCTGGCATGTTCCAGGAGTTAGTTTGGAAGTTAGAGGTGTCACTTGTATATAACCCTTCCTGCTCAGCCAAGTGGATAAGAATTTTACACTCATCTTCACTCAGGAAGTCTGGGATTTCTAGCCAAGGAGAAAAGGAAGAGAAAAGTGAATTCTCCTGCCAGAAGATGACAAGCAACTTGATGACATGTGCATGGGATGAAAAGTACAATATTCTTTCTTTCAAAACATTACACCCACAACCATGCAAGATTCTCTCTGCCGCAGCAGTGCTATAAATTGAAAATATACACCAATCACAGCTTTTATAAAAGGAACAAAGCACTATTATACAGATTATATATATGTCTAAAACCATTGTCAGCCCAATCCTATGGTTCCCCTCCCACTAATGCAAAATGGCTACCGCTTCATCCCGCAGTGGAGCAATCGCAGTGGTCTTTTCTGGGTGATATTCGTTCCCCAACCCAGGTAAGCCTCCACAGTGTGGAAGGGTCTACTTACTCCAATCATATCACTCTGCTGTCTCAACTCGTTTGCCCTAAAGCATGCAACACGTCGTTCAAATTCTGAGCTCATTCAGACCTGCTCAACACAAGCCTTCAGCTTCCCCCTATTATTCTCACTCTTTTCCACTTTTCCTTCTTAAAGCTACAAGCTTTGAGGTGGCACACAATGTTGGTCTTGCAGAATTACCTCTCCCTTCCCTATAGGTTTGTCAACTGGTCGAGACAAGTGACAAAAATACCACGAGAAACAGAACCGTCTCCAAAAATCAGAGGTGACATGAATTTTGATAATGTTCAAACCCCCCATTCCCCAGGATCTGTTACTGCACTGGGCCAAATAGAAAAATGGCTCTTTAGCTCTAAGTAGACACAACAAAAGATGATCTACGATTATCTCAGCAGAGCAGTTACCAGTCACTGTCAATAATACTGATCTCCATGGGTAAAGGCTGATTCAGTTTAAGGCAGCATCATGTGTACTTAAATCTCACTCACTTCCCAACAAGAAGTCTGGAGCTCACAACAGGACATACCAGTCTATTACCAGCAGCCTGCATTTCTTACCAAAAATAAGTGGTTTCAAGCTGAGAGTTTGCATGAAATGGATTTTGTTAGGAACCAGCTTCACCTCTTGTTTATGGCCCACCTTGAAAAGAAAGTACAAAGAGAGCATTAAGACTCCAAGTACAGTCGCAGTTAGTGAAATTCTATGATCTTGCAACCGGGTAGATAGGACTCATCAGCCTAGGAAGGCAGCTCATCTAAGAGAAGGAAACTCTGACCTCAGCTGCGATACAAGGACATCTGCAAGAGGGATCTGAAGGCCTTAGGAGTGGACCTCAACAGGTGGGAAACCCTGGCCTCTGAGCAGCTCACTTGGAGGCAGGCTGTGCAGCATGGCCTTTCCCAGTTTGAAGAGACACTTGGCCAACAGACTGAGGCAAAGAGGCAAAGAAGGAAGGCCCATAGCCAGGGAGACAGACCAGGGACAGACTGCACTTGCTCCCAGTGTGGAAGGGACTGTCACTCCCGAATCGGCCTTTTCAGCCACACTAGATGCTGTTCCAGAACCACCTTTCAGAGTGCGATACCATAGTCTTTCGAGACTGAAGGTTGCCAACATGATGATGATGATCTTGCAGCATCTGCTGAAGATGCTGAGGCTTGTAGCAGTGGTTCTGTGTTACCCAGAAGACTCCATCCCAGGCCCATCAAAGAGTTCATATCTAGAAACTTTCTGGACAAGTCAGAACTACTGTTTTCCTGTGCTGAAGCTGAGCTGCAAGGTTTTCAATTCTCATCCAGTTTTCACCCAACTTTCACAACCACCGCAATCAAAACTTGCGAGTAGAATAACAGAGTCTGAGTGGCAGAAAATGTGCATCTATGGTCAACATAGATATGCAATTACATGGCCAAAGCTACACAATACTATAATAAAAGAAAGCATAGCAAGCAATACACAAGACAAACAAAAACTCAAAAAGTGTTTACAAATCATATGGCTCAAACTATTCTTTAACAATTATGTACTACAGCATACTTGCACGATAGACAAAACCTGGTAACCAAGTGAGGTCATCCCAGTGAAAGTCTCAAAAGAAGGAGAAAAACTTGGGTGCGTCATGGGTGTGCCATATCCTATAACCCTACCAGATGATTTGTGAGCCTACATTGAAATGACATTATGCCAATAGCAGAAATAGTGCAAGTCTAAATGTGCCCATAGGAGAAACATGCAGAACAAGATACTTCCCCACCCACTCTGCCAATATGACATACAGAATATGACAGAATAAACTCTGCAGCCCATCAGAGAACACGCACCCAATACTGAAACTCTTGCCAGAAGGACCAGAACTGTGGTATCCCGGGGCATGGCACATGGCTCAATCTTTGTGGCCTCTTATGATGAGAACCATGGGAAAAGGGTGTTGTGCATACAGATTGGATCAATTTGCACAAACCACCTCTTTGGAACATACATGGGGAAAAAATCTGTCAGGCCTTATATTCTTAGAATTTCTAACGTAGGTACTCTGTGCCAGGAGAACTCTACACACAAAATGCCAAGCACTCCGTCACTGTAGCAAAGGGTGCAAGGCCTATGCACTCCGTACAGAGGAGCCTAAGGAGAGTCTCTCTCAAAGGGAGACCAAGGCATTACCCTAGTCCCAGCATTCTCTCCCCACCCCATGCCTGAGAGTGCATGTGCCACTCTCAGGCATGGATCATTGTGAATCCTCAAGCAAGTCCATCATCTGCTGCTGCTGCTTTCCCCATCTCTCTGCACTGGGCTCCACTCTCAGGCACTGATCATTGTGGATCATGAGCAAGACCATGTGCTGCCGCTTACCCCATCTCTCTCTCTCTCTTTCCCCCCTTCCACTGGTAGCTCTCCAGCAGCAGGAGATGACCCAGGACTGCAGCTGCTCACCATGTCCAGCACCACAGAGCCACATGACACCTGGTAGGCATGCAGCAGCCACTGTCATTTTTTAAATCCAGCAAGTAATTAATCTGTGGAACCCCTTGGCACGGGACGCTGTGATGGCACTCAGCCTAGATGCCTTTAAAAGGGATTGGCGGGATTTAAGAGGAAAGGTCCACCAAAGGTCCAAACCATGATGACTACAGCAGCCTCTGGGCTTTAGAGGCAGCCTGTATCTGAATGCCGGGTGCAAGGGAGGGCCTCGGGGTGCAGGTCTCCTGTTGTCTTGGGTGCTCCCTGGGGGGGCCACTGGGAGATGCGGGAAGCTGGATCAGATGGGCTCTTGGCCTGTTCTTGCCCTGCAGCACCGCCACGGACCGACTTCTCCAACAAGCGCCTGCAGCTCTGCTAAGCCCAGGCCAGACTCCGAGGCCAGCGCTGCAGCCAGACCGCAGGGGCAGCCTCCACACAGGCTCAGGGCACTCCGTGTGGGCGCTGCGCCTGCCGTGCTTGCCTGGACGCCCTCCAGACGGGGGAGGACATAAGAGCTGGAGTCGCCCGGGGCGAGGGAGGGCCAGGCTGGAGGGTCCTCCTGAGCGGGACCCGGGGAGTCCCTGCCCGGCCCCGAGTCTCCGTCGTCGCCCCCCAGAGACAGCAGGAGCAGCAGGAAGCCCATCACGCAGAGGCTGGGGAAGAACAGGACGAGGAGAGAGGGGAAGGAGGCGGCGTCTGGACGCCGGTCGGACGGGGACCCCTCATCTTCCTCGGCCGCCATCGCAGGCCCTGTCCCACCTTGACCAGACAACCATTGCCACGGCAACCGCACAGCGAAACCCTCATCCCGGGTACCACTGTTGCGTCATCGCGGGGGGAGGAGCGAGGGGACGCTGCTGATTGGCTGACTTGGGGGCTGGTCCAGGCGTGGCCGGGCTGGCGTTTAGGAGCAGCTCCTCTGCGCATGCGCAGAACCACCTCTGAGCAAGTTCCTTGGAAGGGCCAAAGCAACACGTGGCTCATTTTCTTTCCCCCAGGCAGAAAACACCTGCTGGGGGGGGAGGGGGAAGAGACATGTCCCTTTGAGTGGGCTTCAGGGAGCATAAGGGATTTCTAGGCAGGTGCAGCACCCAAATCAGCAACACCTGCAGTCGGCTGGTCCACCTTCATGTCCAAACAAGAGGAACTTGCAACTACATGTTATGGAGTCATTTCCCAAGTGGCTCAAGAAGGCCAAATGCAGGTCCCTCTCTGTCTGCCTCCTCCATTTGCTGACTTCGAGTCAATCCTATGCATGTCTACTCAGAAGTCCCACTAGAACCAATGGGGCTTACTGCCAGGAAAGCATGGATAGGGCTGTGTGCCTGCAGTAGCCCTCCGCTCTGGTGAACCTAGAAGATGTGGGGTTAAAGCCTGGGCTTTCAGCAGAGGGTGTGCTGCACAACTGCAGCCAGGTCATTACAGGGATAAAAGCAGCGCCTGGAGCAGTGAGAGTTTGTGGGTTATAATTGGAGAGACTTGTTGGCTTATTGGATTGACTTTGTGACATACTAACTGATGGATAAACAACAAACTGGCAGACTGATTGATGGACTAGCTAATAGACTAACCCAGTGGTTTGAACAGCAGTAAGTCTTGGTGGGGGTGGGGAAGAGGCAGCAATATCATCTGTCCCCTTAAGGGGCATCAAGGAGGTGATGCCCAGGATTACATCGCTAAGGGGGCTGCAGGGACTGGGATGCACTCACCTGGCCCTGCAGCAACCTTCCCTGGGTGTAGGGAACCCAAGTCATCACTCCACTTTCACTTTTAGAAGCCTGGGGAGACCTGCAGATGTTTGCACAGGGCTCCCTGCACCCCCAGGAGACTGCTGTACCTCATACCACTGGAAGTACATGAGGAGGTGTCTGGTGTTATGTGTGGGACTCCCAGACCCACGCTGCCTGGCAGTGAGACCAGCAATTGGAGGCTCAGCTTGGTGGGTAGAGCTCCAGCATGCACTTTTTGTGTGCTTGCAAAAGCTTTCCCATCCACCCTGAGCCTCTTAATGCTGTTTGTTCTGTCATGTCTGGCCTCTCAATCATGATGTAATTGGCCATGATATCATCACCAGTTATTTCCAGTGGTATTTCCAATAGGTGGACCATGTGGAGTGGTGGGGCGACCTGTCGAGGAGGGAGCAGCCTCCTATCTGTTGTTGCCTGCGGAATGCAGCCTCAAAGACTCAGCCCACACGATAGAGAATGCGTCAGACACAAATCCTTCATTATTTCAGTCTGTATTTACAAGGTAACGGAAAATAACAGCAGCATAGCTAAGAAAATAGAGACAGCACACCATACTACATACATGACCACCTGCCTTCTACCACATGAGGGCTCTTACAGTCTTTTTATGTGTCCTGTGCGTGAATCAGGAAGGGTGGTGTCTCTTCCTCCTGATGCTAGCTCATCACCTGTCTCACTAGTGAGCTCTCTTTTCACCTGCTTCTTGGTGACTCAGCATTTTACACAGCTTAGGCCCTACCTTATCCAGGCCAAATTTCCCTGGGTTGTTTTCTAGCCCTGACAGGACCACTCAGACAAAGGGGGGGGGACTGGGACAAATGCTGAGAAACACTGGCCTAGCGTAGTTATCTCTGTGGAGATAACTTTCATTTTCAACTACTGTGCTGTGGCACACATTGATGTGCCACAGGTGGTCCACAGGTGTTCCACAGGAATTTGGTGAACAGTCATTTATTAGTAGGTCTAATGGGGGATGCGAACCCCCTCAAAAGGCAGCATGGTGTGCCTTGTCAACTGTCAAAAACCTGATGGTGTGCATTGACAATTTTAATGCCTTGTCAGTGAAAATGAAAAAGGTTGAAAATTGCTGCTGTGGAGCTTATGCCCACCCTGCACAATGCGTGTGTATTGTGTATTGGCAACCTTCAGTCTCGAAAGACTATGGTATCGCGCTCTGAAAGGTGGTTCTGGCACAGCGTCTAGTGTGGCTGAAAAGGCCAATCCGGGAGTGACAATCCCTTCCACACCGGGAGCAAGTGCAGTCTGTCCCTGGTCTGTCTCCCTGGCTATGGGCCTTCCTTCTTTGCCTCTTAGCCTCAGACTGTTGGCAAAGTGTCTCTTCAAACTGGGAAAGGCCATGCTGCACAGCCTGCCTCCAAGCGGGCCGCTCAGAGGCCAGGGTTTCCCACTTGTTGAGGTCCATCCCTAAGGCCTTCAGATCCCTCTTGCAGATGTCCTTGTATCGCAGCTGTGGTCTACCTGTAGGGCGCTTTCCTTGCACGAGTTCTCCATAGAGGAGATCCTTTGGGATCCGGCCATCATCCATTCTCACGACATGACCAAGCCAACGCAGGCGTCTCTGTTTCAGCAGTGAATACATGCTAGGGATTCCAGCACGTTCCAGGACTGTGTTGTTTGGAACTTTGTCCTGCCAGGTGATACCGAGGATGCGTCGGAGGCAGCGCATGTGGAAAGCGCTCAGTTTCCTCTCCTGTTGTGAGCGAAGAGTCCATGACTCGCTGCAGTACAGAAGTGTACTCAGGACGCAAGCTCTGTAGACCTGGATCTTGGTATGTTCCGTCAGCTTCTTGTTGGACCAGACTCTCTTTGTGAGTCTGGAAAACATGGTAGCTGCTTTACCGATGCACTTGTTTAGCTCGGTATCGAGAGAATGTGTGTCGGAGATCGTTGAGCCAAGGTACACAAAGTCATGGACAACCTCCAGTTCATGCTCAGAGATTGTAATGCAGGGAGGTGAGTCCACATCCTGAACCATGACCTGTGTTTTCTTCAGGCTGATTGTCAGTCCAAAATCTTGGCAGGCCTTGCTAAAACGATCCATGAGCTGCTGGAGATCTTTGGCAGAGTGGGTAGTGACAGCTGCATCGTCGGCAAAGAGGAAGTCACGCAGACATTTCAGCTGGACTTTGGATTTTGCTCTCAGTCTGGAGAGGTTGAAGAGCTTTCCGTCTGATCTGGTCCGGAGATAGATGCCTTCTGTTGCAGTTCCAAAGGCCTGCTTCAGCAGGACAGCGAAGAAAATCCCAAACAAGGTTGGTGCAAGAACACAGCCCTGCTTCACTCCGCTTCGGATGTCAAAAGGGTCTGATGTGGAGCCATCGAAGACAACAGTGCCCTTCATGTCCTTGTGGAAAGATCTGATGATGCTGAGGAGCCTGGGTGGACATCCAATCTTGGGGAGAATCTTGAAGAGGCCGTCTCTGCTGACCAGGTCGAAAGCCTTTGTGAGATCTATGAAGGCTATAAAGAGTGGCTGTCGTTGTTCCCTGCATTTCTCCTGCAGTTGTCTAAGGGAGAATACCATATCAGTGGCGGACCTGTTGGCTCGGAATCCACACTGCGATTCTGGATAGACGCTCTCTGCAAGTACCTGGAGCCTCTTTAGTACAACTCGGGCAAACAGCTTTCCTACAACGCTAAGGAGAGAGATGCCGCGGTAGTTGTTGCAGTCACCCCTGTCACCTTTGTTCTTGTACAGCGTGATGATGTTTGCATCCCTCATGTCTTGAGGTACTCCACCTTCTCTCCAGCAGAGACAGAGGATTTCATGCAGCTCAGTGACGATGATCTCTTTGCAGCATTTTAGGACTTCAGCAGGGATGCTGTCTTTTCCAGGTGCCTTGCCAAAGGCAAGGGAGTCCAGGGCCACGTGAAGTTCTTCTAGGGTTGGTTCACTGTCAAGCTCTTCCAGCACAGGCAGGCACTCAATGTTGTTCAGTGCTTCTTCGGTGACTACATTTTCTCTGGAATATAGCTCAGAGTAGTGCTGCACCCAGCGTTCCATCTGCTGCGCCCGATCCTGGATGACCTCGCCTGCGGCAGACTTCAGAGGGGCAATTTTCTTCTGTGTTGGACCTAGGGCCTGCTTGATACCATCATACATCCCCTTGATGTTGCCCGTGTCAGCTGCTATCTGTATCTCGGAACAGAGCTGGAGCCAGTAGTCGTTAGCACATCTCCTGGCAGTCTGTTGGACTTTGCTGCGAGCAGTTCGGAGGACCTGCAGGTTGCGCTCACTGGGACAGGCCTTGTATGCTGCTTGAGCTCTCCTCTTTTCCTCAATGACTGGTGTCAACTCCTCAGAGTGGGCTTCAAACCAGTCTGCCGCCTTGTTGGTCTTCTTGCCGAATATGGACAAGGCGGTGTTGTAAACGGTATTCTTGAAATGTTCCCATCTGTTGGATGCGTTTGCGTCGGCCGGGCCTGGAAGAGATTCCTCAAGCGCTTGTGCAAATTCCTCCACTTTTCTCTGATCCCGGGTCTTGCTGGTATCAATGCGAGGTCTTCCTTCCTTTTTCGTGTGGTACAGTCGCTTTGTTTGCAGTTTCACTCTGCTGCACACCAGGGAGTGGTCAGTGTCGCAGGCAGCACCATGATAACTGCGTGTGATCTTGATGCTGGGAAGGCTGGAGCGTCTGGTGAGGATCAGGTCGAGCTGGTGCCAGTGCTTTGATCTTGGATGTCTCCAAGAGACTCTATGTTGGGGCTTTGTGTTGAAGAACGTGTTGCTGACACAGAGACCGTGATGACAGCAAAACTCTAGCAGGCGTTGGCCATTTTCGTTCATCCTCCCAGTGCCAAACTGACCTAAGCAAGTGGGCCATGAACTGTTATCAGCACCAACTCTAGCATTGAAATCGCCGAGGATGAACAATGGCTCTTTTACAGGGATTTTCTTGACAGTGGTGGCCAGGTCATCATAGAATTTGTCTTTGGCTTCTGCTGGAGACGACAGAGTCGGTGCATAAGCACTGATGAGAGTGATAGGTCCTGCTGATGACTGGAGCTGCAGGGACAAAATTCTTTCACTTCCCACAGTAGGTGGGATGATGGATTTCAGCAGGGTATTTCTGACCGCAAAGCCAACGCCATGTTCCCTGGTTTCGTTTGGTGGTTTTCCCTGCCAGAAAAATGAGAAATTTCTCTCCTTGACAGATCCGGAATCTGGCAGCCTAGTCTCTTGAAGGGCGACGATGTCCATCTGCAGTCTGCTCAGCTCCATGTCGATGACAGCTGTTTTGCGTGCGTCGTCTATTTCTTGCAGGTCATCAGAGAAGCCAGGTGTCATTGTCCTAACGTTCCAGGTGCCCAGCTTTAGGGCAGTAGTTTTCTGTTTTCTGTTGCATGGTGCAGAGTTGTCGATCCGCTTGTCGGTTTTCACCCTAAACCCCACGCACCCCATGAGGTTAACGGACCGTGGCGAGGCAACACCTTACTGGCTGGGGACTGCCCAGCTTAAGGCGGGCGGTAGCTGCCCAATGAGATGCAATGATCTCTCCCACCGTCGGAAGCAGCCCCTGGCGTCATGCTCTACGCCAATCGAGCAAAGACTTATAACCGGTAAACTGCTGCTTCCCGTGTTGTGCCGACGCCGTATGGCGAAGTTGGAGTGTCCTCTCCAGTGCGCGAAGCCTGGGTAAAGAAGGTATGGAGGATAGGCTGTTACCCATGCAGCAAATCCCCCCTCTCCACGTCGCTGGAATGGAACCAACCGTATTGGCTGCACAATGCAGTTCAATGAATATTGTTATTCCCATATTATGGGGTGGTGGGGAAGCCTGGGGGGTGCAGCAGAGTGTTGTAGGACAGCCGTACTGTATCCACTTGAATGCTGACAGGGTGTGCATGTTCCACTCTGGTTTACTCAGAAGTAAATCCCAATGTGTAAAGTAAATCCCAATGTGTACTCCCTTAGAGTAAAGAGAGAATAAGCCTCACTAAACTCAGTGAGATGGACACCCGAGAGTAAGCCTTAATGAACTCAGGGGGACTTACACCTGAGAGTAAAGGGAGAGTAAGCCTCACTGAACAAGGGGACAGACACCTGAGAGGAGACCTACCAAGGGTTTCAGTGCAAGGGTGCAAAGCTAAGCTCAGGTAGTAAGGAAGGAGCCATTCCATCCAATGCACTCAGTGCTTGGTGGCATAAAAAGGGTTAACAAGGCTTCTGCTGCGGGGGTGCTTGCATTCCTGGACGCTCTTTCCGCAACTCTATGGTCAATCAAGGAGAATAGCCCAGCCTCGGCCTCTCTAGGCACCTGGGAGGGCCTCTCTGTGCCCTCCCTGCCTAGACTGATAGGGAAGGCGAAAGGAGGGGAAAGGTCGCTGCAACCGGCTGGGCGGGAGGCAGCCGACGGCAGCTCGAGACGGGACTGGACGGGACGGGACTGGACGGTGTCGCCTCGGAATAACCATGGCGGAGCAGAAGAGGCCTGCCCAGGCGCCCATCAGCCCCGTGAAGAACTTCTTCGCGGGCGGCTTCGGTGGCGTCTGTCTGGTCTTCGTGGGGCACCCGCTGGACACCATCAAGGTGAGGGAAGAGCAGAGCGGGGGGGACTACAAGGCCCGGTGTGCACCGCGCGAGAACGTCTGGGGAGAGAGACCAGAAAGGGTTTGGTGAACTACCACTCCCGTCATGCACCGCGAAGAGCGCCCCCTCCCTTAACAGCCCCGAAGGGGGGTCCGGCGCGAAAGCGTTCCAGGCGGCTTCGTGCCTGGGGAGAGCCCTGGAGATCCAACTCCCGGCATGCTCTGCGAAAGGGCGCGAATCTGAAAAGAATTTGAACTGCCGCGCCTGGCCTGTTCTACGGAGCCCCTCGCAGGCACAGAGGGCCACAATGTTGAGCTGCCCTCTCCCCTTTCCCTCCTCTACTCAGTGCCTGGAGGCATGGAGCACTCCTTCTCTGCTCACCCTCGTTATCACCCCCATGGTGCAGCTGAGGCTGAGTGGGAACTGCCTGAGCCTCACTCAGAGTGCCCAAGCTCCCTCTTCCACAAGTGGTTAATGGGCCCTCTGGCCACCTTAGTCCTCTGCACATTAACCTGGAGGGGAGCGCCCACCTAGCCTCAGCTGCAACATGGGGGGGGAATAAGCAGGGGGAGCTGCCCCTGCCCCAATTCCCTCTCCCACAGAGTAGGGAAAGGCAGAGGAGGCCCTCTGCCCCCTCTGTGACTGACCACCCTAGTCCTCTGCACATTGACTTGGAAGGAAGCACCAGTGTGGCTGGCCTCAGGCAGCTCCCACCCAACCTCAGCTGCAACATGGGGGGGAATAAGCAGGGGGAGCTGCCCCTGCCCCAATTCCCTCTCCCACAGAGTAGGGAAAGGCAGAGGAGGCCCTCTGCCCCCACTGTGACTGACCACCCTAGTCTCTGCACATTGACTTGGAAGGAAGCACCAGTGTGACTGGCCTCAGGCAGCTCCCACCCAACCTCAGCTGCAACATGGGGGGGGGGAATAAGCAGGGGGAGGTGCCCCTGCCCCAATTCCCTCTCCCACAGAGTGGGGAAAGGGATAGGGGGCCCTCTGCCCCCTCTGTGACTGACCACCCTAGTCCTCTGCACACTGACCTGGAAGGAAGCACCAGTGGGCTGGCCTCAGGCAGCTCCCACCCAGCCTCAGCTGCAACATGGGGGGGAATAAGCAGGGGGAGGTGCCCCTGCCCCTGCCCCAATTCCCTCTCCCACAGAGTGGGGAAAGGGATAGGGGGCTCTCTGCCCCCTCTGTGACTGACCACCCTAGTCCTCTGCACACTGACCTGGAAGGAAGCACCAGTGTAGCTAGCCTCAGGCAGATTCCACACAGCCTCAGCTGCAACATGGGGGGGATAAGCAGGGGGAGCTGCCCCTGCCCCAATTCCCTCTCCCACAGAGTGGGGAAAGGGATGGGGGCCCTCTCCCCCCTCTGTGACTGACCACCCTAGTCCTCTGCACACTGACCTGGAAGGAAGCACCAGTGTGGCTGGCCTCAGGCAGCTCCCACCCAGCCTCAGCTGCAGTTTGGCAGGATAATCATCAGGGTGACCAGATACAAAGGGAAAGACACACAGTGCCTACTAACCATTGTATAGAAGAGGGAATTGGGGCAGGTGCAGCTCAACATGGAATGGTTTGAAAAGCTGCACCTGCCCAAATTCTTCTGTACAATGCATAAAGGTATAGGGGGCACTCTGTCCCCATCTGTGTATGGTCACCCTACTCATAGGTGCAATATCAACATCATGTTGTGGTCTTCCAAAGCATGTGTTGAAATGTTACAAGATGCTCTTGCCAATTATGACACTTTCTAAAATTCATAAAAAGTGATGGAATATTGATGGAACAGCGTTAGAGATGATCTATATTGTGCTGGTAAGTGCTGGCCCTTTTGGTAATAAATATTCTAAGGAGCGAACAAAATCGTCCACATGCACACCTCTACCCCTGTCCTATTTTAATTCAACACCTGTAAGCAATTTAGCTTGTCTTTGCTTGTTCATTATCATCAAAGCCTAGGGTTGGTGCAAGAGTGTAAATGCTTGAGTCACAAACTAATGTTGCAATCTGTAAAACACCATAGTCAGAATTCTGCACCATCTTCACAGATTAAATTCTCCTCCTCCAGCCTCCTCCCTCTTAGTTGAATCACCACCAAATTGTGGTTCATCTGGAAGATGCTTGAGATTAGACTTGAGTGAATCCTTATGGGAAAGTACTCCAGACTGCAGGACAGTTGCAAGGAATGCCTTTCTTTGACCCATCAGCATCTTGGCTTGTGTATCAGGAGGAAGCAGTGAGATGGGTGATATTATGGTAACTCTTTCACGTAAATCCTGCCTTCTTTACAAATATCTATAGTCAAAGTGCTGTACAGCTAGACTGTGCTCCTTCTTCCCAGAGAGCACTACCTCCCTCTAAGGAGGAAGAGAAGAAGAAAAACACATAGCAAAATATTGTAAACTTCTCTCATCCTATGGAATAGAGCAGAATATAAATTGAAATAATAATAATTGTGAGTTGCCCTGGTGGCCCCTGTAGGAGCAAGTGGGTGCTTGTTGAATTTAAGTTAACTTTGGCATGGAATTTTTATTTATTTCGTTTGCACAGAGGTGCGCAAACCTGCCATTCACTAGTTATGACACACAGTGTTCTGTCCTCTCACAGTTTTTGTACCTGAAAACCATTTCATTCTGGTTTCTGAAAGCTCCTGGTTTTCAATGCATAGTTCAACTTCATTAGATGGGTTGAAAGTGTGTGTTTGCTGGGAGAGAAAAAAACAAAATGATCTTTGCCCTTGTACCATCCTACCTGTTAATCATTAGACTTAGGAGGTAATAGCAGTCTGTATTCAATGGGCAGATATTAAAAGGAATTACCAGTAAGGAACTTGCCCTTTGTCAACTTGGACATTTATAATAGCAACTGTGTTAAGAACATGATCAGGAATTCTTGCACCCAAGAACTCCAACAAATAAAGGTGTTACATTTTGTCCCAGCCAAAGAGATTAGGAGAGATCTATCAGTCTTGCTTGCCTATCATTACCATATCAGGCAGATGTCATGGGTGTCTGAAGCATCCTAATGGGTTGGGCTAATGCCAGGATAGAAATGAATGAAGCTGCTTTCTACCAAGTCGGACCGTCAGTCCTTCTAGCTCAGGGTTATCTATGCTGACCTTTAGTGGCGCTCTAGGTTTTTTCCTCTCCCAGTCCTACCTGGAAATGCCAAGAATTGAACCTGAGACCGTCATAATGCAAAGCATATTCCTTACCACTGAGCTTCAGCCATGGCCTATACAGCCTTATAAGCCTTATAATTAAGGGTATAACTTGGATATTTTTTCAACTAAACTTTTTCTGGTGTACTCAAGTCAATTGACTTTTTAATTATTGTCAGGGCTTGCCATTTCATTTATGAGTAATTTTATTAGAAAACTGGCAAAGTACAGAGGGAGGTGTGCTACTTCTAAAAATAAGTTGTACTGGGCACCATGTCAGATCATGGGTAGCCCCTGTCTCCCCTCAGCTACAAACTGGTGCCAGTTCTGATTTATTTGTGTCATTGCAGTGACTATTTAAGCACACTTCCCTTCTGCTCCAGGGCTGGCTCCAGGATCTTGTGAGCTGCAGACAGGAGACGTGCAGTGCAGACTTGCCCCTCTTGCCCCGTTTTTTTCCCAGTCTCCTCTGCTCAGCTCCAAGATGTGTCTGGATTGTCCATCTCCCAGTTCGAAAGCCATCTTGCCATAGTCTTGCTCTTGTGCTTTTTAATAGCCACTTGCTCAGCAGGAGTGAGTATTATTTTTGGAACATGGTGGTAACCAATGCCTGCACATCAAACCATTGTGCAAGGCACAAGGGCAGGGACAGACCAAAAAGTTGGCAGCTTCACTAGGGCAGGACTCTGCTTTTTCTTCTGTAAGGATCCCAGGCTGGGTAAGATCAGGTTTGAGTTTTGAAAGATCTACCCACAGCTACCCTTGACAGAGGGAGGCTGCTACTTTATTATGTCTTCCTCAGCCTTATCATGAAACAGTTGTCTGGATGCTGTCAATAAGAAGCAACTTGATGAATTCTCTGCCTCTGTCCCTGCCAGTACTCACTTCCCCAGTTGGGGGTGGATGGGTTGGGAAAGAAGATGCTTGTAAGGGGAGAAGAAGGGAGGAAGTGTATACGATGGTAGAAGCTGCAGGTGTGACTAGTCATCTCTGCCCGAAACTGATTTCATAACAAGACAGGCCAAATAATAAGATTACTTTTTTATTTCTGACATTGTCTTTACCTTTTTGTTTTGCAGGTTAGACTCCAGACTCAACCAAAACCTTTGCCAGGGCAGTCTGCATTCTACTCTGGGACCTTTGACTGTTTTAGAAAGACTCTTGTTCAAGAGGTATTATGTCAATTTACTTATTGTGCTTGCCAGAAATATCACTTGCTCAGAGGGCTGGTCCATCCATGAAGCCAGCTGATGGTTGGCAATCCATGATTGCCTCAGGCAGCAGATTGGTGAGGGGTGCCATCTGTGGCTGCCTACTTGCCTCCACTCCTCCTCCTCCGGATTGGAAAAGGAAGAAGACAGAGAGGAAGAGGAAATGTGGAAGGGAGGAGAGTGCTGAACTAGAACACTAGAGGGTGGGAGGAGTAGAGGCTGGCACATCATCAAGTAAGAGTGGCAGTACTAGGCATGTCATTTCAGGTGTCTTGGGCTGGCCTTGCTTACCCACATACCAAGTATAATAAAACACGTGGGAATGATGCGTCCACTGAGAGACTTGACTTGTTCTTAAGTTATCAATTCAGGTGGCTCAAGCTCAAGTCTCCTTGGAAGGAACATCACTAGCTATGAAGGAAACATCATTGTCGTAGTTCAGAAAGACTTGCTTCAACATGTTGGAATATTTGTATCTGACATTCAAGAGAGAGAATTGTGTGGGTCTCTGGAATCCGTGTGATATCTAGAATATTAACATTGGAATAATAGCTGTGTTCTTTATAATAGTAATAAATAGTAATGTAATAATAATAGTAATGTGTGCTGCAGTTCCTGTAGTCCAGGGCTGATAAAATGCAGTTCATCTGTTAAGAGTTCCAGAGTAGGCTATAGTTCAGTGGAATCAAAGCTGCCTTTACTGAATTGGTTTATCTCAGTCAGTATCATCAATTGGCAGTGGCTCTGCAAGGTTTCAGATGGAAATTTTTCTCTGCTGTACCTGGAGTGCTGGGGATTGAACCTGGGAGCTTGTGCATGAAAAGCAGATGCTTTTCCTCTGAGCCAAGGCCCTTCCTCTATGGTAGCCTTATGTTCCTTCATCTACTAGCCCAGGTAGAGCTTGGAAACAACCCTGTTTAAAATGCCAATGGACTGACTTCACAGCTTTCTGTCTTCTTGTTTGTTTGCAAATGTAGCATTTGCAAAAGCTCATAACTTGCCTGAGTCTGTCTGTCGCTCCTAAAAGCATTTGGCTGTCATGGAATGAAACCATCCCAGATTTCTTCATAAGAACATAAGAACAGCCCCACTGGATCAGGCCATAGGCCCATCTAGTCCAGCTTCTTGTATCTCACAGCGGCCCACCAAATGCCCCAGGGAGCACACCAGATAACAAGAGACCTCATCCTGGTGCCCTCCCCTACATCTGGCATTCTGACTTAACCCATTTCTAAAATCAGGAGGTTGCGCATACACATCATGGCTTGTACCCCATAATGGATTTTTCCTCCAGAAACTTGTCCAATCCCCTTTTAAAGGCGTCTAGGCTAGACGCCAGCACCACATCCTGTGGCAAGGAGTTCCACAGACCGACCACACGCTGAGTAAAGAAATATTTTCTTTTGTCTGTCCTAACCCGCCCAACACTCAATTTTAGTGGATGTCCCCTGGTTCTGGTATTATGTGAGAGTGTAAAGAGCATCTCCCTATCCACTCTGTCCATTCCCTGCATAATTTTGTATGTCTCAATCATGTCCCCCCTCTAGCGTCTCTTTTCTAGGCTGAAGAGGCCCAAACGCCGTAGCCTTTCCTCATAAGGAAGGTGCCCCAGCCCCGTAATCATCTTAGTCGCTCTCTTTTGCACCTTTTCCATTTCCGCTATGTCTTTTTGGAGACGCGGCGACCAGAACTGGACACAATACTCCAGGTGTGACCTTACCATCGATTTGTACAACGGCATTATAATACTAGCCGTTTTGTTCTCAATACCCTTCCTAATGATCCCAAGCATAGAATTGGCCTTCTTCACTGCCGCCGCACATTGGGTCGACACTTTCATCGACCTGTCCACCACCACCCCAAGATCTCTCTCCTGATCTGTCACAGACAGCTCAGAACCCATCAGCCTATATCTAAAGTTTTGATTTTTTGCCCCAATGTGCATGACTTTACACTTACTGACATTGAAGTGCATCTGCCATTTTGCTGCCCATTCTGCCAGTCTGGAGAGATCCTTCTGGAGCTCCTCACAATCACTTCTGGTCTTTACCACTCGGAAAAGTTTGGTGTCGTCTGCAAACTTAGCCACTTCACTGCTCAACCCTGTCTCCAGGTCATTTATGAAGAGGTTGAAAAGCACCGGTCCCAGGACAGATCCTTGGGGCACACCGCTTTTCACCTCTCTCCATTGTGAAAATTGCCCATTGACACCCACTCTCTGCTTCCTGGCCTCCAACCAGTTCTCAATCCACAAGAGGACCTGTCCTCTAATTCCCTGACTGTGGAGTTTTTTCAGTAGCCTTTGGTGAGGGACCGTGTCAAACGCCTTCTGAAAGTCCAGATATATAATGTCCACGGGTTCTCCCGCATCCACATGCCTGTTGACCTTTTCAAAGAATTCTATAAGGTTTGTGAGGCAAGACTTACCCTTACAGAAGCCATGCTGACTCTCCCTCAGCAAGGCCTGTTCGTCTATGTGTTTTGAGATCCTATCTTTGATGAGGCATTCCACCATCTTACCCGGTATGGATGTTAGGCTGACCGGCCTATAGTTTCCCGGGTCCCCCCTCTTTCCCTTTTTAAAGAGAGGTGTGACATTTGCTATCCTCCAATCTTCTGGCACCGTGGCTGTTTTGAGGGACAAGTTGCATACCTTAGTCAAGAGATCTGCAACTTCATTCTTCAATTCCTTAATAACTCTTGGGTGGATGCCATCAGGGCCCGGTGACTTATTGGTCTTTAATTTATCAATGAGGTCTGAAACATCTTCTCTTTTAACCTCTATCTGACTTAACTCCTCGGTTAGGAGGAGCCATTCGGGCAGCGGTATCTGCCCGAGGTCTTCTGCCGTGAAGACAGATGCAAAGAACTCATTTAATTTCTCTGCCATCTCTAAGTCTCCTTTTATCTCCCCTTTCCCTCCCTCACCATCCAGAGGGCCAACCGCTTCTCTGGCGGGTTTCCTGCTTCTAACATATTTGAAGAAGCTTTTATTATTCCCCTTAATGTTGCCGGCCATGCGTTCCTCATAGTCTCTCTTGGCCTCCCATATCACCTTACATTTCTTTTGCCACAGTTTATGTTCCTTTTTATTCTCCTCATTAGGGCAAGACTTCCATTTACAGAAGGAAGCTTCCTTGCCCTTCATAGCCTCTCTAACTTGGCTGGTTAGCCATGCGGGCACCCTCCTGGATTTAGTGGAACCCTTCTTTCTTTGCGGTATACACCTCTGCTGGGTCTCTATCACTGTTGTTTTAAGCAGCCTCCATGCACTCTGGAGAGATTGGACTCTTTTTACCCTCCCTTTCAACCTCCTTCTAACCAGCCTCCTCATTTGAGGGAAGTCCGCCCGTCGGAAGTCAAGGGTTTTTGTTAGAGATTTGCCTGGTATTCTTCCCCCAACGTGCACGTCAAAACAGATCACAGCATGATCACTGTTCCCCAATGGCTCAGTAACGTTTACATCTCTAACCAGGTCCTGCGTACTGCACAACATTAAATCCAGAGTCACCTGTCCTCTGGTGGGCTCCGTGACTAGCTGATCTAAGCCACAGTCATTTAGCACGTCAAGAAATCCGGTTTCCTTATCGTGACCAGAACACAAATTGACCCAGTCAATATGAGGATAATTGAAGTCCCCCATGATTACAACCCTGTCCCTCCTTGACACCTCCCTGATCTGTTTCCTCATTTCAAGGTCCCCATCCGATTTCTGGTCTGGAGGACGATAGCATGCCCCCAGTATTACATCGCTGCACAAGCCTGGTAATTTAACCCACAGAGTTAACCCACTCTGGGAGTGGGAGTTTAACCCACTCCACAGTGGAGTCGGACCCACCTTCAATCTCTACTTTGCTGGATTCTATCCCTTCCTTAACATAAACGGCCACCCCACCTCCAACACGCCCCTGCCTGTCCCTCCTGTAGAGTTTATAGCCCGGGATTGCGATATCCCACTGATTCTCCGCATTCCACCAGGTTTCCGTTATGCCCACTATGTCAATATTTTCCCTTGTCACCAGACATTCCAGTTCTCCCACCTTTGCTCGTAGACTTCGGGCATTCGCATAAAAGCATTTATACACGGAATGCCCCAGGATGGGCTGCTTATTTGCTCCTTTGTCCCCGCATCCTCTCATTGTGCCAAACCATCTATCACATCCCATCACCCTACCTTTCCCAATTTCTTCTCCTACCCTGCCTTTGTCTTGTTGTTCTCTAACCTCCCCATCCTCATCCCATAGGGATGAGGAGTCCTGAACAGGATGCCCCTCGGCTCCTGTCGGCCTTCCCCCAGGGATCAGTTTAAAAGCTGCTCTGCCACCTTTTTAATGTTATGCGCCAGCAGTCTGGTTCCATTCTGGTTCAAATGGAGCCCGTCCCTCTTGTACAGTCCCCGCTTGTCCCAAAACGTTCCCCAGTGCCTAACGAATCTAAACCCCTCCTCCCTACACCACCGTCTCATCCACGCATTGAGACCCCTGATCTCCGCCTGCCTAGCTGGCCCTGTGCGTGGAACAGGTAGCACTTCAGAGAACGCTACCTTTGAGGTCCTGGCTTTCAGCTTCCTGCCTAAAAGCCTAAATTTGGCCTCCAGGACCTCCCAGCTACACTTGCCCACGTCGTTGGTGCCGACATGCACTACAGCCGCTACCTCTTCCCCAGCACTGTCTACTAGCCTGTCTAGACGAGAAGTGATGTCCGCAACCTTCGCACCAGGCAGGCAAGTCACCATGTGGTCCTCACATCCGTCGCAAACCCCCCTCTCTATGTTTCTAATAATCAAATCCCCCACTACAAGAAGCCCCCGACCCCCCTCCCGCCGAGGAGTATCCCGAGTGCGCTCGGATATGGGCCCATCCCCTGGAGAAGGGATCCCCCCTAGGGGATTGTTTCCCTCCTCTCCAGGATGACGTCCTCCAGTCCCGAGACTTCCCACCCGGGCAGCCGAGGAGCTGCACGCCTGAGGTTGGGACGAAGCCTGATCGTCCCCGGAAGTCTCCCCACAGTCCTCCTCTGGCTGCCTGCGCTTCTCCAGGTCAGCCACCAAGGCTTCAAGGGAGCGGACGCGTTCCCTGAGACCCTGGAGCTTCATAGTGATCCAGCTGCTGCTGTGACTGTCTTGTACAGTGTCTGTCTTTGATACCCAATGATGAACTTGCATCCTGTGTGAAGTGATGCAGAAAGTCAAGTAATCTGCTGACTTGCTGTCTTGCAGGGAGTCCGAGGCTTGTATAAGGGGATGGCAGCTCCGATTGTTGGGGTGACCCCCATGTTTGCGGTGTGTTTCTTTGGATTTGGCCTGGGCAAGAAACTTCAGCAGAGGACCCCTGACGACATTCTGACGTAAGTTGATGAGTCATTCAGACCTTTCAGGAATGTGTTCTTGAGGCTTCCAGCCTGTTGCTGTGTTTAAAATTACACATTTTGATACAGCAGCCAAGTGGCTGTAAATAGCATTCTTTTTAGCACAATGAACAAATCTGGTGAGTTTTCAGGCTCCTGGAAGCGTGGGACTGATTGCACTACTAAAAACAGACACTGTGTGGGCTGTTGCTGTGCAGTTCTCTCCCCAGACAAACGGATGTCTCTTTTGGAAGGAGTATACTTTAAATGAATATGGTATATAAGTTACATAATGACAGACACGTAACACTTCCTCTTGATGGTAAGCCTGAGCACATAAGTCACATCAATACTCCAAGGCAACTGTTCTATTCTGCAGAGCCCACACTCGTAATGTGCATGACTCGTCCTTCCCACTATGTACTCATCTGCACTGAACACCCTCCATTCCCCACATAGCTAAGGACATCTAGGACTTTAGGATTACCTGATTTTTGTCTAAGGCTCTAATCCTAAACATACTTGGGTGTAAAGCTTCTGGCAGAAATTGCTGTAGCTTAGTCATAGAGTACCTGCTTTCCATGTAGAAGGTCCCAAGTTCAAAATTGGCCATCTCCAGGTAGTTCTTTTGCACTAGAACAGGAAATGTGTTTGTAAGAAGTATAAATGCTACAGTCCCAAGCTGCTGCTGATGTTGGCCTGGGGACAATTTCATAACTGTTAACCGGCCTTGGTCAAAACCACAGTTTGGTTGCCTCTCTCCCCATCCCCCCCCCCACACCATATGCTGGAGTAGGAGGGAATAGTATGAGTCTTGGCAGTACTCGGGAGAAGCGTTCAGGGTGCCTCTGCCAAGTGAGGCCAGTGCTCACTCAGTGTAACTCCCAGCAACCATCTTCCCTTCCTGGCAGCCATCTTCTGTGCCTATCAACCATCTTCTATATGTCTCCTATCCCCTGGGAACTGTCCTTTCCCACTGGACTGTTCCCATGAGAAGTTGAGAATATGAATTCAAAACAATGGCCTCAGCAGCTGCAGCTGCCCGGTGTTATGAGAATGGGATACGGATGCATTCCTGCATGTTTACCTCAGAAGCTCAAGGCTCCATTTATTCTTCACATGTATCCACTTAGCTGCACCTGCTTGATAGCTCTTCTCCCAAATGATGGGAACATGTCTTGTTGTGCCACAAAGAAGTAAACACTTAAGTCTGTATAAGCTCCTGTGTTCAGCCATTGCTTTGCTCCTGGACCTTCCTGACAATGCTGGAGATGCCCATGTAAGTCCTACCTGGAGATGCTGTAAGACTTATGCCTGGAGCTACTCTTGTAAATTAGCTTATTTACAGCTGATGCTCTTAGCTTTAGGCAAATAAAGCTCTTTTACGACAAGACTTGACTTGCTTCTTCCTCAGATCCAAAAGAACTTCCAGCTCACAGCGAGAGCTAGGGTCCAGAATACTGACTAAAGAGGACACTAACCCACTCGCCACAATGAGGGTGGCAACCAGACTTATGAAAGCCTTCCTAGCAAGTTCTGTCATAGGACACTTGCCCTCTTTAGTTTCTTATACGATGGTTGAGAAAATGAATACAGGTCCAACCTTGTTATACATGGATTTTTTGTACACGGATTTGACTCAACATGAATGGCCACTGCAAATGAGAAGGAATGTGCTGATCCCTGAAGAAGGGGGAAAAAATCCATCCCTTTAAAATCACAGTTTTAAAAAACTGCTTTTCTTACTGTTGTAGAGAGACAGTCATGCAAACAACTACAGGTATAATTATCCATGAATTTTTCACTGGTGGAAAAATCCCTCCCTGCCTCCCGCCCCGCTCCTGCAAGGACTTACTGCAGCTCAAACTCTCCTAGAGAGTTTGAGAACTGCGGCTCAACATGATATGGGCCCTTTAAATTAAAGGAAAAAAGTCATTTAACAATAGCCTCATTAATGAGAGAGGGCAGTCGGCTGACAATCCATCAATCATTCTCTCTCCAGGCACTTAGAATGGCTTTACTCCAAGGCAGCGCTCCCTCCCTTCCCCCTGAGCAAGTAAAAGAAAGAGAATCACTTTGCTCTGGGTGAAGGGAGGGGTCACTGGCTCAGAGTGAAGCCTTTCTAAGCTCCTGGACAATTGATGAACTGTATGCTTAATGACTCTGTCTTGCATCACAATGGTAAGCAAGGCTGTTTTAAAATCGCCTAGCAAAGGGACTTTGTTTTTTAAATGCATATACTTTAATGCAATTTTTGCCATCCAGGTAAATTCTCAGAATTAATGTCCTTTCTTCACTCTGCAGATATCCTCAACTCTTTGCTGCAGGCATGTTATCTGGGGTGTTCACCACTGCAATCATGGCTCCAGGAGAGAGAATCAAGTGCCTTCTACAGGTAAGAGAGGCCTGAGGATCACATCCATCCTCTATTCCAGGAAGTATCAAATTCCTTGAGTTCAAATTCACTGTGTGTCCTCCACCACCATTCAACTATAGGTCAGCAGAATACCATGTAAGCAATAGTCTTAACTAGTCAAAGTGCCTGGAGACTGTGCCCATTAATCACTTAACCACCATCTTCTCATTCTCACCAGCCATGTTTTCTTATGCATGCTGCTCGTTGATGGCTGGTGCAGTGGCAATTAGAAACATAGGAGAAAGTGGTTGAACTAACTGACCAGAAGCTTGGGGAAACAATTGTAGCCTTCAGATTACCTATTGAGGATATATGGAGTTTCTCTCAATAGCATATTCTCTCTGTGCTAATGTTAGAACAGCACTCTCCTAGTAGGGCTGAAGGTCCTGATAACCATATGCATAGGACCTTTTCTAAATACTCAGTGTAAAGTCCTGACTGACACTAATCCATAAATCTCATCTTGATCCTCAGATTTTAACTTTGGCCTGTGGCTTTTCAGCTTAAAGTAGTGACTTACCTGCTTGATCTCTGTGGCTTCCCTCTACTTCAGTGGGACAAGGTCAGGTCTTTTATAACCCTATTAGAAGTATAAAAGAGGTTGTAAAGCTTACGTTGGAATGAGCTATAGCAGTAGTTCCCAAACTTTTGAACACCAGGATCTACTTTTTAAAATGACACTCTTTCAAGACAGGATCTACTTTTTAAAATGACACTAGGTGGGTTCACTTAAAATGAACCCACCTAGCTTTACAAGACTTTTAAAGAGCTTAGAAAGAAATATTTTATTATTATTATTATTATTAACTTTATTTTTACCCCGGCTTTCTCCCCGGAGGGACTCAAGGCGGCTTTTTATTTATTCATTTACAAGTAACCTTTTTTTATTTGCAAAAAATCTCAATCCATTTCTTGTAATGAGGCAACCTTAATGAATAGCCTCAAGGCATGAGAGCTTAGTTACCTTCTCCTGCCTCCACTATCTATCATTGACTTACTCGGACAAGAACACACCAGAAAAAAGATTCTCAAACATTTATCTCCCTATATTTACACAAGCTTTCAAACTGCAGTAGCTTAGCCCCTTGCAAACTGCAGGAGCTCAGCTCTTTGCAGGGCAGTTAGCAGCTATCTAATTTTTGAATAGCCTGAGGGCTTAAGGAAATTAGTTATCTCATGTTCCCATCCCCTAAGTCTGCCTGTACTAGCAGACCCTAGGAAAGGACCCAGTCAAAGGCTTGCAGTACATCACTCCCTCTCCCTTCTGTGGCCACCAAGTTGTTTTGTCTCCAGCCCTTCCTATCACAGTTCTGTAGAGCCCAGTCTGTAGGCTAGTATAGTTCCCATCCACTTCTGCCTTCCAGAGGAAATGTACCCCTGGGTTGGGGGGGAAGGGACAGAGTTCCCTCCAAGCACATGGAAAGAAGTGAACTCCAGGAATCATTCCTTGAGCTTTCATAGGCCTTGAGTCTCAACACCCCAATGAAAGAGCCACCAGAAGATAACACCCCCTTTTTCCAGATATTTTAAAATCTTGATTATCTGATTCACTGTTCCCCAGATAAACACGGTGCTTATTTGTTTGCAATATAACCTACATCATGAGTGTTTCCAAGGCCAATTCACTAATAGCTTATTGCACTTAGTTGTGTTTATACAAATCATTTGCTTCAACATTGCTTTTACCAGGGCTTGCTGAAGTGGATATGGAGGTTAGAAGTCCATCAATAGCAGTTAGAGAGCTGGAAAGGGGTGGAAGTAGGAAGAGAAACTGGCAGTTTTTATTTCTACCATTTTAGTATATTGTCACCCACTGACATCCTATGGGCTGATGTTTCACAGACTACTTGTGATGAATGATTGAGGCTTAGACCCTAGCCATTTGTTGTTGTTAATATTATTATATAATTATAATAAGATGACTATTTACATGCTGCTTTTCAACAAAAAAAAGTTCACAAATTGAGTTGGCAAAACTGGTTTAGCATAGTTATTTAATAGGGGGAGTTTCCCCTGCCGCAAAGGGAGTCACAGTTGTTAAAAAGACAGAAGAGAGACACCAGCAGATAGCCATTGGAAATGGTACTGTGGGGGATGCATATGGTACTGCTGGGATGCATAGGGACAACTGCTACCTTTCTTGCTAAAGAGAAGAGAACCACCACTTAAAAGGTGCTTCTCAGTTAACAGGCATATGTTGAGATTTACATTTACAGTACATTCCTAAAGTGCGCTTGAGCCAGTGTGACTGTCCCCGTGCTGGCTCAGATTATCATAAACATGTCATAAGGCACATTTGCATTTACTTGCGAGTCAGTTGGGCCAGTGCGACGGCCCACGCCAGCCCGGCAGCTGGCACCCACGCAGCCCGGCAGCCCAATGCTGGCCGGCACAGGTACAGGTAAGGTTCTGCAGGTGGTGTGGGGGCTGGGAGAGGGTGGCGGGAAGGCATTTTGGAGGTGGGGAAGGGGTGTTTCTGGATGATGGAAGGAGGAACAGGGGAGGATCAGTCCTGGGAGGGGGTGGGATTGGCGGTGGTAGAGCAGGCTACATCCAAACCCCATTCCTAGGCTAGGCAGCCCTACATGGGGCTTTTCAGATTTGCGCTGTGATATACCTGGCGTGGATCCAAGAAACCCCATAGAGGTGGCTGTGGCATTACCTGAGGTAAGGGAAAATATATCCCTTGCCCCAAGGAGACCTCCAGCTGCCTCCTGAGCTGCATTTAATACAGCACAGGCCATGCAGCTAGGCTGTGCCAGCACAACTTAGGATTGGGCTGTTAGATTGAGAAAAACGTGATGTTCAAGCATTCATAGACATTGTTGTTGGTGAGAAAATCATTCTTTCAATCACCTAGATCCAGGCAGCTTCAGGTGAAATTAAATATGGGGGCCCCTTGGACTGCGCCAAACAGCTATATCGTGAAGCTGGAATTCGAGGCGTATACAAAGGAACGGTGCTGACCCTCATGAGAGGTAATGGCTGGAAAAGTACAGCAGCTGTGTGAAAGAGCTGGAACAGAATGGTTCCTTGTCCTTTTTCTACTCACCAAAGAGGATTCTCTTTCTAGCTTGTTTTTATGCCATCTGGCCCTATCCTTGTATCAGTCAGGCCCACTTTGACAACTTCTTCAGAGCCATGCAGGATTGGACCAAAAGTCCATCAAGTTCAGCATTCTGTTACCTGCTGGATGTCCCAAGGAAGACTGCAAGCTGAGCATGAACACAGTGTTTCTCACCCCACCTGTTCCCACTAGTATTCCAGAGTATACTGCCTCTGATTATGGACACTCCTTATTTTAACTGCAAGACGCAGTGCAATTTTTTGTGGCATTTTCCGAATTCTGCTTATGGTAACCTGGCAGAACTTGCCTTCCCTCCCTGCAGAGTTTTGGGGTTTGACTTGCGACTGTCCCCAGCAGAGCCTCTGCTTTCTCTGAGTCTGCCTCTGTTTACCTGACCAGATGTTCCAGCCAGCGGGATGTACTTCATGACCTATGAGTGGCTCAAAAATGTTTTGACACCTCAAGGGCAGAGGTAAGTAGAACACTAAGTTTCCCAAAAGTACATTTTAGAAATCCTTCCTTCTGTGGAGCAACACCACCTTCTTCTTATTTTATGAAATTGTACAAAAAAGTCCAAATAATAATACTTGGCATTTGTGTAGCATATTTCAGGCAGTAGCATTCGGGGGGGGGCACAGCGCTAAGTTTTGCAGCCGCTTCAATGCGCCATGTAAGCACCCCCTCCCCCTTGCTTTCAGAGCCATTCCGGGCAGTGAGAGCAAGGCGGTGGGTCTTTTTTCCTTCCTCCCAAATGGTTTTCTGTGTTCACTTCATCTCCTATGGTATTTTCAAAGAATTTCCTATGAAGAACAAATCCTGACACTGCAGTAAACAAAAATGTTGCAATAGTATGAAGTTTTTTGTGACAATACACAGAGCAAAATGTCAATTTTCTTGGCACAGAATACAGTATGAAGGGGGAAGAAGTATTATGGGGCACATAGAGGCAGGGGCAGAAGCACAAGTCTGTAATAATGGGGCAGAATAATAAGGGGCAGAATAATAAGGGGTAGAATAAGTCTGTAATATTGTAGTCTTATTGCACCTCTTTTTTGGTCCCAGAATGTTTTTATCTTCACAGATGGAATTTTAGAATGCTTCTCTCTCCTTTTCTCTCTCTTGCATGTTCTTGGCAGCGTAAGTGACCTCAGCGTTCCCAGGATTCTTTTTGCAGGTGGCATGGCAGGGATCTTCAACTGGGCTGTTGGGATTCCTCCAGATGTGTTGAAATCACGCTACCAGACGGGTGAGTCAGGTGCTACTCACTGTACAGTCTTAGGCATGTCCACTTAGAAGTAAGTCCCATTGTGCTCAACAGGGCTGATTCCCAGACAGATATGCAACCTAATCAAAGATTATGCAGGGCAGGAGTTGTCCTGAAGGTGGGCTTGGGGGAGGTGACTTTACTGTCTTTTTAGTAGTTTTTCTTTCATTCTTGACCTAGGCAGGTCTCATGCCAAGTGCTTAATATGTTCTCTGTCATACTTGTTCTCAGTGGGGGATCTCTAAAACAAGGTTTAGAACTGAACGGGAGCAGTGATGGCTCAATATCTGCAAGCCTCTTGTGTGATTCATTGCTAATTTATCATTATATAATTAGAGAAAGCATTAAGGTGTGATTAAAGCATATGATAGTGTCTTTCCTTCCCCAGTCCCACCATATTCTTCATAGAAGGCCAAGAATGAGTTCTTTCAGGCTCTACTTGCCCTGCCATCTCCAGGCACTCCTGGGCAGCAGTCCGTGGCAGGCATTGGTTTAATCTGGCTCTGGATGGGACATTCATGCTGGATGTCTTTTGCTGTGTATTGACTTTCTATCCCATTGTGGCCACTGAGTTGCTAGTGCAGAACAAATTCTCATTGTCTTTTTTCTCTTCTTGTTACAGCATTACTGTAGCAACTCTGGACACCTTGGGAATGGGAGCTGAAATGGGCTATAATCCCCATTTTGCAGTCTCCTTATATTGCAGCTGCCTCTCTAGAAAGGCCTGTCCACAGCTGCTGGTCTGGTCAGCTGTGATGAATATCAATTGCCTTCAGACAACAAATCAGGAAGCTTTTGTAGACTGAATTGCCTCTTTCTGGCCATTGCTATGCTTCTAATCCTGTACTGAGTCAAGATTCACCTTTTGCATAAGAAAGCCACTGCTTTAAAAAGGAATGTAACTGTCCCTCTTCATCCTAGCAGAGTAGCAGTGTGTGTGTGTGTGTGTGTGTGTGTGTGTGTGTGTGTGTGTGTGTGTGTGTGTGTGTGTTGCGGGCTTGAATTTTTCTGGGTTTATTTGCAAGGCTGGTTGGGCTTCATCATTTCAACCCTTTCCCGGGTTCTGGTTAAGCCTTTTGGATAAATTAAAAAAGATTCTGCCTACACATACTTGTTGAGTCACAGGGTACCTTGAACAATAGGACTGGGAAGTGACTTCGGCTGGTGGCATGGACAGTTTCCAGGAGCCTTCATTTAAGATACGACTCTCTTTCTTTCCTCTCGTTCAGTTTTCTTCAGACCCAGCTGAGCCATCCTAGCCTCCCCTTGACCTTTCTCTTTTTGGGGGCAGAGCCCTCATTCTCTTACTAGTATTCTCTTACTGCTTTGATGTAGACTGTGAGTACTCAAAATAAGGATAATGTCATTTGTAGCATGGCCTGTCCAGGGCTTAGGACATTGTTGGCACTACAGATATGTGTAAAACCGCCACCCACTGTGACAGTGGGGCTGCAGGAGAGAGGGAGAGTGACTGCTGGGGGGAGACAGGCAGTGCAAGCTTGGCTTCCCTGTGTTGGGGGTCTTCATGGTTAGAGCTTGTGACATGGCTATATCTTAAGATATGTGTTTTGCTATATGTGTTTTGCTCAATAGCTCCCCCAGGAAAGTATCCAAATGGATTCAGAGACGTTTTGAGAGAACTTCTTCGAGAGGAGGGAGTGATGTCTCTGTACAAGGGGTTCACCGCCGTCATGATCCGGGCCTTTCCTGCCAATGCAGTAAGTGAAGTGAAGCTTTTAGCTGGATTCTGAGGACTTAAACGTTGAGAGAGGTGGAATCTTGCAGCACCATTTGTTGTACAAAGGGGCGACTAGACACAGCCACAGCTTGTTGATCCACTTCCAACCTGGACAGATCTAGCTACACAAATCAGACCAGTGTGTACTGCACAGTGATGTCATTAGGGTTTGTTTCACCCAATGTGAGAGGCCAGCATGTCACCCCCATGATGGATGTCTTCCCATGCAGTGGGTGGGGCAATGTCCACTGACTTTTGGCTTTGACTTTTGATAGAATAGAGATATTTCAAGAAGATTTGTTTCATTGCGTTATGCATGGAATTATGCATCAAATGATATATAACATGATGGTATTATTCGAAAACACCAAAGTTTTAAAAATTTTGACCAGTAGTGGTGTCACCCTTTCTGTGCATGTCACCCGGTGCAGCCTGCACCCCCTGCACTGCCTAATGATGTCAATGGTACTACAAGAAGCATGCCAAGCCACATGCTCCAGAGGAAGGGGTGTCAGAGCTGCACATTCCTCTGGAGCATATGGCTTGGCATGCTTGCTTGCGCTGTCTGAGTTGATTGGCTGCAGCTCTTCAGAGAGTCAGGCAGGGGCCTGTCAAAGCTCGACCTGGAGATGCTAAGGATTGAACCTGGGAGCTTCTGCATGCAAAGCAGCTGCTGTATCACTGAGTTCTGGTTAGAGGTGTTTGTTTTCAGTAAGATAGGTTTACAGCTTCACTGAACGCCATAGGCTTACTTCTGAGTAAGGTAAATAACACTGTTTTCAAACATCTCTAGTTATGGTCCTTCCTCTAAAGATGTGGCCTGTGTGTCCCTGGAGGCATAGGCTTGTCTAGAATTGAATCACACCTAAAGTGAGAACCACATCCCTAGACCAGGGACATGTGGTCATTAGAGACAGGGGAGGCAGAACCTCACCTGCCCCTGCCCCCCTCCCCTACAAAAGGACCCTACAAGTAAAAAAAAAAAAGTCTGACACAGAGGCTGGAAGGCCTTTTAAAGGTACTTTCAGGTTTGTTTTTTTTAAACTAGAAGTTTCTGTGGGACTATAGAGGCTGTGTGGCCTCTCTGGCTCTCAGAAGGCTTTCTGGAGCTTCTCAAGGGCCTTTTAAAGGTACTGGTTTTTCTGAAAAATTGGAAGTATCTTTAAAAGGCCTTCCGGAGGCCTGCCTTCTGGAGGCCTTAGAAGGCCTTCCAAAGGCAGGAGAGGCCACAGGCAGCCCATCGGCTCTCAGAACACTTCCAGCCAGAGGGGTCGCAGCTGGAGGTGACCCAGAAGCGACGTCACTTACAGGTCACAGAGCACCATGATTGTGGTTCACTGGCACAAAAGGTCACGGTGCAGCCCTGCCCTAAACTAACAATGGGAGCAATCTAACCAAGCCGAATACTACACAAGAGGAATTCTTAACCACATGTTTGAGCCCTCAGATGTGGCAATCATAACCTGAACAAGAGCACAGCTCATTCCCCAAGTCATCCCAAGGAAAATCCAAATGGAGGTATAAGTCTGTTCTGCTCAACAGTGTGGCAGTTTCCTGATGCTCCAGCAGAGAAGAGATAGTGAGCTGATTCCATTTTGTTAGTTTCCAAACCCCTCCCTCAGTTCTTCGTCTTGATCTTGATGAGACTATTTATGATTGGACTTGTGCCTCTTTTTGGGGTTGCAGCTTCTTGATCTGTGCGAGAAAATGCTGTGGCTCAGTATCCTTTCCCCACCATAACGCTTAAGATGTTTTTGATTTTTGTTGAGTCAGTTGCCCTGGAAAAATTTTTTGGAGGGCAAGATGCAAATTATTAATAAATAAAAACATGACTTCTGATGCATGGGAGAAATGGAAGGACATTCCACTTGCATGTTTAAAAAATGCCCTGGTATTATTTCCTTGAAGGAGATAGACACTGGCTTGCCTAGGGCCATCTAGACAGTCCAGAACTGAAAGCAGAACCCAAATCTCAGGGGTCCAGAACTTAATACACTAGCCAGTGGGCCAAAAGTTAGCCTGAGTTGACTCTGGTTGTCATTGCTCTCCATTAAAGATCAGCAAAAGGGCAGCTAACGAATCTTTCTAGTTTGAAATACTGTTCCCACAATTGTGGTGGCCTCCAGTGGGGATATTTAGTCCTGTGGTCTATGTGGTCGTTTGACACCTGTGCTTTCTTGCCTCTTCTTCTAGGCCTGTTTCCTTGGCTTTGAAGTTGCCATGAAGTTTCTTAACTGGATGGTACCAAGTCTGTGAGGACCATGGGGTGTGTTCCAAAGGGATCTTAAGGACAGGAGGAAGAACACGGCTGTATTAGAGGAATACCGTGGAATGATGAAATGAAATAAGCTATAGAAATGACTAGTTTTCTAAAAATCCCCTTTGCCTTACTCACACCCTCTGGGTGGTGCTATGTTGCCATTTGGAATCTTGAGCCAAAACTTCTCCCCTTGAGAGTTCAAGAGGAGTTCAAGACATGCACCTGCCTTCCAAACCCAAAGTTACCATAGTGGTATTGCTGCTAACGATATTGTTGTTGTTATTAATGGGCAGCAACTTTTGTGCGTTTGTGGTTTTTCCCCCCCATTTTCCTCCTTTGGAAATAAAGGAGAGAAGTTTTAATTTTTTTTTCCTTTCTATTTTAGAAAAGTGACACATTGTTGACCGTTGTATAAAATGAACTCGGGATGCGATGGAACTAGCCATCGTGCATGTAATTCTCAGGATCGAAACCACTTAACTGCACGCGCAGATCTAAGAAGATTATTTTGTCTTGGTTTACAAATACTAGACCTGCTATGCATGTTCCTCTGTGCGTGCCATTGAAATGAATGGGCATTGCACGGGGGTACAAAGAACATTTATGCTCCTGTGCAAGTCCTATTCATTTTAGTGGAGCCTGCCCAAGACAAATGCAGGATGCCAACCATTCAACTCCATTTGTTACCTGGAAGGCAACAGCATTTCTGTGCTGCTTTGAGCTAGTGCATGTAAAACCAAATAGTAAGGGCTGGAAAGATCAGAACTACAAAGAAGTGAGAACTCTGGAGCTATTGAACATAGATGGCTATGAAGACTTCATCAAGGCTCATGGACCTTGTATGGTTGAAACAGCAGACAGATGTAATCCACAGGTTTCTTTGTGGCTCCAAATAATGCATGGTTGAAATGAGATGCCTTTCCCCCCTTTCTCTAAACGCTTCCTCCATTTGTTACTTTCTGCTAGCTGCAACTTCACAAGTGCCACACAACCTCAAAGCTCAATTAAGCTGCCAGAATATTAATTCTGGCATCGGTGGTGCCTACTTCTATATAATGAAGATTTCAAAGTGAGGTGGGCAGTTTTAAAGATTGCTTCTAAAGCTGAAGAGACCTGAAAAAAATAACTGACTTCAGTGTGATTCTGTTTTCATTGCAGCTCTGCCTCCGGAAGACTTTATTTCATCAATCTTTTTGTTTTTTGAGGGGCAAATTGAATGTGCAGGCAATAGAGGCAGGGCTGTTATCGATCTGTAAAACGTTTCACTAGGATAAAATTACCCTCTTTTCCAGGACTCAATAAATTTGCTAATTCTCAGCTATAATGTGTCCTTGTTTGCTTTGCATTTTGGAAGAACTAGGAACACAACAGAAATGAACTTCTTTTGGATAGGGTTGTATCCCAAATTCCATTGAAATGTGTGAAACTCAAGTTACTGAAGTTGGGCCTCTTCAGCCTAGAAAAGAGACGCCTGAGGGGGGACATGATTGAGACATACAAAATTATGCAGGGGATGGACAGAGTGGATAGGGAGATGCTCTTTACACTCTCACATAACACCAGAACCAGGGGACATCCACTAAAATTGAGTGTTGGGCGGGTTAGAACAGACAAAAGAAAATATTTCTTTACTCAGCGTGTGGTCGGTCTGTGGAACTCCTTGCCACAGAATGTGGTGCTGGCGTCTACCCTAGACGCCTTTAAAAGGGGATTGGACAAGTTTCTGGAGGAAAAATCCATTACGGGGTACAAGCCATGATGTGTATGCGCAACCTCCTGATTTTAGAAATGGGCTATGTCAGAAGGCCAGATGCAAGGGAGGGCACCAGGATGAGGTCTCTTGTTATCTGGTGTGCTCCCTGGGGCATTTGGTGGGCCACTGTGAGATACAGGAAGCTGGACTAGATGGGCCTATGGCCTGATCCAGTGGGGCTGTTATGTTCTTATGTTCTTACTGTTCAATCCTATGAGCCATTTATGGCAGCAGAACTCCTGTTTCACAGCCATATGCGACGCAGTTGCATTGCAAATTGCACACCACTGTCACACACTGCAGGACCACTGGCTCAAATGTCCAGAGGTCTCATGGACGGACCAGAACCACCCAGACACTGTTGGCGCAGGTAGGTTGGTGGCATGAGCAGTCCAGGGAGGTTTGGGGCAGGGAGGGGGTGGTTCAGGGAGTGGTGGATTCCAGTAGAGCAGTGTGTGCCAAGAAGCTAGCTCCCAGGCTAGCCTTGCCTGACATGCTCCCTAACTCTCTGAACTTGGGCCAACTACATATCTAGCATAGGTTCAAGGAGACCCATAGTGACAAGTGAGCTGATCTGGAGGTAAGTAGAAAAGTTTTTTACTCCTCACTGTCTCATCCAAACCACCACCACCCATGCTCTGTTGGCACAGCTGCATGCCAAGGATTGGTGGGGGATAGGTTTGGGCTGTTACTCACAACCAACTTGAGTCAGGTACAACTCATGGAGACCAGGTATATGTGTCTTTAAAAATAACATCAGAATGGACAGGGCTTGTTTTAAATGGGGAAAAAACTAAGCTTAGAGGAACGTGAATACTATACAGTACTAGATTTTTCAGGAAACTACAGAAGATGGAGTACCTTGATTTCTCCTATATAGATTCACATTTATTGCTATCTGTGAGGGTCTTTTGTTGGATCTATATCTTTAATGTTTAGGTCCTCTGGGAATGGAAGCCTCCTTTGAGGCATTTGGAAACATTTCTTTGTCCAGTGTGTAATTAATCTGTGGAACTCCTTGCCACAGGATGCGGTGATGGTGTCTGGCCTAGATGCCTTTAAAAGGGGATTGGACAGATTTCTGGAGGAAAAATCCATCACAGGTTACAAGCCATGAAGGGTATATGCCATCTGGTTTTAGAAGTAGACTACCTCAGAATGCCAGATGCAAGGGAGGGTACCACGATGCAGGCCTCTTGTTGTCTTGTGTGCTCACTGAGGCATGTGATGGGCCACTGAGATACAGGGAGCTGGACTAGATGGGCCTTTGGCCTGATCCAGTGGGACTCTTCTTATATTCTTATTTGGATTTTGCTTCTGGTTCACCCAGGTTATTGTTTTAATCTCTCTCCTTTCTGCCAGAGTAGAAGAGTGACACACAAAATTGCCTATGAATTTATGAAATTCTAATGGCTGGCTTTAAAATTGCGTGGTTTTATGCTTATGGCCTCATCTTGTAAAACATTAATACGATTCATCATGATGCCTGACACGGGTATATTAAGAGGATAGTAATTCTCTCTCTTCAAAGCATTGCCTTCTCTTGTGGTATGTTACATCATTCACTGCTTAGGTCACCTGGATAAATGTTAGCAATCCTCTGTGTGTGTTTCAGAAAGGGGCATGGAGAGGAGGCCAGTTGCTTTGCAAATGTTAGGAGCTGGTTTTTTTTGCCACAAAGATTCTATTTCTTCACCATTTTGGTGCCTCTTCTCTCTTCCTTTTCTTCAATGTCACTTTTTAAATGCAGCAACCAGTACTGTATCTAGTATTCTAAATGGGCCATGCAGTATAGAATACTGAAATGGCATGAGGTTTGGGTGACTACCTTATATGCACTTTCTCTGGGAGCAAGCTCCATTGAACACAATGGGACTTTCACCTGAATAGACATGCATAGGATTGCACTGTTGGTGTTCTAGTTTCTTTCCCCTCCCTCACAGTGGAATTTGCCTTTTTTCCCCACTGCCACTACCCACACTGACCTGATGGTTTCAGAGCGTTTTCCGTCACGGCTCCAGCCACCAATAGGCTCCATCAGTATACGTGTGGTGCTATCAAGATGCTAGCTTCCGAAAGAGCCCCAAGCAATCCAAGTTCTGGAACAGACAAGTGAAATATACCGCCAAGAAAAGAAGATGTAAATTAGTCAACTCTGCATAATGTGCTCCAAGTCCAACATGAGTTTCTTGATAGCAGATTATGTAGTGCTGAATTATGGCCTTTGCTGTAAATATCAAAAGGGCGCCTTCTGTCACTTAGTTCATTGCTTGGCTTTTGCTATCACAGTATGAGCAAGTATTTATAAAACATCTGATTTAATTAAAATAACCCATTATTGGTTTTATTACAAATGAGTTTATTTCATGCACCTATGGGGGGAAACAGGAAACATCAAATATATTGCCAGTTGTACACACTGACAATAACTGGTTTGTATTAACAACTTACTATTCATCAAGTTTGTATTAATAATCAATAACTGGGCAGAACCCGTGGTCTAGTGGGGCAGGAGGTGTGGTCTGGTGGTCGAGCTGAAGGTTGCCTAATGAATGCTAAGCAGAAGTGGTCCCGGTTGAATTCTAGATGACAAAGCTGTCGTGAGAGGACAGAGCCAGGAGGAGTCACTGTTGTGACCTGTGACTGCAAGAGGGTGACAGTGCCCTCATGATGCAAGGTGAGATGACCATACTGAAGGATTCCATCTGGAAGTGAAGGGGTCTACCAGTTGCTTGTAGAATAATTATTGTAAAGGCTCATGTGTAAAAATGAATTGAACCTCCTTGAGTCTGTAAGACTCTCACAATGTGTTGTGAAAGGCGATATACAAATGCTGTAATTTTTTATTAATTTTTATTTATTGGTATCTGCTAATAAGGTCCTATATCTGTTAGTAGAACCTTTAGTACTTATTGAAGTCATTAATCTGTTAGGTATCTTGGACTGCTGAAGTGACTACTCTGACCCTCTCTCCTAATGTCCAATAGAAATTCCTGAGTTTTTGTTTTTGTCTTCCTTCACTGGAATCAGTGACCAAGATATTACATATCTGCCATTAATTTTCTTTCCACAAGTAAGCATGCTGGAATTATAGTTTATATCTACCAGCCAAAATGTTTGCTTTCACAATAGAAAACCAGAGACTGGTGACGGCAAAAAGAAAAATGCAAAGCCACATTAATTCATTAAATAAAATCTCAGCCCTTCAAAGCAATAAGATGATGCAGATTTTCCTACCATAGAGATGGCAATGATGAGGGGATGCTGCACTTGTTTGATTTCTTCCTATCGTGTATATGTTGAAAGATTCGGCTTCTCTGCTGGAAGAAAATGGTGGCAACCCTCATATTTTTGCCAGAGGAAGAGCAAGTGCTACTGGAGGGCAAGGTCTTATTTTGCTTTTTGCACCATCAACAGTTTCTTCCTGCAGACTGACAGGCAGGATTAAAATAAGATACTGTCTTCAGCCTTTCCAGCTTGCTATCCTGGATCTGCACAACCCGAGGAACAGAATTCTTCCCCCACATCTGGGTTTTGGCTCACATGTTCCAAGGAGCCAAAAATCTATTGTGATGCATCTTTGTGGGAGACAGCTGCTGTAAATGAGAGAAGCTGTTTGAGGAGCCCTAGAATAACTGGCTGGTCACCTAGTCACATCTCCTCAGCATTTAGGTTTCATTATAAGCACCCTAGACTAACTGGTGTCATTCAGTCAGTCACTGAGGGTGGTATTGAACATACTGTGCATAACTAGGTCAGTAAAACAGATAGGCCTGTTCTTTCCATGTACGTGCACATCAGAATGTTCACCATTCCTAGGTAATATGTTTTTCCTAGCTCCAGAGCCTGAGAAGGCTTTTAATGGCACAGAAGGGAATCCCCCAAAATGTGCCTTTGCTTATCCTTGAGAAATATTTGGGGGCAAATATTTCTCCATGATTGGTGAAGATAAATTTGGGGGTAAGTTTCTCTTCTTTGTCATTAACTACAGCGAATCTCTCTCACTCACTCTCAGCGCAATCCTAACCTACTCTGGACAGGCAGGCCAACTGGCCTGCACTGTATCTAGTCCAGGTTAGGTGCAGACTGGGGCACAACTCTTGTGTCTTTATGTTCCCTTACCCAAGTAATGTCCCAGCCAGCCCTATGGGGCTAATCGGATTTGAGCCAGTAAAATTGCTGGTGCAAATCCAAGCAGCCAGTGTAAGGCCCCATTCTTACCTTAGCCTCTGAGCGGCCCGCTTGGAGGCAGGCTGTGCAGCATGGCCTTTCCCAGTTTGAAGAGACACTTTGCCGAGGCAAAGAGGCAAAGAAGGAAGGTCCACAGCCCGGGAGACAGACCAGGGACAGACTGCACTTTCTCCCAGTGTGGAAGGGATTGTCACTCCCGAATCGGCCTTTTCAGCCACACTAGACGCTGTGCCAGCACCACCATTCAGAGCGTGATACCATAGTCTTTCGAGACCAAAGGTTGCCAACAAGTGTAAGGCCAATCGGGCCAGGGACAGGGGTTGGGATCCAGCCTAAGTGCTGGATCTTAGTCCCACCCCCCTCCCCAGGCTGTTCTGCCCACCAGCCCGCCCTCCCCATGCCCGAGGGTGTCCCCATTCCAACCTACCCCCACCCTCCCCAAACCCCATTGCCAGATTAGGGAGATCAGTGTGAACCTACCTGGTTGTGTCGGTGTGGAGGCTAGATCTGGCCTCCATGGGCAGGCGCACATCCTTGCACTGGCCCAACTGACACACAAGGAGGCACAAACGTCCCTTGCGCCAACCCAACAAGCGCCCAGGATTATGCTCTCTCTCACTCAATCACCCACCCTCTAAAGCAAAACTAAGATCTCATGCTTTTACAGACAAAAGCCAGGCTCTTTGCTCACTTCAAGTCTGTTCCATGTCTGATTGCATAGTTGCACCATGGTAACAAAACAAAATCCACAGGGAAGCCAAGGCAGGCTGCACAATGATATGATGCCCTTGACCGGGGCTGCATTCAGTTGAGTTCAGACCTGCTGGGATTTTTGTGTCCTGTGTTGGAATGCAAGATGAAGAAAATGAGACAAAGAGCCACATTGCTTTGAGAAGCACCTGAAGTCTGCATCAATAAATTATCTGGAAGAAAGGTGTTTCCAATGGCTGCTGGCAGTGAAGTTTTGCAGTGATTAATTGCTTGAAAGTACATCTGGATATCTATAGCAATTTTATTTTAAAAGTCTAGGAAGGAGTATTGTGTTCTATAGTGTTATATTACACAGGCCTACAAAATTGATCAGAAAACCCCAAACTTTATGGTGGTTTGATATGAATTTGGGGTGCTGATTCCAAAAATGGCATCCGTTTTGTCCTATCACATCTAGTTTTGGAAATATAGCATAGCCTCATTAGTGAATGGTTCAAGCAGCTTCCTCATGAGGAAGCCATGGTGTAGGCTTCCTCATGAGGAAGCTGCTTGAACCATTCACTAAAGAGGCTATGCTATATCTCCGAAACTAGACATGATAGGGCAAAACAGATGCCATTTTTGAAATCGGCACCCCAAATATACCCAGGAATTGGTGTAATGTTTAAGGAAGCAAAATGTGTGTTGGCCTGTGTTAGCAAAGCAACTATCACTTTGTGGTGTCTGTGTACCTGATGCATAGGGACACTCAGAATAGGTCTTTACTGGAGGCAGACAACCTAGGACTGAGTAGACCAAAAAAATGAGGACTCTGCAGAAGACTGAGGTTAAAACTATAAAATACAACTCCAGGCATCTCTCATTTTACATGGGGGTTATGTTTTTGAAAAGCAGTGCATATCTCAAAGACTCGTAAATTAAAACTATTTTTACCATAGGAATGTATGTAAATTGCACAGGTTAGGGCAGGGTTGTCAAACATAAGGCCCATGTGCTGAATCCTGGCTCCTGGAAACAATTTATCTGGCCCCTATTGTAATTGGGCTCTCCCAGTTTGATAATTGGGCTCTCTCTTATCCTGAAAATATGGACAAGATTTGCACATTTTCTCTTCTGTCATTTGCAGCTAATGAATTTTTATGCAAGAACAAAGTGCTTATTTCTGGCCAGCCACTGCTTCATGATGTCACTTTCTGCTTCATGATGTCACTTCCAGTCCTCAGCAGACACAATGAATGCCAACTTCAGCCCTCTGTATGACACGAGACTGACACCCCTGAGTTAGGGGAATCCACTCCATGAGCTCCATTACAGAACTCAGAGCAGCTTTCTTTGCACTTGCAGATGGCCCTGGCTGAGCACTTTTCTTTATCATCTCAGCACTCTTTCGAATGGTATGTATAGAGCTACCACTTAACCCAAGCATGCAGCCAATATCCAATACAAACTCTCCTCTCTGAAGGTAGTCGATCACATCTAATTTCACATCAATTGTGATTGCTTTTCACGCCTTTAGAGCTTTCGGCTCCCCAGACAAGATCGATTAATGGATGGTTGATGGTGAAAACAGAGTTTCACAGCCAAACATGTGGGAATACACGGGAAGTCTGACCATGTTATTTCAAAAATTTTCAATCGTAAATTAGGTTTTGGTATTAATTAATCAAGCATGTTCTTCAAAATATGTCTAAATCAAATACATGAAAATGAAATGTCCCTGTGTACGGACTTGCCTATCTATAATAATACATTGATGTTTCCTATTTCAAGGTCTTTGGGAAAATTGTATTACTAGCCCCCAAATACTAGTCCCCTAACAATGCAATCCTTTGCTTGTCTACTTAGAAGTCCCATTGTGCTCATTATGGCTTATTGCCAGAAAAATGTGTATAGGACTAGAGTCTCCATTTCAAAAGTGGCTGTTCCCTCCCTCATGGAAACATAAGCTCCAGTCTTGGCATTTTTGTTGCAATGCAAAAGTGACAGCAATTCTGTTTCGTTGGCAGTATTGGCTAATCAGCATCCAGGTTTCACAGCTGTGGTCTCATTTGCTAAACTGAGTGGGTGAGCAAATGAATTATTCTGCAGCAAACTGCAGAGATTTTAAACCTTGGATGCCAGCAGGCCTAATACTAGAGGAAGGACCCTAGCTGAGTGCTTTGCTGAGGTGCAGATCATGGTGTTAGGAGTTATAGAATCCTACAGAGGAAGAACTACAGTGGGTTGAGGAAAAAGAAACACTTTTTTTTTTAAAGCAAATGCAGTACTTTATTCACGATCACATCTACAGAGCACTTCTATTCAGGCTTGTAGCTCTGCAATAACTGACACAATGGAGGAGGTGTGGCCTAAACTAGTCTCCAGGGGATCAGGTATAAACCAGAGCTCTCTATTGCCTGTTTTCATATTGCCACCCCCAAGAGTTGCCAGGTAAAAGGCTCTTGAATGTCAGGGCTGGGCAAGACCCTTATGGAGACCTTGGAGAGCTCCTCCCAGTCAGAGCATTGAGCAGTGGGCTAGATCAGATTCTCAGACTTTCTGGTCTCAGGGTAAATATCAACCTAAGAGATAAAATAGTTTGTAGAAATGTCACACAACGTCTTTGTTCCTGGGCTGTACCTTTTCATAGAGCAAGGTAGGGGAATTCAAATGTTGGAGCAGTCCTGCCCCAATGAAATACTCACTGGATAGACAAAATAAGTATATGAGATTATCTGGCACAGTATTCACACTCTGGGACTAATCTGTTTTAGGGGTTTCTTGGCGGGCGGGGGGGGGGGAAGGACAAGTTCAGTGTTAGGATTTATGAGGAAAGACATTGAAAGCTGAGGCAGCAGCTAAGAGTCTGAGCTCCAAATCAAGACATCCTCAGTCTGAATCTTGCCCCTGTCCTAGATTCCCTAGCAGTGCAATTCTAACCTGTGCTGGTTGGAGTGCAAGTATCCAGTGCAGTTGGAGGCTGCTGTTCTATCCACACAGGTAGGGAGGCTGCTGGAGGTCCCCTTACCCCAAGTCGAGCACCAGCCTGCCCTATGGGGCTACTTGGATCTGTGCCAGCTATTTAGTTGGCACAAATTCAAGCAGCCCATGTAAGGTTGCCCAGGCCAGGGGTTAGGATATGGTGTGTGCTGCTGATGTTGATCCCTCTGGAGCCCAATCCTTCCCCTGCCCTACCCCACCCTGGAACACCGCCTCCCCATCCTTGGAACCCACTCCTGCCACCCTCTTCCACCCCCTGCACCACCCAGTGCAAACCAACCTTGTTCTGCCAGTGCAGGGACAGGATCTGGCGGTGGCAGGCCAGTGCACATCCTTGTACCAGCGCAGCCTGCTCCCAGTTCAGTGCAAACATGCTTTACGGCATGTTTGCAACATGTGGGGGGCCAGCACAGGGGACCAGTGTTGGCATGTCAAGTTTAGGTAGGGCTGTAGGCAACCTGCTCCCTCTCATCTTAAAATATGGGGTAATATTACTTTACAGGGGTTTTCCAAGGAGCACAACAAGATAATGTATGTGAATGTGTATATGATGTGTATATGATGTGAATAATGTATGTGTATGTGAAGCATTTTGCGCACTGAGAAGTCAAATACAACCAAGGTCAGCCCAAAAAGATATCACAATGTCATTTGATTAAACGATTCTATTTGAAGTAGATGTTTTATCCAGAGTTCTAAATTATACCCACATTTTGAATGCTCTGCAAGGCTCTGGTCACCTTCAAGAAAAGGATTTCATGACTCTGGATAAGCATTATGAAGGCACAACTAAAGAGAGAGAAAAAGTAGTCAGAGCCCATTGTTAGTCAGTCATGTTCTTCACCTCCCCTACCTGTATACCCGGATAGTTGTATTTACATTTCTGTCACCATGCCACCAAAACATTCAAAACAATGCAAAAGCCCAAAAGCAAAGAGAGCACAATGCAAACATCTGTGCCAAAATAAGTATATATTTTTAATGCCAGCCTTTTGTAGAATGTCTTTTATAGTTACAACTTTGCACAGTGACTTTTGCCATAAGCTCAATGCTTTTACTTTGCTCGTTTAAACAATACAAGACATTTTTGCTGCTGCTGTAATAGAATCAATTAAGAAATCAGTTTTTCCTTGCATATCTGGTGGGGGGGAGGGAAAGGAATTTTACGAAGGAGAAAATTTACAGCTGTTGCAAATGCAAAAGATAAGTTGAATTGCTTCCCACCCCCCCTTTAAAGCCCAAATACTGTAATTTCTTTGGCATATACATGTGAACATAGAAAATTATTAGAAGAGCACTTAATGCTAATTATAAAGTGATTCCATACAGTACAGGACTGCTATAGAAAGATGCATTTCACCAGATATATACTGGGTCCCTGAGTTACGGACATCCAAACTACAGATGTCCTGAGCTACAGGCAGCCGCTTTGGAGCTTTCACACAGGCACAGTCTGATTGTTCATGCAGGTACTATAGTGCTGAGCTTTTAAGAGCTAACTGTTCCCACTTACGTGTTCCAACTTCTGGACAAAACTCCTGAACAGAAACAGGATGTAGGTTGGGGCCTTAGTGACCCTTTATCACTGAGCATTGTGAGGATAGAGTAATACAGCATGTAACATACATAGTACATTTCAAGTGCTCAAAGCAAGCCTAGGTATGTCTGCTCAGAAGTAGTAGTAGTAGTAGTAACTTTATTGTCATTGTGCTACAGCACAACGAAATTTATGCACCTTTGAGATACAAGCATAAATATATACTACAATTCCAACAATCACATTCCACACACTCACCCACACATTCTATACAACATGCATCATAATATAAAAACAGTATAACAGACCATAATGCCCAGGAGCATGGCAACAACTATATCACCTTATTCAACGTAATTATTCAACGTAACAGAAGTAAGTTCTGTTGATTTCAGTGGGACTTACGGTAACTCCCAGGTAAGTTTGTCTAGGACTGCAGACTTGGTTAACCCTGTAAAATAGACCAGTATTGTCTTTATATGGCAGAGAGCTAAAAGACTAGTGGCTTGCATGGTAAAGGGAAGATGCCATACCAAGGACTCTAGCTCATGTTCTTCTTCATACACATATTGACGGCACAGGCATTCTACCTAAGATGGAATGAGATATGGCTCTTTGCTCTAGTTAGTATGTTGCATGTTTTAGGAGAGATATTTTTCAAGTGTGAGTGAATTATACCTTATATAGAGTCAGACATTTGGTCTATCTGGCTTGTATTTTCAGCGCTGACTGATATTGGCTCTCCAAGTTTTTATTATTTTTCACATTTTATACTGCCTTTCCTCTAAGGAACTCAGGGTTCCTGAGTTCTTTCCCTTCGTTTGTCCTTGCAAGATCCCTGCCAGATAGGTGAGGTTGAGAGGCTGGCCCAAGGTCACCCAGGAAGTTTCAGGGCTGACTGGATCTTGCAGCAAACCACCATCTAGACAGGCTTTTCTCGAGCCTGCCTAGAAATGCTAAACTTGGAACCTTTTGCATGCAAAGCAGATGCTCATCCGCTGAGCTGCAGCCTCTCCCTTTGAAAATGGGTTGAATAACCTTCATGGAAGGTTTGACATTCAGCACCAAGGCCCTCATCATAAGATCTCAGGCCAGGGCTTTTGGATTTAATAGCATCTCATCAACATAATTGCACATGGTTGTAATTAACATGGCACATATTAAATTGCAGTCTCTGGACAGACAGTACTTGTTTCACTGTTGCCAATTGTTTAGTGCCATTCTCATCATACATTCAAATGAAACTCCGCACAGGGGTTCATGTGCTTTTGTAATACAGGTCACAGCAAAGACACATGAAGTATTCGGTATGGCCTGGGGACAGCATGTCATTCACCCCATCTTTAATATATAGTAGGGTAGTGTAGTATACCCAGACCCCAGTGTGAGGGGACAAATGGTCTGCTCTCCTTGTTTTGGTGCTGCTGTAGTCTGCCTTACCCTCTGCTTTGGGGTATCTATGGGTGCTGCTGTTTCAATGATACAGAAAAACTCCACATTGCTATTCCACCCCAGAGGCCTCAGGAACAGTCAGGTCTGGCCCAAGGCCCCTTGATGCCTCAGGCGGCATACCAGGTGCTGCTCCCCACCTGATGTTGTGCCAGTCTCTAGTCCTCCCACGCTCCAATGCTCTAGCTCAGCACTCTCCTTCCCATCACATTGCTTTCTTCTCTCTGCCCCCCCTTTCTAATCCAGGAACAGAATGGGAAGGAAGAGCAGTGAAGGCAAGTAGGAGGACAGAGATGAGCCACACCCCCCCCCCCGCACCAACCTGCTGCTTGAGGCAACCTCTTCAGTAGGCCCCATGGGTGGTTCTGCCCTGGGAACAGTAGGAAGGAGGGCGGCAGTCTTATTCTAAGGTTGGTTGGTAGGCAATCTTCAGTCTCGAAAGACTATGGTATAAGCCTATAGCACCCGGTATTCCCATGCGGTCTCCCATCCAAGTACTAACCAGGCCTGACCCCGCTTAGCTTCCAAGATCAGACGAGATCGGGCATGTGCAGGGTAACAGTTGCTACTCCTGCCACAAACCTGTCTCCCATGTGCTGTACACCAGAGCGGCAGAAATAAATGTCTAAAGAGTATACAGAGGGAAGTAGGGCAACACCAGCTTATGTTTCTCTTGTTAGGGCACTCTTCTGCGGCCAAGTCATCAATGCATGAGGTGTGTGAATGTGCGTAGGTGGGAGGGGGAGGGATTTCTCATTCTCAATTGTGAAAATGTTTTACCATTCAATAGGATATGCATGTGCTCCAGCCATGGAGCATTCAGCCTAGAACATAAAAAAGCTGCCTTGAATCCCCTTCAGTGTGGGAGAAAGGCAGGACACAAATCTGCCAATAAATAAATAATTATAATATACTTTTTAAGAAGCCCAGAAAACAAGGAACAACCACAGAAGGTTTGCTTCCTTTCCCCTCTTTTTCCTTCCTCTTAATGGTAAAAGCTACAGGAGTGCTCTCGGCTTCTAAAAACAAAAAGAAAAAAATATTGATTAAAAAGAGGTGTTTTTAAACTCCTTCTCAAAATGGTGTGTGTTTGGACTAAGGGGGCGGGGAGGACTACTGTGTTACTGGTAGCACTGTCAGTAAAGGACAATCCTAGGCATGTCTCAGGGTTGGGATGCTAAGTCAGTGACTTGGACTCAAGTCATGAATATACATGATTTTGGGTGACTCGAGGACTTGTGAGTCACACGTGTGGAAGACTCTGAAAAACACTCTAGTCAGAGCCCCCCTGACTCGACACTCATCCCCACACATGCTGACTCGAGTCAGTCTCTGTCTGGGGGTGCTTGCTTACTGTTTTCCCAGCGTGAAAAACTTAATGGGGCAAGCATTCCGATGGGCAAGCAGCAGGAATGTTCCTGCCAGGAGGTAGAAAAGGGTTAATGTGAGCAGGAGGAAGGGTGGATAGGGCTTTCTTTTCTTTCTCTGATAGGAAGGAAGGAACAGATGATCATTGGACAAAAGATTGGCATTCTCATATTTCCATTGGCTGAGGGAAGGCAGGAGGAGAGGGGCAATCATTGAATGACTGGCTACAGTGCGACTACTTCTGAGTAGGGCTGCAAAGGATCAAGGTGTCCTGGTAAGCCTCACAGCTGCTGCATGTGACCCTACTCCCTCTTGCTGCTTCCATCTCGTACTCCTTCCCACCCTGTTAATAGATGGGTGGGGACATCAGGGGAGTGAGTACTCTGACACACACACACACCACAGCAGCAGCCCTGTTTTTTCCTATGGCAGGCTTTTTAAAGGCAACTTAACTCAAGTCTTTTAGAGTTACTAAAGGGTGACTCAGAAAGTGCCCCCCCATGACTCTTTTTCAAGTCAAGTCGTGGGGGGTGGTGACTTGACTGTTTGGCTCGAGTCAAGCCACGCTGGGTTTTCCCATCCCTGGCATGTCTACTCAGAAGTAAATCCCATGGAGTTCAATGGAACTTACTCCCAGATGAGTGTGTATAGGATTGCAGCTTTAGTTTAGTGAAGCTGAGGCTGCAATCCTATATACACTTATATAGGATTGAACTCAGTGGGACTTACCATTGAACTCAATGGGACTTACATTTGAGTAGACACATATACACTTGGGCTGTCAATGGATTAAAACTCATACATTTATCAACTAATAATTTGAACAATTTATTCAAACTTGATGAAACCCCAAAAATTTGCATGTGCAAAAAAAATATTATTTTAACATGAAAAATGTTTCCACATGCCTGCAAATATAGTTGCTAAGAGGTTTTTCCAAGCATATGGGATTTTAGTTCTAGCCGTCTCCATGGCTGAACACAAACCTGTCTTGTCTGGTTCCCAGGTTATGCCTTTACGTTGTAAGTTACTAGAACTCTTACTTGTTTGTGCAGTTCAAAAAAATCTGAATAATTGAATAATGTGAGGGCTTGTGAACAGGTGGAAATGCGCAGCCATAATGAAAGAGCACAGCTAAGAAGACAGGATGGTGTAGTGGTTTGGGAACTGGACTTAGACCTGGAAGAACCAGGTTCAAATCCCCACTCAGCTCTGAAGCTTGAACATAAGAGCCCTGCTAGATCAGCCCAAAGGCCCATCAGCTTCCTGTATCTCACAGTGGCCCACCAAATGCCCCAGGGAGCACACAACAGACACAATCTGCGTCCCGGTGCCCTCCCCTGCATTTGGCAATCAGAGGCAGCTTGCCTCTAAAACCAAGAGCTTGCACATACCTGCTATGACTTGTAACCCATAATGAACTTCAATTTGTCCAATCCCCTCTTAAAGGCATCCAGGCAGAGTGCTACTTCCTGTGGCAAAGAGTTCCACAGACTAATTACATGCTGGATAAGAAATATTTACTTCTGTTTGTCTGAACTCTCCCAACACTCAACGTTCGTGGATGTCCCCTGGTTCTGGTGTTGTGAAAGGGAAAAGAGCATCTATCCACTCTGTCCATCCCCTGCATGATTTTGTATGTCTCAGTCATGCCCCCCTCAGGCGCCTCTTTTCCAGACTGAAGAGGCCCAAACCTTGTAGCCTTTTCTCATAGGGAAGGTGCCCCAGCCCAGTAATCATTTTTGTTGCTCTCTTTTGCACCTTTTCCATCTCCACTATATCCTTTTTGAGATGTGGTGATCAGAACTGGATGCAATACTCCACATGTGGCCTTGCCATCGATTTGTACAACAGCATTACAATATTAGCTGTCTTATTTTCAATGCCTTTCCTAATGATCCCAAGCATGGAATTAACCCTCTTCACTGCCACCACTCATTCCTGGGTGACCTTGGGCCTGCCACTATCTCTCAGCCTCACCTACCTCACAGGGTTGTTGTGAGGACAAAAAAGGGGGAGTACACCACCCTGGACTCCTTGGAAGAAGGGTGGTATAAAAACATGGAAATTTAAAATACAATGAGATTAATAAAAGGCTTGTACAAAATACAAGGGAGAGGGAAGGAATTGCAAAATCTTTCTCCAGACAACCATTATTATTAAAGGATGTAGGGGAAATTGGTATAGTGGAAAATTAGGGGGAAATTGGTATAGTGGAAAAGCCCATCTGGGTTGCCATGCTTCGTCTGCTACCAAACATCTGTAGGAATTAAGAAAAGGGCAAAGAGAGAAAGTTCTTGATTAAGATTTGCAAAAGTAAGTACAGGTCCAGCCTATTTATACACTGATTTTTTTATACACGGATTTGACTCAACAGGAATGGCCACTGCAAATGAGAAGGAATGTGCTGATCCCTGGAGAAGGGGAAAAATGCATCCCTTTAAAATCAGTTTAAAAAACTGAACAGTTTAAAAAACTCATTAGCCTTGAGAGAGAGAGAGAGAGAGGGCAGCTGGCTGACAATCCATCAATCCTTCTCCCTCCAGCAGACCCCTCCCTTCCCCCTGAGCACGTGAAAGAAAGGTGATCACTTTGCATTGGTGAATGGAGGGGCTGAGTGAAGCGCCTTTGTAAGTGCTTGAAGGAGGACTGATTGATGGATTGTCTTCTTAATGACTCTTATCTTACATCACAAAGGTCAGCAAGGCTGTTTTTAAATCACCGGAGCAAAGAAACTTTGTTTTTTTAATTGATTTGCTATAGTGCGTTTTTTGCCATCCATGTGAGTGCTTGGAACGGAACCTTTGCAAATAATGAGGCTCAACCTGTATTACAACCAAACAAAATCGAACGGAATGTCTTTGGGTGACATGCCTTAACACAAGTCTTTCAGCATTGGGCACTAGATGTCAATGGAGAGACAAGCTGAAACCACAGCACTAAGGGTTGCACAACACCTCCAGAGATGAAGAAGAGACAATAACAGAGCTCTATTTGTATATGTTTCTGTGGCAGCGGAATGTACTTGAGCAGTAACCCTGGAGCCTGAAGTCCCTTATTAAATCTATGAGGAAGCATTTCCCAGCCAACATCAAGGGAACAAAAGCTTTCTGTTCCAAAGTGAACCTTCCAAGGTCATCATGTTGATTAACATTTGTGAACACTTAGAAGCAATCAGCATCGGGAAGTAAATGTGCTGTGGGGTCAACTGACTGCATTAGGTCTGTGGCTCCCATCGGATTGCATCACTTTCCCACATGTAACCCATTCACATAATTTGAAATTTTGCTTAGCTCCCCTCTCACCCAGTGATCAGAGAGTCTAGCCCTCAGGAAGAAACACATGAGAAATCCGAGGATGGCCTCTGATAGGATCTGAAAGACAGGCCTGTCAACTGACCTGAAAAAATGATTTGGTATGCTCTTGTGGCCTTCCTTGCAGTAATCAGCAGGCGAAGTTTTTCACAGCAAGAAGAGAAACATTATCATCAGCTCAGTTCACTGTTAACCACTGTTTAAGACACAGCTACAGGGGTCAGTTCAAAACTTAGCAGCCCTACTGAGAGATCCATTCTGGTGTGTCCTAAATTGGAAATGTTTACAGTGGTTGAAACTCCCAGCAACAGAAGGCAAAAAATTCTGGTAAGGGTGGAAAGAAACTAATGTCAAGGAAAGCAGGTTTGAGCAGGGTGACTAAGAGTTCCTTGAAACTTAATGTGGGCTAGAAGGTTGAACTGTCCCAAAAAAACTTGTGTAAGGCTATCAGTACAATCAATTAGGGTAGGTCAAGGAACTTTGGTTGGTTTTCACCAGTAGCATCCTTGACATCCAGTAGCATCCTTGTGTTGCTTCTCTGTTCCCATGAACATTAAAAAGTGGTGTTCCTATGTCCATATGTGTAAACTTGCAGCAGGAGAGATTGCATCTTAATTTATTTCTGTGGGCAGTTGCAACAATTTTAAAACAAATATATAAAAGCTGAATAATGGGAATTTAAAAAAAACAACCCAAATCTAAAAGGTATATTACAGAGGACTCCTGAACAAGTCTACTCAGAAGTAATTCCCATTTCATCCAATGGGTCTTACTCCCAGGAAAGTGTGCATAAGATTGCAGCCTTACGTTGTTCGCCTGTACACACGTACCTGGGACTAAGTCTCATTTAATTTAACTACTTCTGTGTAAACATGCATAACTTGCACTGTTAGAGTGCTAACCAATGCATGCTTACACAGAATTTAGTCCCAGCCCTGTGTCTTACTCCAAGTAAATTTGGGAAGAATGGTGGTCTAGACATGAACAAATGCCCCTAGGCAAATTTCTCAGTTTGCCTCCTGTTGAGCCTGATGCTTCCAGGCTAAGAGCCTTTGAAAGAACTTCTAATGGCAGAACCAAGCAGTTCTGCTCCCCTTCAACTACACACAATTACTGATGGTTTTAAAGTGGAGGACACTAGGATAGTCTCTTGGTATCACTGGAACTGTTCATCTAATTAAATATTCTGCATCTGATCATGATGAGTAATTGGGAAATAAGGAAATAGATGAGTTAATTCAACTCTTCACCTTCACTTTCAGTTTTCCACAGCCTAAGATCTAGGGATGGTCTAAGCCTGCTATTGAATTTCCAGGCTATAATGGCCAATCAGCAGTAGTTGTGATACTCCACCTCTCCTCATTAGGAAATTTAATTAGATTGCAAACTCATTGCATGGAACTACAGATAGATGCAAATCACTTTTGTCAGCTAGAGACCTCGTGAACCTAATTCAAAAGAAGTAGAAGCTCCACATCTCATTACAACACCTCATTCACCTACAAATAAAGTACTCTTAATTTATTACGTACACTAAAAACCCAGCAGGTAACGGCTATCCAGAGCACAGTTCCAGGAAACACCTGCTAATGTTCCCTGGGGAAAAAATGGTTATAATGACACAAAATTGCTCTTTAAATTATCCGTAAATTGACTGACACACTGTGCTACTAGCTTAATTAAAGCAAGCACTAAGGGGTGTAATGAAGCTCATGCAGGGGTTTTGAAAAGTAAACCACCAAAACTGAGGGATACATGCATGAAGTTCAATTACTGGAGCTAATTAATATATAAAACATTCATGTTTCAGAAATTTATTTTCAAGTAATAATAATAACAGTATGCCACATTCTACTAAATAAACAAATCTGAACTGAAGTCAACGGATAAAATGGATATCCAGTGGAAACTGATATAATTACTGGTGGAGTGACATGGTTTTGAGACTGATGTTTGGCCTGGTGAAGGTATTTATTCAGTGACTAGATCCCCCAAACCATTGCACTATAAGCCCATCACCAAAGGCAGAAAAAAAAAAATCTCTATTTGGCCACAACCCTTCTGTGGTGAAAGCCCCTCTACATTTTGCACATTCTTTCACTATTTTGAACTACTCTAGTCACTGAGGCTTATGTGATGTCCCATCATCCTAAAAAGGCTGAGGAGATATCCTGTTTCTCCTGGGGTCATCATCCTGAGATGCTTCCCTGAAACTCTTCGAAATCAGCACCATTGCAGGAAGTCCACATTGTAGACTTCAGCATCTAGGACTACAATCCTAAACACACTTACTAGGGAGTAAGCCCCATTGAACATAATGGGACTTCTGAGTAGATATAGAAAGGACTTCATTGTAGGTCTCAGCAATAAAGAATATCTTCTAGCCAGCCCACCTGCTAGGATTAGGATTTGCCAGCTGTTTGGACCCCAAATCACCTGATTAGGTCAAAGGGCAGATAGGGATGCCTAGATGGTCATAAACCATCCAGTGAGATGGACCTATGACATCATCAATCTTTTTCAGCTCACACACAAAGATGCCTAGGTGTGTTGCACAGGTCTGATGTGGGAAACATCTGCTGCTTCATGGGAGAGGCTCACCTGGCTACACTGTGAATGGAAAGACTAGGACCACTCTTCCCTGTAAGCCAAGTTCTTCTAGTGGTTTGTTCTCTAGGGGATCCCCTAGATTTTGAGGCTCTTTGTTAATCCAGGAGAGGGGCTTTCCCAAAGCAGCCTCTTTCTATTTGGGCTTCCTAGTCTTGGATGGTAGCAGCAGAAAGACTACCAGTATATCCCAGTCTGATCAATAAGAAGAGTGATGTAGAGAGCAAGGTTGAAGGGACTGCTGCTAACTGCTGGGCATGGCCTTTGCTTTGCCCTTCATTTCTCACCGTTCATCAAAATTGGCTGTCATTCAGGTGCTTCAAGTGGAGTCTTCCAGGGGTTCCATATACCACCTATAAAGTTCTTTATAATTATTTCTTCTCCCCCCAGTACGTATTTACTGCATGGAAACTAAGAGGGTGAGGTGCGAATGGAAGCAGAAGACTACTCTGGGAGTAGTTTAAAGATGTTGGCTCAAATTCAGCACTAGTCATGGAGATCTAGTGGCACTGGGATGAAATCATGCATCTAGTTATGCATCCAAGGGTACATCTACCAACTACACTGGACCCTTGATGAACACTGCAGTTTGGAAAGCTGATGCAGGTGCTCCTCCCCGTACACTTTTGCACTATAATGCATGAATGAGTGGAAGCCTGCCTCTGTGTGGAGAACTCCATTGCTGGCTTGGACTGCAATCCTGCAGCTTAAATTTTGCTGAAGTCAGTGGGATTTTAGTGCGCCAAATTGTGCCCAGGATTGCAGCCAATTGGTTGTATCCTAAATTCTTCATCCATTCAAAAATGAAGAGATAGATTCCCCCCCCACACACACACAACCTGCAGGAGTCCATTTTGGGGGGTTGCAGATGATAGGGAGGGTCTTGGCAAAAATTACCCCACTTGTGAAAATAGAAGAGCGACCGAGGACACAACTCATTGACATCTTATATGCTGCAGTTAGAAATGGAAGAGGAAGTTTAAGGCTGTTCCTCCTGCAGGTAGCGAAGTACAAACAGACACAGCAAATACCAAAGTTATGACAAACAACATGAAACAGCCTGAACGAGACCAGGTCTTGCATAACAGAGAAAGCAACTGACAAAAGAATATCGGATGAGATTGTGGGTGGAAATAGAGGTTTGTCACAGGCAGTCTTGGCTGACGCAGGTGGGGATTTAGAAGTGTGTAACAGCCCTAGTGCCAGATTTTGTTTTGTCTCATATTTATAGAGTTGGATAGGAGCTTTCAATAGGACACTGGCCATTCAGATCTCCTTAAGCCTGGGGGTGGGGGTGAGTTGAGATACTTCAAAGCACTGCTTGTGTAGCGTATAAGATGCTGGATCTTGACTGTTGGGAGCCCCAGTTTGACACACACACACACACACACTTATAAAGCATATGCTCAGTTAGGTTGCAATCCTATGTACACTTCCCTGCGAATAAAACCCACTGAATGCAGTGGAACTTACTTCTGAGGAGACATGCATAGAATCGCACTGTTGATCTCTGAGTAGGCTCAACACAGTCTATAAGACTGCGAGTCTATAAGAAAGTTTGCCCCTTTGTTGCCCTTCTGGAGGACTAACTCTAAGGCCTCACGGGGCTTTGTAATTCTTGCAGTTGAGACGTTAGCCCAAGTTCACAGAGATCAACATTCCAAACCACATAATTTGACTGGCAATTTAAGAATTGCAGTCTCAGGAATCCATACACAAAGTAAATGAATATGGATTAGTTCCATTACATTATCATGCCATTAAGGGGATCATTCTACAATCAGAAAAATGGCAAGAACACATGCATCTTCTCAGTACATGCTTATGATTCAGCTAGGCAGAATGTTTATGATAGATCCAGACCCTTTATCAGAACTTCGGAATGCCCTGGGTCACTCATTTTCAGCCACTCTGCTATGGCACACTGTTGTGCCACGGATGGTCCCAGGTGTGCCACAGGAGGATCATTTGTTATTAGGGCCACTGGGGGATGCAAGCCCCTGCTGTCAGTGCAGTGTGCCTTGTCAATTGTCAAAAAACTAATGGTGTGCCTTGTCAGTGTGCTGTGAGATGAAAAAGGTTGAAAATCACTTCCCTGGTTTCATCACAGACCATCCCATTCCAGTCGAGGCAATCGAACCAATTCACACCAGGATTTGCGATACATGCATGACACTTGGTGGAAGTGTACTTTCCCATGTTATAAATATTCTTAGTGTGGAGTCAACACCAACATTGATTAGTAAGAGTGATTTTCAAGATCACTGCCAGAAGACTACAGTGATCCATCATCCCATGTAATAGACATGTGAACCATAATTCTTATGAAATCTATGAAACCAGAATTGACTAGATTGCACACCCACCCGCCCACAACAATACGCAAAGGCTCATTCAGCTTCAAATGGGTATCATATGGGCATGAAGTTGGCTAGTAGGCAAAAATGTGTGTTGCTATCCAGTTGTAGTAAAGGTGGCAGAGGCAGTATCAAATATCCTATGTTACACGTACTCTACATATTGGATGGAAAGGATTATAAAGTCTGAAAGGAAGGATAGCACTTTTTTTGTTGTTATACCCAGAGAAGGAATATGAACATTAAGTCCTGAGTAGAACTTAAGTCTATTCTGCACCCCGGTTCTAATTTCCAAGGTTCCTGGCCCTCTAGCTCCTACAAGAGATTCTCATGTGCATATGTGACTGCACACATGGAATCAGAAGGTGACAGTTATTCTAAAGAACACAGAATGGAACAGTGTGACCTTGGGTAAGTGGTGGCCTGCTCATGAGCCTGGGTAAAGTAGCTGCTTTGATTGGTAGGATGTGAACACGTGTGGGGTGACCTGCAAGCAACCCATTCCTGCCAGCCACCTTGCATCCGTTTGCCACTTGGCTGGCCACTCACCCTCTGGACCAGCCCAAAAGTTCACCCACTGCCATGATTTTCTTACCTCTCACTTCTTTTTGAAAGGAGAGCCAGTGGGAAGATTGTAGCAGCAGTGGTTCCTACCTGCGCCACCACCACACCCCCATGGTGAAGATCCAGCTGCCATTGAGATCCTCCCAATGAGGGCCCCCCCTGCAAAAAGGCAGGGAGAAGAAAGGAAATGGAAGACAAAGGGCCAGGTAAGCTCTCTGGGTGGAAGACAAATTGGGAAGCGTATGTCTGCTGGTCCAGGTTTCCTGGTGGAAGTATCTTATAAGTCCAAGAAATGAGTATCCTGTCCAGATTTGGTAGCACTCTCCACCCACTCATGGATGCCTGTAAACAAGTGAACAAGAAAGGGAAGAAATGTGTTGGTATAATTCGTGGACTTTGCTTTTGGCGCAATGACCTTCAGAGATGCTGCAGAAAAGCTCTGTTTATGTTCTCGCCTGCTGCTTTACTGCATGTCATAATCCTCAACGGGTGAACATGTAAACATCACCAAGAGAACACAATGAGCCTCACTCATATTTACTGCTAACACACTGCTTTTCATATCACTATCCAGATTTATATACAAAATACAAATAAGCAAAATACAAATAAATGGAAATTGTCACAGAACGTGCAAAGCAGGGACAAGAAGGAATGTGAAAAGCAGAGGATGGCCAAGTGGCTGCCCGAGAGACTTGGAAAGAGAAATCAGTTTGCTTCCTTAGAACGCCAGGCTCTGCTCTGTTTCCCGGGTTCCGAGGCAGTTCCCAGCAAGTTCATTTTGCAAACTGAAGGGCCTCACACCAGGATTTCAGAGCAAGCAGCATTAAGATTTTTGGAGACTCAGATACCAAACCGGAAACTAATCGGAAGCACAATATAAATCCAGTGAATTTGTCAACAAAACAAAGGTGGTTTTTTCTTTTTCTTTCTGAAGCATTTTTCTTTTGCATCGTCACTTTGCTTGGTGTGTTTACGAGGCAAGACAGAGACGGCTGTCAGGCGATCTGGTGCAGTTTGTATCACGATAAACAGGATACTAGTGAGTAAAGTGATTGCATAGGCTTCAAATATTTCCAAGCGGCAACGTGTTAAAATCATCTTGCAATCCTGCTTGCTCACTTTTCTTTAATCTGCTTGCACTCAGACAGAGGACAAGCACGTATTTTGCAAGTCCAATTCTAGGCATACACATCCCCGGTTAATTCTTTCCTCCATCCCCTTCCCTCCCTCGGTTACTTCAATGCCTAGATCAGTGGTTCTCACACATTTAGCACCGGGACCCACTTTTAAAAATGAGAATCCGTCAGAACCCACTGGAAGTGATGTCATGACCAGAAGTGACATCATCAAGCAGGAAAATTTTTTACAATCCTAGGCTGCAAACCTACCCAAACTTACCCAGGAGTAAGTCCCATTTACTATAATTGTTAAAAGAAAATACATAGCAGCTTGTTAAAAGTACAGGTCTGTAATACTTCCCCAAATGCAGTCAAATACCATGGTAGCATCAAATCTAATATATTAAAAATAAAATATTGAAATGAACGGGGACCCACCTGAAATGGGCTCGTGACCCATCTAGTGAGTCCTGATCCACCACTTTAGAAACACTGGCCTAGATTATAAGCCCCTCTGGGTAAAACACCATGTACTTTGGAAGCATAATAATATGTCTATTTGTCTAACATCTGAGCAAACAAGGGCAACTCTTTTCTTGACTCATTATGACAAATCATGAGAATCTCTTGCCTTAAACCTGTTCTCATGCTAAGGTTAACCCCACCACTGACACATCATGGCTGGTCAAAATGAAAATGTTAATTATATCAGTTAATTATACAGTGCCAGTTAATTTCTTTCTAGAAAAGCAGTGCGGAAAGCTCATAGCCACTCTGGTGCCCGAAGGAGCCTGGCTGTTCCTTTTTTTTTTTTTTCCATTGTAGAGAGAAACTAGATTCCTATGTGCACTTTCTGTTCCTAGCCACAAATTTTTTGCAGTGTGAGTGAGGGCGTGTAAGGGATGTGAAAGGGCAGAATGGGTGCAGTCCCTAGCCATTAGTGAAAGCACCCTTCTCATGTACTCTTATCTTAATTTTTCTTACTAGTTAAACACACAGTTAAACTAGAAATAACTAGGGAAAGGTAGGACTCTGCTGCCCCTAAAATTAGGAAGTCCAGACAGAAAGCTCGGGATAGCCTCCCCTCCAAGTTAAAAGAGAGCTCCTTAAAACCAAGAAGCAGCAGTACATGCTGGTCTGAGGGGTAGGAGAGCCCACTTATCCCGGAATAACCAGGAACTATAGAGACAAGAGGTTTATTAAAAGACAGGCAACCCAATCCTAACTTAAATTGGAAGCGGGAGGATGGTAGGGGAGACCTGCCCCATATCCAACAGGAGGTTGGGGCTGAACGCAGCTCAGCCTGGGGCAAGAGGAGTCACTTCCTACTCCACCAGGTTAAGCCACAGCAGCCTCAATCGCGCTACTTGGATCTGTACCTCCTCAAGAGGGGGTGCAGATCTGAGCAGCCTGGAGCTGCCCCGGGCTGCCTGGGAATGGGGTTAGGATCCAGCACAAGTGCCAGATCCTGGCCCCTTCCCTGCACACCCGCCACCCGATCGTGGGCCTGCCCAGCACCCACCCTCCCCTGCCCCAAAATGCCTCCCTCCTGCCCTCTGCCTGCCCCCCCCCGACCCACGCGTTGGCCTGGATGTACCAGTCCCGGGGCTTGCTCCAGTGTGGGGACGCCAGCGCACTTTCCTGCACCAGCCTCCCTGACTCACATGTCATCGCAGATGTGCCCTACGGCATGTTTGCAACAGTTCTGGGCTGGTGCAAGGAACTTGCGCTGGTCCATCCTCAAGTCAGGACTGCGCCCCGAAGGGAATCAAACCAATGAATGGGAAAAGGCAAAAAAATGAATGCAAGGCACTGATAAGCTGGCAAACAGAGAAAAAGGGGGGCATGGGATAAAAACAAGATGTTGATCAATGAACGAAAGGAGAAGAACAGGGCAGATGGGGCAAAGGTTGGCATAGAGGTTGAGAGGAAGCTGAAAACTCAACAAATCACTGACACAACAAACTGGGTATGTTGCCTCCTGTAATTACTCACTTTGCTCCAGGGTTCAAATTCAAGTTTCTTGTTTTTCATAGCCAAAAGGTGCTCAAACAAAGCGCAGAATCCCAAGCTAATGGCTATGACATCAGGATGACTCAGGAACCTTTTTAAGATGCTGAGGCATCTCAGAAGCCCCTGGGATGTTAGTCTTAAATATGGAAAAATAGACAAAAATCAGGGATTTTCATCACAGGACATACTCATGTATGATATGATAACAGTATGCCACAATATATACTGAAACACTACACTTGAAACAAATTAATCTTTGTTTTCTGGTGGCTTGTTACTGAGGCTTGATAAAAATTGACACATGCAGTCATGTACAGTGAAAAACACAGCTACAGTATAATAAGTGCAGTACTTCAAGATAAAAACAGAATGAGAGGAAAACAAAAAACTACAGGTCCTAGAGTGCAATGGCAGAAGAAATTGTAGGAACACACTCCACTGCAAAGCACATAGGGATGTGTATTTGGAAAAACTAAATGCTCCTCTGGGTTTGCGACCCATCAGAAATTGGTTCATGACCCACAGTTTGGGAACCACAGGCCTAGAGAGTACATCACTGGCAGAAGTCAGTTTTAAGTCTCTTGTACAATATATTCCAAGAGTATTAACAGAATATGTAGAGTACACAGTAGTATGAAAACAACACTCCAAATTAACTTAGGGCCTAATCCTATTCAACTTTCCTTCGTTGAGCAGCTGTACTAACAGGGTATGCACTGCATCCTGCAGTGGGGTTCATGGAGGCCTCCTCAAAGTCATTATAGAGGGCCCACAGTATAACTAATGGCGCAATCCTGATCAGGAGATGGGCTGGCACAAGTCCCTTGCGCCAGCCCATCACTGTCTCGAAAGTGCTGTAAAACAATTTTGCGCCAATTTAGGAGCAGGGAGGCTGCCGTGAGCCCTGCTCGGCTGGGGCAGAAGGTAAGCCATGCCAGTTGAGCTAGGCTGCCACAGGGGTTGGGGTGTGTGGGAGGCATTTTGGGGTGGGGAGAGGGCGGGTGGCAGGCAGCAGGTGGGCCTGTGGGCAGGCACTTATGCCGGATCCTTTCTCTGCTCCCAAGCAGCCCAGGGCAGCTCTGGGCTCCTTGGATCTGTGCTACCTCCTGAGGTGGTACAGACCTGAGTAACCCCTTTGGTGCTGCTGCATCTTTCCCAGGGGGAAGGGAAAGGAATTACCCTTCCACTGGCTGAGCCGCGACTGGCCGCAACATGCCTTGGATGCAGGGCAGGTCCACTGGCCTGCCTGCTCTAGGGCAGGTTAGGATTTGGGCTGTAAAACTGCTCACTTACACTAACCTAAGAAATAAGACCCATTGAAATAAAAGGGGCTTACTTCTGAACATACTTTGGAATTGGGCTGCAATGTTTCCTTCTCTGCCTCCGTTGAGACTGCACCCCAATGAGTCCCCTTGACTCATTTAAACTAATTTGGCCAATCAGTCTGAATTACTGAATGTGGCTGGGTGAGTGCTTCTGTTCACACCGGACACCAAGGTTTTCTTTTCATCAGCTTTATTTGTAACAACGGTAACCAAAATGAGCAAGAGCACTCGACAAATCAAGGCAAGGCAACGAGGCATAACATACTGAGCTGCAAATAATTAGAGCCACTTATGCTCCTGGTTCTCTGGTTGGGTGTGGTGTCTGTGCTGCCTTGTGGTTGTAAAGTTGAAGTGGAGGCTGAAGTAGTCTTTTCTTTCTGCAGGGACATCCAGCCAGCAGTGCAACCTTGCAGCTAGAAGCAAATCTCTACGTGAGTTTTAACCCCTTTTCCCTGCTTTTGTCCTTGCCAAGCACAAAGTTAGACCACCCCCTTGCCTTGTGCCTTTTACACATGTACAACCTCATGCTCAGTGAGGGGTTAATGACTATCATGTGTTGCTGAGTCATTTCACCCTTCCCCCCCTTAATTAGCTTTGCAGTTGCAGCATCAAGGATTGATGCTGTTCACCCAGCACTCAAGTGAACAACACAAGCTTGATAATTCTTTAAGGCATATGGTTCTTAATGATTGTTCTTTCTCTAGCACCCCCAGTTTTCTTTGTTTAGGTTATGTGCTTGGACTCCAGGAATCAGAATGCGGTAGGGTGTTCCCCACAACATTTTCTTTGGTCCAACAGTTCTCCTTTCAATACTTATCTCTTTTTTGCATTTTGCCCTAAATCTTTTCCCAATTTCCAATACCTTGAGATGCCCCTTTTTCTTAAAAAAAAAAAAAGTTCATTGTTAATCAGCACTTTTTTACCCTATTGTACCCAACTTTATACTTTATCCTTAGACCATCTTACTTCCATCACGCTATCCTTTTCATGTCAGCGTCTTCCCCTTCCCATTTCTGAGACAAGGCATCTGCTATCACATTTTGCCTTCCCAGGGCGTGAACAATGTCAAACCTATAATTCTGCAAGCCAGGGACCAATGTAATAACCATTGGTTTGTGTTCACCTTGTTGAGACAAGTTAAGGGGAATGGTTAGTTTGCCATTGAAATCCTTGACTCAAAAATATGGTTGAAGTTTGGAGAGAGCCCAAACCATCAAACATTCAAGCTCTACAGTGGAGTACTTTTGCTCATGTGGCAGAAATTTATGATTTAGATAATAAGCTTTAGTTGCTGGGACATGTCATATTGTAGTAGCACACATCCCAAGCCAGTCTTCAGTCTGTCTGTACCACAAAGCGTTGGTCAAAGTTTGGAGCTTACAAAATTGGGGCATTACTCAACCATTGTTTGGGGTAATGAAGGCTCTCTGACACTTATCTATCCACTGAACCTTATAGAGGTATTTTTTTGTCAAATTTGTTAGGGAAGCTGCCAGATCACTGAAGTATGTCACAAAACGCCAGTATTAACCAGCTAATCCAATGAAACTGGATATCATGTTTCATTCAAGGACATGGTCAATCCACTCTATTTTTAATTTTAGTGTGCAGCAGACTTATTTTCCCTGCTCCCACTTGATACCCCAAATATCTATGGATGTTCTAGCAAGTTGACTGTTGGCTTCACGGTCAGTCCTGCTTCCAACTTCAACACAGCTTGTACATGATCAAGGTGTTCTTCCCATGCATTTGAAGATATAGCTCTGTCATCTTAGCAAATTGTGCAAATGATGCCAAGATCTTATTAATGAGCCTTTGAAATGTAGCAGGGCTATTACTTAACCTGAAAGGCAAAAAGTGGTACTGGAAGTTCCCAAATGGGGTGGTAAAAGTATTTTTGCACTGACTATCTGCACTTAGAGGAATTTGCCAAAATCCTTTTGTTAGGTCTAAAATTAACTGATCAATTTGAGGAAAAGTCTGGGGGTCAGGGATGGTTAATTTGTTCACTTCTCTATAATCAGTACAAAATCTGAATTGGGGGTCCAAGCCCTTTTTGGTCACTGATACCACTGGGTTTGCCTGGTAACTCTTACACTTCTCAACGATTCCCAGCTTCAACATTTCCATTTGTTTCTTACACATGACTTCTTATGTGATATGGGATAAGGCTTCGCCTGGTGGCTAATGGTATCACTAGTCTACCAATGTCCCTTGCTCAGGGATATTGGAAAATACTTTTGAGGATTCCTGGAAGACCTCCCTCATTTGCCTTTGTTGGGTACAGGGTAGGTTAGAGGGAACCCCCAGCCCAGTTCAGGCTCCTGCAAACCTGCCTTTAAGCACAGGAGGGTAGCAGAATGCTTAAAATAGGGCTGAAGCCTATTTACATGTAGTGCTTTTAAGCACTTCCTGCAATCTTTCAGAGATTCAACCAATACATTGACTTCTAACAGGGTTTTCTTTATGTACTTATGGACCTTCCCTTTTGGCCAGGAGTTTTAACCTTTGTTCCAGTTTTAGGCCCAACACTTGGGATCCAGAGGAAAAAAACCTGAGGAGCTCCTCATATCATACCTGACCTTTTGTGCCTCTTCCAAATTCTCCTGTGCAGCAGCTTGAACTGCTTTCAAGGTAAATTGGAGCTGCTCAAAATATTCAGACACAATCACTGAGCTCTGATTTAATTTCAAGTTTTCCTTCAAGAGGGATAATGGCATGCATAAGGACCTTCTAAACATCAATTGATTTGGACTGAACCCCAGACTAGCTTGGGGAACTTCCATTTAGGTGGATAAAAGTAGAGGCACCCCAAATCCCAATCACAGAAGTGCTACATGACATAGCCCCTTAACATATGCACAGTGATTTGCTGCTTGCGTTCAACCAGCCCATTTGTCTGCTAATTATGACTTGAACTGGCAGCCTGGTTACTCCGGCTAGCTCACATCATTTCCCGGTTACTGTGCCCATAAAATTGGTCCCATAGTCACAAATCAGGGCAGCCAGAAATCCTAGTCTGGAGAAGAAGAAATCCATGAATACCTGAGCTAGGACATGAGCCCTGATGTTTGTCATTGGTATCGCCTCTGTATACCGGGTGCTATGGTCAGCCAGGGTTCGTAGGTACTCCCCCTCACGTGATGGGCAAGGGTCTCAAACTATTCATGGTGACTGCCTGAAAGGACCACTCAGAGAGTTCAAAGTGTTGTAAAGGGACCTGAGTCTCCTCAGCTATGTGCCTCCGAACCTGGCAGATTTCACAATGGTGGCAGAATTCCTTAACGTCCTGGGATATATTGGGCCAATAAAACTTTTTGCTGAGTCAGGGTCTGTTTAATGCCCACATACTCTCCCCATGGATAAGTGTGACTTGTGTTCAACAGAAGGTCTCAATATGCCTGTGAGACAACCAACTGGGTTGCAGGCTTCCAGACCACTGCATATTCCCTTCAGGTGTGAACAATAGGGCAGATGTGCCTTCTAGAAGTTCACATCCTGTGCAGGTAGTTATCCTCTCCTGCAGGGCTTTTCCTCAACAAATTTCCAAAGTGGCAACTTATTGTTGGGTCTGTTGAAACTGCTGTGGAGCTCCCTCTATCATCATTGCTGATCTCCAGGCTCGCTGCAATTCTTGGTCCCCCTATAAAGTTGGGTACCCTTATTAAGTTTCTCCTCTGGCTCTCCTTGCCATATCTGACCTCAGGGGATAACTAGGACATGTGAGGTCTGATACAGTATTCCCTCCTATAATTAAAGCTAAGTCAGCTTCTTCATGTACAAGCATCGCCACTGAGCCTCTCCAATTCCTAAATTCCATCTCAACATCAGCAACATTAAATTGGGTAGGACTTGCAAATGGTGTGACTCCAATGGTGGTCTCAGGCAACTCTTTTTATCTCTCCCTCTCCTTGGTGAGAATTGCCACCTCTCCTTTCCTTTGGACCTATCATTTCCTCAACATGCAAACTCTGTGTTACACCACTTCTCCTTGCAACCATCTGATCAGCAAGTAAGATTACATCTTGAAATCACTTGGTCCTAGACTAATGGCCCCAATATTGGGGCCCATTTGTTGAAAGAGGTTCTTGTTGCATCAGATCTGCGACTTGTTCCACAGTTCTTACTTCTACCACTTCAACCAACAGCTGCTGAAACTTCTGTATGTGCGTGGCAAACCAGCATATGACTCTCCTTTTCTATGTTGCAACACCTTTTCCTTAGAACTTCTGTGATCACTAAGTGCTATCGGAGCCTGGTAACAAATTGGTCATAGCTCACATGCTCCTCCAGGTTTGCTAACAGCTGTGTCACTTCACCCCCTGCACACTGTGCCTGAAGATAGAGGAGCCACTGCAACTGGGGAATACCTAGCTCCTTACAGGATTTTTGAAAGAGTGACAGATAAATCAGAGCATCACAGTCATTTTCAGGAGGCTTTTCCCATCTGGCCAGGTGGGCAACAGAGGCATCTCTTAGAGGCATCTCTTGTTGCTCTTTCCCCTCTTCCTGCTCCTGCATTCTCTCCCCCTTTCAAAAGCTCCACTTTTCTTTTCCTACCTCTCACTGTAAATAGCCCATCTTTCCAGCCATAGGTAATTGTCTACAATCTCATTTGTCTTCTGGCCAATCGCGCTCATCTACCCTTTCTTCCATTGCTTGTCTTGCCCAGGAAGATGGTGGTGATGGCAATTTTTGCCACATCTCAATTAAGAGAATAACTTTTCATGCCCACTCATGTTCTCTACAAAGTTCATCCTAGTGTTTACCCTGCCAATTGCCTCTCCCTCACTTTTACTTCATATTCCTGCTGCCTTCACTCCGCAATTTCCCAATATAACTGGTCCTCCTTCTCTGGGAAAGGTAATGTCCACAGACCATCTGTGCCTCCTACAGCACCCTGCATCACTTCTTTTCTCTCTCCGAATGCTGTTGCTGCCACCAACACATTCAGCAGTCCAAAGTCTTCATTAGTCTCCATCACTATGCACTTAGGACCCAATCCTATATAACTTTCCAGCATGGATGCAACCTCAATGCAGCCCTGAGGTTAGGGAACAAATGTTGCCTTTCCTTGAGGAGGCCTCTGTGACTGGAGTTGCATTCCCACCACAGGATGCAACACACACCCCAATGGCACAGCTGCACCAGCACTGGAAAATTGGATAGGATTGTGCTCTGACTTCATAGCGCTGTGTGCTATACCTCAGCATCACCTTTTATCTCAACTTGAAGGAACAGAAGCACTCTTGCAAAATCCTGACGCTACCCATCATGTTGAAGCTGCATGCCAGTGCCCTTAATTCATTTACAGTAATTTGGCCAATCAGTTTGAATTACTGAATGTGGCTGGGTTAGCATGTCTGTTCACCCAAACAACACCCGACACCAGGTGCTTATTTTTCATCAGCTTGATTTGCAACAAAGTTAACCAAAGTGAGCAATAAGGCTCAACATGTCAAGGTAAGGAGATGAGGTATATCACACTGAGAGACAAACAGAGCTGCTTCTCTTCCCAGTTCTCTGGTTGGGTGTGGAGTCTGTGCTGCCTTGTGGTTGTAAAGTGGAAGTGGAGGCTCAAGTAGTCTTTCTTCTTTCTGCAGGGAAATCCAGCCAGCAGTCCAACCTTACAGCTAGCAGCAACACCCTGCTACGTAAGTGATGACTTTTAACCCACTTTTTCCTGCTTTTATCCTTGCCAAGTATAAGGTTGGACCTCCTCCTTGCCTTGTGCATTTTGCACATGTATAGTTTCATGCTCAGTGAAGGGTTAATGACTGTCACATGTTGCTGAGTCATTTCATCCTTCCCCCCACTGAGGGCCCAATCCTATCCAATTTTCAGCACTGGTGCAACTGCAATGCAGCCTAGAAGTAAGGAAACAAATGTTCCCATACCTTGAGGAGGGCTCTTTGACTGCCTCCCCACCACAGAATGCAGTGCACACCCCATTGGCATTGCTGCACTGGCACTGAAAAACAAGACAGGATTGGGGGCCTTAGTTACCTCTGCATTTGCAGCATCAAGGTTTGCTCCTAGCTGTCCATCTGCACCTAAGTGAACAACTAGAAACAAGCCTGATAATTCTTAGGCATATGGCTCTAAATTACTATTATCTCTCCATTACCCCCAGTTTTCTTTCTTTAAGTCATGTGCTTGGACTCCGGGAATAGGACCAGGGCATTCCCCACAACACTTCTTTTCCTAGGTTCCACAGTTCTCATCCAACATATCTCTTTTTTGTATTTAAACTGCTAAACCTTTCCCCAATTTCCAATATTTTGACATTCCCCGACATCAAGCAACATCTGAAGCTCCACAAAAAGCTATGCACAAAGGAACATACTGTTATCAATGCACAGATGCATAATATATCATCCTCTATTCATAAAAATTGTTCCAAAGGATTTATTTCTGGAGAATATGTAGGAACTGGCAGCAAGAAAGAGATGGAGCTACATGATCTCTTGCCAAACAAGAAAAAATCAACATACTATAACTGACAGCTTCAACCCAAACTTTTTTTGTGGGTGGAACTTACAATTAAAATACACACTGATTTATTTGTCTTTCTATTGTTGAAACAAGAGAGTAAGAACACAAGAACATTTACATTAACAACACAGAGTGGCGTCATTAAACCGATAACCTGTTCTTCACCTGATTCTTTTGAGAGTTAAGAGCAGACAGGTGCCAAGTGCTTGTATGTCTGCTAGACTTTTGCATTCATATTTAGAAATATTGAACATTAATTTCAAGTTGTATTGAGGCAACTCCCTTTGCACTAAAAAAGAAAGCTTCAGTGAAATCATTTTCAAGATTTAGATCACTCATATTTATCACCATTTCTGTTTGCCAACAACCCGCATTTCACTCTGATACCCATTAAAACATAACACATGAGTGTGCTGTCCAATCAAACTACCTCCTTGCTTACCTGTGCAGAAGAATGCAGGGTATTGTAGGTAAGCAAGCTGCATATACAGGGTGCGCCACTTAACAACGGGGATACATTCTCCAATCCCTGTTGTTATGTGATTAGGTTGTTAAGTGAATGTTTAGCCCAGTCAGTTGTGTAAACAGACACTCCCTGCCAGAAACTAGCTGGCTGTACAGGCTGCTGGAGATAGATTGCCTCTTCTTTGCACTAAGGGCCTCTTTCTTGTGTAAACAGGCATTCTGCTGGAGGCTATGGGAGATGTGATTGCCTCATTAAGAGCATCTTTATTGTGCTTTGACCACTGTCATAGATGCAATCCATTGTTAAGCGGAAGGTTGTTAAGTGGTGGACACCTGTATTGCACTTTCACACTACACTTTCAAGGGTATCAAAGCTTGACTATCACATGTGGAAACATCCCAAGACCTCCCAGCTCCAAGAGAGGGGTTGCCAACTGCTACTCCCCCTTATCTGGTGATGCACCAGTCTGTGCTCCTCCCACTTCCTGCACTGGAAAAGGAAGAAGGAGAATGGAGCAGGTGTGGAGGAGAGGAGTGGTGGCGTAGAGCATCTTGATGCTCTACTGTTCCTCTTCACCCTCTTTCCCTTTTCCAGTCTAGGAAGTGAGAGAGGGGAGCAGCAGAACTGAGTGGGTGGATGGCAGTGGGCATTCACTGCCAAATTGCTACCTGAGGTGATCACCACAGTCTGCCACATGGGTAGGCTGACTCTACATGAAAATAATCCCGTTAGATGAAAATATCACTTGAGCAAAATTCATTAAAACCACGTCCCCCAAACTTCACTGAATTGTATATATGTACCAGATCTTCTATAAACACCAATGGGCATTATGGTGTGTTTTCTATTCTGTCCTGTATCTTTTCCATAGGCTCCTACCCCACATTGTTTCCCTTTGCCAGTTTATCCGTAGCCTAAAGTAATTTGGTGGCTTGCTGTTTTGAAAGCTTCTCCCATGACTGTTCATAGCTCAATAAGGTAGCTTTGCCTACAGCAGTGTTTATCAGCGCTTGTCGCCCACCATACTATTTTGCATGATTCACCTATTGGAGGTACCAATCTGGAAGTTAATGGTGATGATGCCATTGCCAGTTACTTTTGGATTGGGAGGCTAGGTGCAATATGATGAACACAGATAAGAAGCTCAGGGTAGACAAGAGAGATTTTTTGAGCACATGAAAGCACACGCTGGAGCTCTGCCCGTGAAGCCTCCAACTGCTGCTTGTCATGTTGTATTGCTGGTCTCACTGCCAGGTGGTGGGGGCTTGGGGCTCCCACAAGTACAACTGGTCAGCACCTTAAGAACCACTGGTTGAGAAACAGTGGCCTATAGCCTCTTACTTAAGCTGAGGTGCTGCTGCTCTGTGAGGTACTCGCCTCACACTTTTCAAAGGACTTCAGTGGGGAGGCTCTGCCTCACCTGCCCACCCACTGCATGTCCCTCAGGTGTACACATTTGATCCCTTTCCTGCATATGCAAAGTTGGGCAGAAATGGCTTATTAAAGACACACATATCTGTTCTTATATATGTTCTCACACACACATATTATATATATAATCAGTGTTCTCCAGAAACCTGCATGGACATGAGGCTAATTAAAGGCTTTAAGTGTAATAGTTTTAAGTGACTGACTCATCCTGTTCATTTTTAGTACAATTCAGTGGCTGGCAAGGAAGGCAGGCTCTTCAAGTGGTCTGACTCCAGACTGCCCGATGGGCAGGAAAATGTTAAGTATTTATCTCTCTGATTAATCTTAAAAAAAAGTGTTTGGAAAGTCACAGCCCACTCCTTTGCATGTCTACTCAGAAGTAAGCCCATTCTAGTCAATGGGACTTACTCCCAGGTAAGCACGCCTGGGCGTCCACTGTATTCAACCCTTTACCAGGAAGCTAAAGAGACCCTCAAAGTCGAGGGAGGAGAAATTGTCCTCTGCGCATGCACACCACTCCTTCCCCCGTTCGCGCGCGTCTTGTTCTCCATTGTGACGCTACGGCCCTTCCCACTGTACTCTTCACGCCTCTCGAGGGACCCCGCCCCCTCTCGCTCTCCCCCCACCCAGCCAGCCGGCCGGCCGCTTCCTGCCGGGCATGCGCAGACCGCCCCGTGCGTCCGTTGACGGCCCATCCCCCTCAAGCCTTTCTCTTCCTCGCGTGTCAGATCGCGGGGCCAGCGCTAGCCGTGGCTGAGTGACTGCTCAACGGGCGCGCGCGGCTCCCCCCGTCCGAGGGAGGGAGCGCCCCCCCCGCCGCGCGGGAAGCCGAGGAGAAAGAAGGGCGGCGAGGCGAGGGCGACCGTTGGGAGGCCGGCGAGATGAGCATCGAGATCCCGCCGGGGCTGACGGAGCTGCTGCAGGGCTACACGGTGGAGGTGCTGCGGCACCGGCCGCCCGACCTGCTGGACTTCGCCGTCGAATATTTCTGCCGCCTCAGGGATGCCCGCGAGCGCGAGCCGCGGGGGGAGGCGCGCGCCAAGGGGGTCAACTTCGACGGCGAGCCCATGCAGACCGAGTCCAACGGCGAGGAGGGGCGCGCGGGCGGCGACGAGGACGACGACGAGGACGAGGACTTCGAGCGTGAGTGCGCTCCCGCCCGCCCCACCTCGACGCGCGGGCCCCTCCGCCCCCGCCGCGCCTCCCAGGCTCTGCGGGCTGCCCTCGCGGCCACGGGCCGCCTCAGTGCTGCAGAGTGGAAGGCAGCAGGAGGAGGCGCGGGTCTAGTGACCCCGGTCCGACGCTGGCCTGGCAGCCCCATCCTGGCCACCCATTGACTCTCGTGGGTCTTGCTTCTGAGTAGGCACGCGTAGGATGCGTCTGGGGATCAGTTAGTGCCGCTCAGCAGCTGCTTCCTGTAGTTCAGGAGGAGGAAGATGAAAGAGGCCTCCATTACTTACAATATGATATAATAATGCACTGATATCTCGTTGATACCTGGGTCTCAGGCTAAGACTTGTATCAGTTACTCAACGCCAGTCAGCAACTATAATTCAAGAGTATAAGGATAATGGAAGAAGTCTGCATTACTTATAATAGCACACTGATATTTAGTTGATATCTGGGTCCCAGGCTGAGACTTTTATCCGCTACTCAGTGCCACTCAGCTACTGTGTTTCATGTAGTTCAGGATGGTGATAATAATAATGAAAGAGGTCTGCATTGCTAATAATAATATAATATAATAATGCACTGATATCTGGTTGATACCTGGGTTTCAGGCTGAGACTTGTTTCAGTTACTCAACACCAGTTAGTAACTGTAATTCAGAGTAAAAATTTTATTCAGAGTATTATTATTATTATTATTATTAACAACAACAACAACAACAAGGGGTGCAGGCGAGACTGCTTTCTTCTTCTTCTTCATCATCATCATCATCATCAATGATAATGATAATGGAAGCAGTTTCCATTATTTATAATATAATAATAATGCACTGATATCGTTGATACCCAGGCCTGAGGCTGACTTAGATCAGTTACTCAACACCAGTCAGCAACTGTGTTTCATGTAGTTCAAAATAATAATAATAATAATAATAATAATGAAAACAGTCCGCATTGCTTATGATATAATAATGCACTGATATCTAGTTAGTACCTGGGTCTCAGGTGGGGAAACAGTGCCACTAAGCAACTGTTTCATGTAGTTCAGAATAATAATGATAACGAAAGTAATCCTCATTACTAATAATATAATACAATAATAATGCATAGTTATGTAGTTATCTGGGTTTCAGGCTGTGACTTGTATCAGTTACTCAGTGCCACTCAGCAACTGTGTTTCATGTCGTTCAGAATAATAATGACGATAATGAAAGGAATCTGCATTACTAATAATACAATATAATAATAATGCACTGAAATCTACTTTACTTGGGTCTCAGGCTGAGACTTGTATCAGTTACACAGTGCCACTCAGCAACTGTGTTTCATGTAGTTCATAATTATCATCATCATCATCGCAAATGAATCTATCACACAGTATACCAGTCATAACTGTACTCAAGAAAAAAGGAAAAAAAAACCAGTCAAATAATTGATATAGCAATAACAAGAGATAAAAGAGTGGAAGAAAAAACTGGGGGGGGGGGAGCAAATACAAAGATTTACAAGTAGAAATTGAAAGGTTGTGGCAGAAGAAGACCAAAGTGGTGATTGGTGCCTTAGCGCTATTCCAAAACACCTTGACCCTTTGGTATTCCAAAACACCAAATTGGACAAGGGTAGGAGGTCTGAGCTTGTCTGTGTGATGAAAGGAGGTGCAAAAGAGAGATTCTGCTTTCATAATAATTTGGCACTGCTCAAAATAGTAGCTCCTTGAGTCAAAACTCCCTCCCCCCCCCAAATTTTTAAAAAGTGCATTCTCAAGATCACTTGTCATGGACTTTGAACTGCTCTATAGACCTTGCAGTCAAAATGGTGAAATAATTGAGTTTAATTTCTTTTCCTTATCTTCCCAGCCCCCTCAATGCATGGTAATGGACAAATGGGAAGTCTAGGGGACTAATGGGAATAATGACTGTAAGTACCCTCATAGGCTCCTAATTGGACAACAATAGGAAGACTGAGCTTGTCTATACCATGAAAGGAGATGCAAAAGAGATTCTGTCAACATGTCTTTTTTCACTCTATCTTGCCAAAGCATGTGGCTGATACTGGGTTTGGCTCTGACCAGTAACAACTGCCTCTTCTCCCCAGTTACTTAGTTATGTGCCCTAATGTGATTTGTATAGCTCAGTATGAAATGTCAGATGTTGTAGAGCTTGTACATCCATACTTGTTGGGTCTTTGCCATTGATCAAGGAAAAGATGCATGTGTTTTGCATCATGTATCTTAGGTGGTGATTTTAATCCCATGTTGCTGTAGGGAGTGTGAAGTAGAATGTGGAGGTAGTATCTTGTCAGGGTTGGCTAAGTCAGGAAGGAAGGAAGGAGTACCTTGTGAATATATCCTCTTTGTGAAGGGAGGAGGTGAGTGGCAGGAAGAAAGCTTTTCAGGGAATGCTCAGTTCACAATTCTTGGTGGAAAGGAAATGGAGGATTGGCTTGAAGTGAATATTTTTGGATATGTGGTGCTGTGAAGAGGACTTAAGTTCTACATCTTGTGGTGCTGTGTTTCTCTTAGAGTTTCTCAGGTGTGTTTGTAGGAGGAAGAGGAGATCATAAGGGAATATCTAGTTCTTGAAGTTAAGTGGTTGCTTCCTTCTTAGTTTTATAGAAAGGTAGTACTGTTGGAAAAGATCCTAACCAGGAGTGAAGTAGCAGGTTTCCTCTTGTTTTGCTGTGTATTAATGTATGAGAGCTACTGGGGAACTCCAGATGCTAGCATTAAAGGATCCTGGACATACCTTGGGTACATGTTAGAAGAACTTGTGCTGTTTAGGAGGTAGGAAATAATTACATAGGTCCATTCCCTCCCCATCTTCTCTTTTTAAATGTGTGCACAGATGGAACAATCAATATTAGATGTATGCATCTTTGTTTACAATATTAATGGATGGCCAGAGGCAATGTTCAACATCTTTAAAAATCAGTACAGTATGGCTTGTGTAAGAGTTGTAGTGTTTTGTAAGGTTGACTGTGAGTCTAGGTTGAGGTTAGGTTGGTGTCCAGGGAATTCTTAACTGTGACAAAAATGTTATGAGGACTTGAGCCATAAGTAGTATTACTGCCCATTTATGCATGTTGATTCATAAGTAAGGCCTACAGTTCAATGGTTTCTTGTACTGGATTGCAGTCTTTGGTTTTCTACTTTCCATGGCAGGTACTCAACCTAAGATATATTTGTGGAACTATTGTTGATCAGTTGTTCTTCATTTCAGCTCTTGAAGAATGTCAGGGGAAAATTTCAGGGGAATTGGTTTTCTGAAGTGTGTGGCAGGACTTGATAAATGATATATTGTATGATGGAAAGAAGTGAGGTATGTGCATGAGGATAGTTGCAAGTGGGAGAACAGGTGCTGATGTGAATAGACTGGGAAGTTGGGTTGAATTTTAGATTAATTGATTAGGTGTTGGATATCTAAAGTGGGAGAGAAACACAATTGGTTTTCATCCCCAAGACTTGAAATGATGTGGATTTATTCCTTAGTGTGATTTATACCCATTTATCATTTCATTATTTCTGTGTCTTAAATATGTGAAATTGAGTGGAAAAGCATGGAGATCATGGAAGAGAAAACGCAATGTTAAATGAGTTATCTCTTTAAAGACTATGGTATTCATTTGAAAGCCTAGAAGAAGCCATGGAGGTAGAGTAGGGGCTCAGGAGGTGATAAATTTGTGATATTTTGAAAGGTTCAGAATGTGTTTTCACCTTTCATGTGTCTTCTGCAGTTCTCTTAAAAAGGGTGCTATTAGGTAAACTAATTGGTAACATTCCTTGGTTTCAAATCTTTGTCTTCCTCATCTTCTTTTATGCTTGGAAATGCAGTAAGTTACTTATTTGTGGATCACAGCTTAAACGTAAGAATTAAAGCTGTCTTTATAGCTATTCATTTGTCCAATTATAAATGCTAAAAGAGACAAAGTATGGTGTCTCCCAGCAGCTAACTGACTTCACACGGCACAAGCAGTGATAGATAATAAGCCAGAATGGTTTCCTGGCTACTTTGTGTATCTTGTTACCTGTACTAAAATGAAGCTTGTAGTGGGCTTCTGAAACACTCTTGATGGCAAGTAAATAAGATGATAGGGGGAAAAAAACTATTGTAAAGTATTATAAAGTATGCTTTAACCCAGCGATTTTCAACCATTGTGCTGGGTCACATTGGTGTGCTGTGGGACTTTAAGTAGCTCCATTGAGAATGTCAACCCCTCCCCCCACTAGCAGTGTGGTGTGCCTTGACAATGTTAGTGCTTTGTCAGTGTGCCTTGAGATGAAAAAGGTTGAAAATTGCTGCTTTAAGCTTTCTAGAAAAGCTTACCATGGAGATGAAAGTGAAAATTCATCACTCTTAGTAATGGCTAAAATGGCATTTTTGTTATCTGAATTGATGGGTCAGAGTAAAATATTTAAGAATATGTATATATGGCTTTTCAGTAAAAAGTAGTTCGCAGTGTGGTTTACATAGCTAAGCAAATGAATAAATAGTTCCCAGTCTCCAAAGCAATCACAATCTGAAAAGGATGCAAAAGAGACACCAGCAACAGCCATTCGAAAAAATGCTATGGAGGGGGACAATTTCTGTCCCCTTGCTAAATGTAACAGGATACCATTTTAAAAGGTGCCTCTTCCACCAGTTAGCAGGGAAATATAGTACGTCTGTTGGATGCTTAAAGTGTAAAGAGTGTACTAGTGCAGCTTTGTTCGGTCTATATCTTGTTTGGGAAAAGTTCTAAGTGAAATAAGTAAGGCTGCAGTCCTAACCACACTTTCCTGAGAGTAAGCCCCATTGAACAAAATAGGACTTACTTCTGAGTAGACCTGGTTAGGATTGTGCCCTTAGTTTGATACAACACTCCAATACTGATACTGTATGACTATTTACTACAACTTCAAATCAACCTACATATGAGCATATTTTTTTGATTATCAGAAACAGGGATCTTTAAACTTTTAGGCTAGAGGGCGACATCTGGCATGGTGTTGAGGGCTGGAAAAATAAATTTTAAATATAAAATTTAAATATGCACTTTAGAAAGCCTAAGGCCTTCAGATGACCCAAAAATGTCACTTCTGGTTTTTCCAGGAAAACCAGGAAATAATGTTTTTAGGCCTTTAGAAGGCATTCTGAGGGAAGGTGCATGACCTCCCTGGCCCTCAGAACACCCTCCAGACGCAACTGGAGCACACCTCTGGTCACATTCAGTTGAGCGGACCAGAGGCTTGTAGGGGACCAGAGGCTTGCCACAGGCCAAATAGATGCTTGTTGCAGGACTCTGGGCTGGGGTTTTAAGACCCCTGCTCAAAAAGGATGGACCGAATCGTTAAATATAGTAATAACTTGGTTTTGGTTAGATGTAGTAATAACTTGGAATGAATTTGTGGAAATTCTTCATTGAAATAACTGTAGTTATGAACTGTTTTTGTTCAGCATGCACAAGCAAGCAAAAGAAATTAGATTTGTGTGTAAATGGAATGCAGGGAGTGAAATTTAATGTATTAATGCAAGAACACAAACATAGCAGTGCAATGAAAACAAATTACACACCATCCTACAGATTCAAAAACAACCTTCATTGTTACATTGAAATCTGTAGGATAGTGTGAAATTTGTTTTCATTGTACTTCTACAGTTCTATTAAGACATGGTGTACTGCTTATGAACTTGTATTTTGTTTCAGGCAAAGGAAAATTCTGCAGGAAAAAAATCAATGATACAACTAAACTACAGTTCAGTATTACTTTTCAAGCAGTTTCATTGGGTTGTTTGTGATTAGGTATTCCAAATGAATCTAGTGAGATTGTTTTCATACTTAAAGTTACTTTTTGAATCAAATGTAGGACCTTGCAGTGTTTGAGATGCTATAAACTGATGTAAACTCCATAGTTATTGGAAGAGAAGTCTAGGGAAGGAAACTGTTAGTAAGGGAAGAAAGGAGAAGCAGCTGATAGATTTGGGCCATATCTCCTTTCTTAAAACAGTAACAGAGTAGGGAAAATATTATGATGTATCCTACATGATTGACTAAACTTAAGATACAGCCAATTGTAATTCTATGACAGGGGTGTCCAAAGTTTTTGGCAGGAGGGCCACATCGTCTCTCTGACAGTGTGTCGGGGGCCTGGGGAAAAATAATTAATTTACATTTAAAAATTTGAATAAATTTACATAAGTTTACATAAATGAATATGTTAAAGATGAACTTATATGAATGAATGAAGGTCTTGCAATAGCTCAAGACTTAGCACAAAGCAAGGCTGACCTTTCGTTTGCTGCCGCTACTGCATCACAGACGTGAAACATCAAGCCGTGGAGGGAGCCCTCATCCCACAGCTCATTCGAGAAGTCAAACAGTCGCCTTTATACTGAGAGCAGTTGCATCAGGCCAGTATGGGCTCCAGCAAATCACTGGAGGGCCAGAGGCTCATTGGAGACTGGGGGCTCCCTGAGGGCCACATTGGGAGGCCTTGAGGGCCGCAAGTGGCCCCAGGGCTGGGGTTTGGGCACCCCTGTTCTATGATATGGTGGATGGCTATATACAGCTAAAAAATATTTTATTAGAAAGTTTAATAGAAGAAGTTAAACTCAGATGCTGTTAGCACTTTGAGCTCTGAAATTCACAGTATTGGAAAATGCTGTGAAGGGTTACTGGTGTTCTTTCAGATAATGGTGCTAATGGTGCTCTTTGATATAGCATGCCAAGGGGAAAAAATTCTCTGCTCAAAATCAGGTTTAAAGAATATTTCTTTTGATTGGTGTATTTAGCTGTTGGTCATACTTGACAGGAGTTCTTCTTATGGGAACAGCTTCCCAAGGTGTAGCTGTATTAGTCTGTAGGAACTGAAACAGAGTTTCATAGCATCTTAATCCATTTCTGCCCAGCCCACAAGTGTACACATTTGATCTCTGTTGCGTATATGCAATGCTGGGCAGAAATGGCTTAAAGAGCAGCCAGTTTATTTTGTGCATCTGGTGAAGTATACTGTAGTCCATGGAAACTTATACTGAAATAAATTGGCCGGTCTTTAATAAGCCACTATAAGATACATTGTTTTAGATAAGGGTAGAAGAAGCCATGGAAAAAACATAAGAAAAGGCCCTCTGGATCAGGCCCATCAAGTCCAGCATCCTGTTTCACACCAGATACTACAGGAGGACTACAGGCGAGAGCAGCTGTCTGCCTCCAGGTTTCTGTCCTGCAGCTGGTTTTAGAGGCATATTGTTGCTGAACCTGGAGGCGGCATATTGTCATCATGACTAATAGATGTTGATAGACATGCATGAAAGTCAAGTCTATTAAGCCTTCTAAGCTAATAGTTATTCTGTGGTAGCATATTCCATGGATTGATTTCTGTGTGAAGGGTTTCTACTATTCTCACAGGTTTCTAGCTGTTTCTGCTATTTGCAAGAGGAAGAAAAACTTCTTTCTGAATTTTCTCCACTGAATGGATAGTTTTATAAGATGAGCAGCCCAATCCTAAATGATGCTGGTGCAGTGTGGTTGCATGGCCTAAGCTGCATCAAATGACGCCTAGAAGCAGGCTAGAGATCTCCTAGGGTTAAGGAGTAGTTCCCTTACCTTGAGTAATGCCCCGGTCTGCCCTATGGGGCTACTTGGAGCAGCCTCAGCATGATTTTGGGGGTTGTACTGCTCCCTTTGCCTTGCCCCCACACGGGGCAAGGCGATTGAGGTGATCGAGAACTCCAGAGGCGATTGAGAACCAAGACCATAGGCAATACTAACCGCTGCATATCATACTGCTACTTATCTTAAATTGACATAGCTCAGCTGTGTTTGGGTACTTGACTGTTTTTAAAGTAGCTATAATTGGACTTGTGCAGCTGATGCTCCAATTGCTTTCCTGAGTGTTCAGGTCAGCTTGCTTCTGATTCTGACCAGGTGTGATGTTGCTGCTGTGGGGAACACCATCTAGACTGGAATGAGAGAAGTCTAAACCAGGGGTGCTCACACTTTTTTGGCTCGAGAGCTACTTTGAAACCCAGCAAGGCCCGGAGATCTACCAGAGTTTGCGCCATCATAACATATAACATTTATGTGTACAATGTATGTTGGTGTGCCTTGAGCCCCACTGAGTATAACAGGACTTACTCCTGAGTAGACATGCCTAGGATTAGGCTGTGAGGCTGCAATCCTAGCCACACTTACCTGGGAGTAAGCCCCATTGAGTACAGTGGGCCTTACTCCAGTCGTTTCCTCCCAGAGGCACCTGAAGGGGGGGTCGGCACTCCACGATCTACTCATTTTGCCTCGCGATCTACCGGTAGATCGCGATCCACCTATTGAGCATCCCTGGTCTAAACATTGCTACCTGGTACTTCTGCCATGGGTTTTTTAGTTGAGGAAAAATATTAGTTTCTTGCAACATGTTTAAAATATAGGTGGGGGTCACCTGGTTTTTTTCAAAAAGTATAAATACAGGAAGAAGTTGAAATTGAGACTTGATTTTGCACCTCCTACTGCCCAGCAATTTTATGAGAACTTTTAATATTTTATACTGTAATTGACTTGATACTTGATAGAGAGCTATGTATTCTCAAGGAAAATGGTCCTTGTGTATAACTAAATATTGTAACCTAACCTTTTCCTTGGGAAAATGTTTCCTATGATAAATTGGGCACTCTCTACTAATCTAAAGCTGCACTGGAAATCCATAGCACTAACTCTCTGTATAAATAGCCAGTTGGCATCATGTTTTACTATGTTCTCCTTCTCCAGTCTATCAGATCAGATATCCAATTGCATCTATAGCTCTGGAGATACTTACTGTGATTTCTTTTATCTGCAGATCTTCAGAGATCCATGAGCAAGCAGAAATCCAGTTTCTGACTCTTTAGTACAAGCATTTAATTCTTGCTTTTTCACTTTATCCAAAATGTTCTAGGTGCCTAATAGTATAAAACATACACACTCTTTCTCCTTCTCCCCCACCCATCCAGCCATGCACACCCCCATCAGTCACCTAAATGATAAAACAGTAAAAATACTGTTCACTTTTAAAGATTTACTTTGTGGTTGCTAGAAAGTAAAATTCCTGATAACAATTATTCGCTGTATTACTGTGTGCTGTTTTTATTGTGCTCTTTTTAAAAATTGTTGCCTCATTGCTGTTTTATTGTTTTATATGATTTTGTTGATTTTTGTTGTAAGCCTATTTGGGCATCACTGGGCATTAGTTTTATAACAAAGTTAGGGTGTAAATATTTGAGATAATTTATCAAATATCAGTTGGATATGTGATCCTTGAATGACATGCTAACTTACAAATTGCTAGTCTATTATAAGTTTAGAAGTTTCCAGTGTACCCATGGTCCTAATTCCTGCTCAGTATCAGTTGGATTGTCGTGCTGATATATAATCCCTTTCTTAGATTAGTAAATCTGAATGTTCTGTTAACACAGCATCTTTATTTCCCTGAGTTCCTGTTTGAGCAGATTATTAAAGACAGTGAGAGTTCATTCGGTGCAGTGACTAGAATGTTGGACTTAAACAGAACAATCCCAGTTTGTTTCTACCAAGCCACAAAGCTTACTGTGTTGAACTGGGTTGATCGCAGTCTTTCAGTGTAACCAACCTCAGAAGCCAGAATCTTATGGCACCTTAAAGGTTAACAAATTTAGTGTAGTATACTCTGTAATGGACTAGAGTTCACTTCACCAGGTGTGTGTGTGTGTGTGTGTGTGTGTGTGTGTGTGTGAGACCCAGAAGCAGCCCCAGTGACCTAGTAATGGTTTGTGGTGTGACAGTGAGCATTGGGTTCAACCCAGCAAGGAGGATGAGATGGGTTGCTGTGGTACGAAGTTTGAGAACTGTTGCATCATGTCATTGTCTATAGTAAGGGATAATTTTTGGAAGTGTTCTGTTCTTCACCCCGTCATCTTCTAGCACTATATCATCTTGCCGCACTATGAGCAGATATAGTAGGAAGTTGTCACATGTTGACTTTTCCTGTGTTTTCAGATGTTGAGATGATTGGGAAAGAAGTTTGTATGCAGATATTTACCATGCGCATGTGCAGAATGTGTGTATTGAAAAATCAGAATTCACTTTTAGTCTCATTTTTTCACCTTTTGCAGTCTGACAAACCCCACCCTGACAAAATTAATCTGGGGGAGTATTTGAAATTCTCAGTTGGAAGCATTTGTTTTTAAAGGACCGAATTCCTGCTGAATGGTTAGTTTCCCAGGCACTTGAGGTGCCAAGTTGTTTTTGTATGTCTGTATTCTGCCGTAATCACTAATCTTATTAGAACCGCTGACCTCTTTGGATTATGTAAAATAGTATACTAACTTGCTTAAATTCAAAGCCTCTTAATTGCCAAGAAATAATTGCTGCTGTTAGCTGAAGAGTCTTTGGTGTGGTAGGAAAAAATAAATTAGCAGTTAGCTGGAATCAACCAATTTTAAAAATAGCATCTGTGCAAGAATGAAGTTGGTTGTTAACAGGATCTGAACGTGGCAGGGAAAGGTGAATAACATTTTAAACATATATGCGCTATCCATATGTTCACTATATGGATTTTCACTTAAATGTACTACAAATAGTATACCATATTTCTTTACCCATTCAAAAATTTTTGGTTATACAGTCCAGAAAGAGGCATCTAGTCCATGCGAGCTGAGACCACAATTAAATATTGTGCCAAGTAGGTGTCTGAGGTGCACTTCCTGATGGGCAGTTTTGTATTGGGTTTCAGCATGTACATTATGCAAAGTTGTGTGTGTATTCACATTGGGCATTTGCTTTGGCATGGGAAAAGCAGGATATGAATTTTTCAAATAAATACATGTTTATGCTCCCTTTTATCTGTTACCTGTCAGTAGCATTCAGCAGTCTCTCACCACCACCATAGTCTCCTGCCTCTCACTCTTCTCCGCGTGGCACCCTCACCTTTCTTCTTTTGCTAGGCATTTAGGGTGATTTTGGGGTGAACTTAGAATGACTTTGGAACGAGTTAGAATTTTTCCCTTTTATATTAATGTAATAATTTTACTCATCTGGATTTTTGCTATAAGGGAATGAAATAGGAATCAATAATGAAGGATGTGTGTACAGGGCATGGATTCTTTCATGTAAGCCAGGGGTGTCCAAAGTTTTTGGCAGGAGGGCCACATCAGCTCTCTGACACTGTGTTGGGGGCTGGGGAAAAAATAATTAATTTACATTTAAAATTTGAATAATTTTACATAAGTTTACATAAATAAATTTGATCCCCTGGGGGCTGGGGATAAGAATAGGCCCTCAGTTTGGCTGTACTTGTCGTAAGAGGAGACTAAACAGCCATCGGGTAGATGGGGCTCGTCAGCCTGGGAAGGCAGCTCATCTGAGAGAAGGAAAACTCTGATCCCAAACCTCCACTGCCTTGTGGCTACATCCAGTTATGGAAAAGGCTTCAGGAGTCAACCTCGAGGCAAAATCCAGAGCCGGAGTCCCTGAGGCAGTTCATGGCTGAACACAGTCACGTTCTGGGAACTCCTGCGATGTCGCTGGAACCAACCGTATTGGCCTCTGCCTTTCCATTGGACCATTTCAGTGATGTGGAGAGGGGGGATTTGCTGCATGGGTAACAGCCTATCCTCCATACCTACTTTACCCAGGCTTTGCGCACTGGAGAGGACTCTGTTCCAGAACCTCCATTCAGAGCGTGACACCATAGTCTTCCGAGACTAAAGGATGCCAACTCAACATAAATAAATATATTAAAGATGAACTTATATGAATGAGTGAAGGTCTTGCAATAGCTCAAGGCCTGTAAAAGACCTTGCACAAAGCAAGGCTGGCCTTTCCTTTGCTGCTGCTACTGCATCACAGACGTGAAACAACAAGCAGTGGAGGGAGCCCTCATCCCACAGCTCACGCGAGAAGTCAAACAGTCACCCTCACTCTGAGAGCGGTTGCATTGAGCTAATGTGGGCTCCAACAAATCTCTGGAGGGCCAGAGGCTCATTGGAGACTGGGGGCTCCTTGAGGGTCCCATTGAGAGACCTTGAGGGCCACAAGTGGCCCCAGGGCTGGGGTTTGGGCACCCCTGATATAAGCCACTGTTTTGTGAAGCAGTTCCTTTGTGTTTGTATGAAAGAACATTCTGCAGACTCAGTTCCTGGTTTAGTTTAACTTCCCAACAAGTTTGATGAAATTTGCAAGATTTCTTGAATGTATTTTAAAAGATATTTTAAATGGAGATAATTCTTGTTGAAGCTAAAGCATGATGTTCAAATGTTGTTAGACTACTGTTCCTGACCACTGTTGAGTATTTTAAGTAATCAGGTAATGAAATTAGCCTGACTGCCTTTTCTTCTTTTACTTTTTCTTTATGCTGGCATATTTGGAGAAGATCTTGCTTGGTTCCAATTCTCATTTTCAAACTATGGAAGACTAATACCACTGTTCTTAGCTACTTTGTGTTGGATGCCTGGCATTTGCACGTAAACTAGCTTCACCAATATCTGTGGTGATTAGTATGCATAATGCTGTCTATTAAAGCAGCTGGCAATCTTCCTATTTCTCAAAGATTTAAAATAGTCACCTGTTCCTCAATCTTTCATCATCTGCCTTTTTGCTTGTCTTAATGCTAGAGTTAATGTGATTGGTTTTCCTTATGAATGTTTGATATTTGTGATAGGCCTATTTATGTGTGTAAGATTAACGTACAAGCCTTGCCCAGTGTTCCTCAAAACTTCCTGAACCTCATCTTCTTTGTCAACTTTATTCCCTGCCTCAAACCAGTACCTAACTGTATGCTCTAGAGATGAGCATTCAGAGATTCTTGCATACAGTTGGGTGCCAATAATCTGCTACTGCTTGTGATAAGTCTGGAGCTGGTTTTTGTTGGTCCTGTTCTAAAATTTTGCCAAGAAACATAAGTAACCAGCAACTTTAAACCTCAAATAATTAGTCTCATTCAGGGGGTACCTGGAGTTGGGAGCCCACCAGGTTGTCCTCACTCAGATAGCATTGCTGGCAGAAAGTGGTTCAGATGGACCATTTACAACTACACCAGGACTTGACAAATTATTTTGGGTCTAGGAGCCAGCCTCAAAACTGAAGAACCATACAATTTTTCAGCTATCAGGGATTTCTGTGTTAATGTCAGCCAAAAATATTTTTATATGCCATCAGTGAATAGTATAAATATTTTACTTGAGGGAGGAAGAATTTCAGCTCCGTATTGTTTTCTGCTTTCCTGCCCTATCACACATTTTGAAAATACTTTTAGATCTTTATTTGGAAAAAGAAACTTGACCCTGAGTTCTGCTTTCCTGCCTAGTCAGATTTTTATACTTTGAAAAATTTATTTGGAAAGAATAAAAACCTGGATCATGATACTTAGCAGAGGAAGAGCAACTGCCTCTGTTCATATCACCATAGCACTTTTTCCTCTTTGGCTGTTTGTTGCATCTCTTTGAACTCGTGAGTCCTTTTGGGACAGGGAACCATTTGTTTTTGCTGTGTAAATCGCTTTGAAGATTGTTGAAAAGTGGTATATAAATATTCTTAATAATTTTTCTAAGGAGAAGCTTTTATTATTTTCTGTAGCAGCATCCAGTGCAGTATGAGGAACTGTGGCTGGAAAAAAGAAAATTGTCACCCTTGTACCTGGATGGAAGCATCTTCTGCTTGCACATGGGGCTCTTCAAAGACTGGTAATTGTGCTTAGTACTCTAGTTAGATTAGAAATTAGTGATGGGTTTGTATTACACTGGATTTCTAGTTTCCTTATATTGGAACCTGCTAACTAAAAATTAGGTGTCCAGATAAATATGCAAACTACTGTATGAGATCAGGATATTGCATCAGAATGCTTGTTTAAAAAATGCAGTTTGAATGTAAAGTTGACTACATGCTGAGAGGCATGTTATAGTACCACCAAATGTATCAGAGATAAAGAGGAATATTGAACAGTTGTGACTTGCTTCACAGTTTACTGAATAGTAGCAGTTTTGTATTAAAATGTGAAGTAATATTTTTAAACAGCTAAGGGATTTGTGCTAAGAAAATGAATACTTTACATGGGGGCCTTTATGCTCTGTATTATGTGCCTCAGCAGTTGCCTATATTTAAGGCTAAGCAGAAATGAAAGCCCCTAAGCTCCAAGAGGACTTGGTCTTCAGTAACTGTTATGCTCTTAGGCATCACATCACATAATAAACAAGTAGCCATTTCCACAAAGTTAATGTACTAGTTTCTGTTGACCCTAAACAGTGTTCCTAAAACACCCACATCCACTTCAAAACCAGTCCCTCATCTGCTTCAGTTTTGGCTGCATGATTTCTACCAGTTGTACTGAAACTTTGATAGTGCTCTGGAGTCCCTCCAATTCTTTGTTTTATTACTATGATATAAGATGTAGTTCTGAATTATTTATTCTGGACATATCGTAGTACTGCATAGGTACAGTCTTGGGTGGGGGAAAGATGGTGGAGAAATGGTTTTTACCCAGTTTATACCAGAATGGCTTTCAGTTTTTGCTTTGCAGTAACAAATTCCATTTGTCAGTATTTATGCAGATTTAACCATCTGATTGAAAGCTCATGAATAAACTAAGGTTTCTTTAATCCTGTGACAGTAAATAAGTTACAGTACAGCAATATATAACAATGCCTTTTGTGCCCCTGTTCCTTTGCAAAGCATTTGTTGAAGGTGTTGCTTTGAAGTGGAGAAGGGAGTGTTTAATAGCCTAATTCCCTCTGAAACACACTGAAGCTGTTTTTACTCCATGGGGTCCCAGACCCTTGTCTGCAACATAAACACAGGTTTGGAATGCTTGTGGGCATAAAAGATTTGCAAGGGAAAGTGAGATGCCAGGGAAATGAGTGTTAGGTGCTTCCTTTCCTTCTGCTTTCCAAGAGCACCCTCCTGTTGGTGTTTTGCAGATGAAAAGGGGCTTGTTGCACAGAAGTTAGCTGCAGCCTTTTCCTTGTAAGTGATCCACATAGATCTGTGCCAATGTCACCTCCTCCCAAATACTAGTTAATTTAAAATGGCTTTTAAATTGCCTTTTCCTTGGTTTGCCACCTGATTAAAGAAGTCTTAGTCAATTGAATTTTAATCAGTTAATTAAAAGCATAAATTTCCATATGAAAAAGCAATAGTTCCAAAGGAAAAATATGTTTTCTGATGATTCATGTGTTTATTGCAGCAAGCATCATCCCAGGAGTCATTCCCTCTTGTGTGAGAGTAGAAATGCCCTGTCTAAGATGACTTCTGCCATCTTCAGTTTTTATAAGTATTTGTATTTAAAAATACTGTATCAACATTTTTAGAAAAGATGTTGGACACCTTTTTAAACTGATAGATCAGTTAACAATTCTAACCACAGTTTTCAGCTAGGAAGTTGGTTCAGTTGGTTCAAACCTAATGATAGCATCCAAGTTCTTTTTTAGCTATGGAGGAATTTAGTGTCATAGTAGCTTGCTAACCAATTGATTCATCTTTGAACAGAATTTGATTAAAACAGCGGTCTACAAACCACAGACCACTGCGCTCCAAAATTAACTTTCCAGATGTGGTGGTGTTGAAGTCTTACTGTTCTGTGCTGTAGCCCCCATTTGTCACCTCTGATCTTTGAACAGACTAGCACCAGGTAGCTGCTTCTGCTGCGGCTGCATGCCCAGATTTCCAGGTAGAAGGGGCTACCCTGCATGAGTCTGTGTGAAGATGAGGGGGCTGACCACCAATGTACTGTGCTTAGAAGGTTAATTTTGAAGCACTGGATCCGGCCCTCATGCTGGGGTTTGGTAGTTCATGGTTAGGTGTTAATGTTCCTGGCTGAGCATTCTAATTGCCAACTTGTTTCTGTATGACTTGTTTCAGAGTTTCAAACATGTAATCTATTCTAGTACTCTAAACATTTTTCGGTCAAATCTTTTTGAATTTTGTTACCTTCTTGTTACATTACTTAACAGAATGAAATTTGCAAAGTAAATGGATGCAGATTTAATCTTTCGTGTTTTATTCAGAGTGCAGACTTCATAATTTCTTTGTGTATGTGTGTGCAGAACACACCTGGCTCTGTCAAAGCCCTGAGTATGCTATGTCACTGTAAATTTCTAATGGCTCTAGTAAATGAAAAACCTACACCTCTCTCCCCATGTTGTGGTATTCACAAAGCTTGAACTTCAGGTATGAAAGGAATATGTGTCATAGTACTCTTTCTGATTACAGTTTTGGATTTTATCTGCATTTTAATGGAGTTTTCAGTTCTGTAACAAGAACTGTAATAAGATGGTGTGTTAATTTCTTAAATTGTAAATGGCAAGCTATTGCAAATTTAGCTATAGAAATTTGGGTGAAATTGGGGAGATTTGAACTTACTTGTAAATTCCCTGCTCCGTAGTTCCAGAGTGGCTTAGTCTACCTGCCTGACAATATCTTGCAGCCACATTTTTTAAAAAAAGAGATCCACCTCAGAGAAACAACTCAGGATGTGACAGCCAAGTTAAATAGCCCTCTAGGCATATTACCACAATTATTATCATTATCATTATTATTATTATACTTTATTTTTACCCTGCCTTTTTCCCGAAGGGACTCAAGGCGGCTTACAAACAAGGTTAAAACAAGTTAAAAATATAATTTAAAAGCAGATAAAAACAAAACAGTAGTCAGAAAAACTAATCAGGTAAGAGCATAGGGCAGCAAATTAGAAAAGGATCAGGCCTGTGAGCAGATTCTTTAACATCTCCATTAACATCTTTAACATTAACAAAGTTAAGAGATATTAAAAAGGCCAGGAACTCAGAAGGCTTGTCTAAACAGAAGGGTCTTCAGGCCTCACCGGAAAGTTACGAGAGAGAGAGCCATTCTTAAGTCAAGGGGAAGGGAATTCCACAGTGTTGGTGCCACTACTGAGAAGACCCTATTTCTTGCCGCCGCCCCACGTACCTCCCTAAGCAGCGGCACTTGTAAAAAGGCCTTCTCTGATGACCTAAGAGGACGAGCCGAATTGTATGGAAGTAGGCGATCTCTAAGATATTCTGGCCCAGAGCAGTATAGGGCTTTAAAGATCAAAACTAGCACCTTGAATTGGGCCCGGAAATGGGCAGCCAATGCAGCTGCTGGAGAAGTGAACTGACAGAGTCAAACCGCCTACCTCCTGTAACCATGCGGGCTGCCGCATTCTGCACTAGTTGCAGTTTCCAAACCGTCTTCAAGGGCAGCCCCACATAGAGCGCGTTACAATAATCTAGCCTCAATGTCACTGTGGCATGGATCACTGTGGCCAGGTCTGCATGATCCAAGTACGGCCGCAGCTGGCGCACCAGCCAAAGCTGAGCAAAGGCCCCCTTGGCCACAGCCGCCACCTGGGAATCCAGGATCAGCTGCGAGTCCAGGTGGACCCCCAAGCTGCGGACCTGCTCCTTCAGAGGGAGTGCATCCCCATTCAGTGCAAGCCGATACTCCAGCACCTGCATCGAGGGTTTCTGAACCAGGAGAGCCTCTGTCTTATCCGGATTTAATTTCAGCTTGTTAGCCCCCATCCAGATCCTCACTGCCTCCAGGCAGCACTCCAGGACCTCAGCCGCCACCCTGGAGTCTGGAGGAAAGGAGCCAGAGAGCTGGGTGTCATCAGCATATTGATGGCACCCCACTCCAAACCCCTGGATGATCTCTCCCAGTGGTTTCATGTAGATGTTAAATAGTATGGGGGACAGAATTGAACCCTGTGGCACCCCGCACCTCAAGGGCCAGGGTGTCGAACAGGCATCCCCCAGTACCACCATCTGGGACTGATTCTCCAAGTAGGAGTGGAACCACCGCAAAACAGTGCTTCCAACTCCCAACTCAGCCAATCGACCCAGAAGGTTACCATGGTCGATGGTATCAAAAGCTGCTGAGAGGTCCCGCAGGACCAACAGGGACGCACTCCCCCTGTCCAGTCCCCGGTGTAGGTCATCCACCAAGGTATCCAAGGCAGTTTCTGTCCCAAAGCCTGAAACCAGATTGAAAAGGATCCAGATAATCCACTTCATCCAAGACCCTCTGGAGTTGAGACGCCACCACCCGCTCAATTACCTTGCCCAAAAATGGGATGTTAGAGACTGGCCGGTAGTTGTCTAATACAGTGGAATCCAGGGAGGGCTTCTTCAGGAGGGGGCGAACCACTGCCCGTTTCAAAGCGAGTGGCAACGTCCTCTCCATCAAGGAAGAGTTGACCACCCTCCCTTTCTACTCAGCCAGTCCACCCCAGGCAGCTCTTATCAGCCAAGCTGGGCAAGGGTCAAGCAGGCAGGCAGATGGCCTCACACTCCAAAGGAGTCTGTCCGCATCCTCAGGCTGTACAAGCTGAAAAGAATCCCACAACACTGGACAAGCAGTTGGCGGGGGGACATCGTCAGACATTGTCAATGTGGCATCCAAGTTGTGACGAATATGATCAATTTTCTCTGCGAAATGTTGTGCAAACACGTCACAGAGGCTTACTGTGTGTTCCTCCTGGTCTACTGGAGGGGCCTGATGGAGGAGGCCCCATACCACACAGAACAGCTCTGCCATTATTGTATATATACAATAATTCCTTACAGGTCCTTGTCATACTGTTGCTGCCAGCCTGGGATTGTTCCAGTTGCAGTTCTGTGGTTCAAGCAATGTTCCAGATATGGGGAGGGGTTCTGAGGCTTGTCCAAATTTGGGGAACTTTGGGGGAGCCCCTCCTCCCCAGTGTGACTTGGATAATCTAATCCTGCCTTCCCGGGAGGGAGGTGCTTCCTAGATGGCAGAGAGTGAGCTACCTTGGAACCACAGGAGAAAAGTGGCTAGTTATATTCTGTCATCTGTCACAAAGGAAGTACTTCAGGAAGGGACATCAGGGTATCTCAGAGAAGTTCAGTTGGTCTTAGGTTGTAACAGTGCTATTTTAGTCAGTATTGTCTTGATGGCAGAGTTTTGCAGTACTGTCTAGCAGCCCAGTTTGGAGCTTCTTGGTATTCACTGGAGCAGTGGTGCCAGAGCAGCTACTGCTGTATCCAGCAAGTGCCAGAAAGCAACCAGAGGTCTCCTTGGGAGAAGGAGTGGAGCTTCTCTTGCCTCTGGAGGGGATGCGCAAGGGGGGCCCTGTGGACCTAATCTGTGGATATGTAAATCTGCGAATACGGGGAGCCCCCAGTGTATGTTTTGGGGGTCTGTTTTAGATTTAAAAGCCAGAGATAGCTCTCTGAAGGATGCAGAAGATGTGTCTTACAATACATTGAAATGAGTAGCATTGCTTGAACTATATTTCCTCTTAGACTTGTACCCAGGATGCTATGACTGGTTCTTGCTTGATGCTGAGAAACTCACTGTCACAACAAAAGTTTATTCCTCAATTGCAATTTTCCAAGGGCCTTTCCAGTCTAGATAGTGTTAACTGCTTTTAAATATCATGTGAACTGCTTTCTGCATGACACTTGATTTGAAGAGTTCCCCAACAAAATTTCATTAGGCATTGAATTGCTGTTGACAGAACTGTGCGTTTTGATGGAAAACAGTATAAGTTGGCCAGATTGTCCATTTGGTATCTGGGAGCTGTCTAACATTTTAGTCAGATTTTCTCACCCTCTTCAGTGTATGCTCTTGGACATACATCAACCTGCTGGAATGTGAGAAATTACTTGATAGTAATTTCCAACTGCCTGTTCACTTACACTCCCTTATCAGTTATTGACACAGCATTCCATACAGCCAGTCCCTCCGTAGAGTCTCAAAACATGTTTTTTACAGTTCTAAAAAAATTCTTTTTAGAGTTTGCCTCAAAAGATGCTCATTTACTTAATCTTGGCATGCTTGTATGAAAATTTTAAATTGAAAGGATATTTCGATCACCTGTTTGTTTTAACAATGTATTTTTAAAGCTGGATCTGTAGTTCTACTGACTTCTATAGTTTCTTCTATCTTTATACCAGTAGCAGCCAAATTTTAACATGTGCCATAGCTTAATTTCTAACTGAGACAATTCCATGTAATGCTAATAGCTAATGCAGCTCTCTGTGCTATGAGAATCTTGTGTTTAGTTTGCTGAGCTAGGGAGCAAGCAACAGGTGAGTATGTTTCTGGTTACATATCCTAATAAGCTTCTAATGATTTGGTGATGGCTTAACATTTGTACAGCAGAACGTAAAGTTTTGATTTGTAGGAGCTGATTCTTGAGATAGATGTAAACCAAGGTATTGTATCTCTTCATTTTTTTCAATGAAGTCTTTATTTACTATTTTGACTATGTAGGTGATTCTGGGTAAGCATAGCTTCTATACTTCAGTACTAACAAGACCCCAAAGTTTTGGTGGATCCTCTTCCTTGCATTTCTGTATTTATATACTTGGCAATGATGGTTAAATTGCAAGTTAGGTTAAACACATTGTTTAACCTTGTGTGTTAACTTAAATGGAAATGGGATCAGAACTGCGGGGTAGCAGTCAGGATTAGGACCATGGTACTTAGGGAAGGAGTATTTTACCCTTGCCCCTTATGCTCTGATCCTGATGAAAATACTGCCCCCCCCCGTTAGCCCTAGGAGGGAAACCACCATTTATACTAATGGATCCTTGATTTTCCTCAAAGGGTAATGGTTTTTGGGGACACTAGCACAAGAATTAAATGTGACTCCCTCATGCCATGATCCTAATTGTCTCCCCCATGTTTCCTCTAAGAAAACACACTGCTTTGCATTTGATGTAACTTGTAATTTATCTCTATGATAGTAAAGTGTTAAATGTTCTTTTTGATACTGGTTATCAGCTCTAGCTTTGGAATGACTTTTCCCACCCCTTTGAAAAAAACAACTCTTCTCTTCCTGAGTTCATTCCTCTTTTTTGCTTTCCTCAGTTCATAAAGTGCTCCTTGTTCTGCCACATTGCAGCAAGCAAAAGAGGCAGTGGTGAGGCATGGTACAGAATAACATGACCATGTTAGAGTGTTGGTGTAATGTATTTGTGGAATACTGAAGCATGGTTTATATGTTTGAAATGGATTTATTACTAAATAAAAGGGTTGATAAAAATTTGGTCAAGATATAATTGTGTCTAGGAAATAGAAGCAGAGTTGGTGGAATTGTTAGATTCATGATCCTTTTTGCATTTCTGACCTATTCACCACAAAATGAGTGTGTTAAATGGAGTAGGAGCACTCTTGGTCTTCTATAAGTGCTGAGAAAGCTTATCTGTAAAGTGAGAAGATGACTGACATTGCCCATTCTGCATGTCATCCCCACTTATTTTGGAGTCTGGGAGGCAGTCTGGGAGGCCAGCGGGTCACCCCCATGATGGACCTCCTCCCATGCAGTGGGTGGGGCAACAACCTGGCTGGTGGGTGCTGTAATGTACCATTGCCCTGCCTCCACTGGTTTTTTGGCCATATCTTTTGGTAGAATAGAAATAGCAGTTTGTTTCATTGCATTCGGCTTGTTTCAGAGCAGTTTGTTTCATTGCTTTCTACTGTAAATTACGCATCAAATGGTATATAACCATAATATAATGGTATTATTCCTACAAACCGTGACTTTAGTAATTTTGGTCACTAGTTGTGTCAGCCCCCCAGGGTATCACCTTTCTAATACTTTATAGTTTCCATGCTGTGTCATAATATCTCATTGGCGTTTTGAACAATCAGGCTTATTGGTCCATTTTGAATTAAGGAAATGTACTTTTTAATTATATAAGACAGTTGCATTTTTGTTTTCTGGTTTTTTGACCATAACTTTTGATAGAATGGAGAAATGTCACCCCGTTTTTTTTCATTGTATTCTGCTATAAATTCTGCATCAAATGGTATATAACATGATGGTATTATTCCTACAAACCGTGATTTTAGCACATGACTCCCTCCAGTGTGTGTCACCCCCCCATGCACATCACCCAGTGCAGGCTGCACCCCTAGAGATGCCACTGCATGTCCTCCCTGTTTCCCAAGAAGCAATAATAGAAAAAGTGAATGACTGATGGAGTATCAAAAGGAAGGCATTTACAGAAATGTTTAGTTTGAATTTTTTCTTTTTAAGTTTTAACATAGTATTCATAGAAATTAAATGAGCAATTAAGGAAATTTGTCAGTGGTATGTTTCTTTAAGTGGATTTATGTTTGCCATCTTTATTTGATACCAATCTGTAAATGTGGTGTTTATCTATTTTGGTCTCTGAAATTATTATACAATCTAGTTTTTTGTTTTTTACAATCCAGATTTTCTTTACTTATACAATCCAGATTTTTTTTTTATAAAATCCAGTTTTATTTCACTGGATCTTCTTTGATCTTAAGGGAATTTCAACATATAAACAAGTTAGCTGCTTTGTAGAAATGGTGGTATGGCCATGTCTAAACTGAAAGTTTTGTGGCCCCCCTCCCACACTTAACTTGAGGGGAACTCCCCTGGCATCCAGAGGGTCTTCTGAGCCCAGCAGAGGCCATGTGCTTCCATCCATGGCCTCTGCTGGGCTCAAAAGATTGTAGGAGGTGAAAAAATATCTTTTCTGGTTTTTCTTCATCATTTTCCCTTTCCTGAGGGAGTTAATTTGATGGAGTTATCAACTTGTCTCTTCTTCCTCTGTCTTGTGTGAATGATGTCTTTATCTGATGAATGAATGAATTTATACCCCACCTTTCTCCTGGTAAAGGCACACAAACTTACAAGGTTAAAAGCACACAATGGCAATAAAGCATTAAAAACAAAACTCAAAACACCCAGTGGATCACATAAGATTGAACAAATTAAAAATATATTCAGTTAAAATTAAAAAATCAGTCTATCATTTCACCCATCAAAAGCTAGTGCTTTAATTAAAGGTTGCAACACTAATAGTTTTAATATGCTGCATCAGTGGTTCTCACTCATTTAGCACTGGGACCCACTTTTTAGAATTAGCACCCACCGGAAGTGATGTCGTGACTGGAAGTGACATCAAGCAGGAAATTTTTTAACTATCCTAGGCTGCAATCCTACCCACACTTATTATTTACTGTCATTGTTAAAAGAGTATATATAGAGCTTGTTAAAAGTACAGGTTTGTAATATTTCCCCAAATGCAGTCACATACCATAGTAGCGTCAAATCTATTAAAAATAAAATATTGAAATGAATGGGGACCCACCTGAAATTGGTTCATGATCCACCTAGTGGGTCCCAGCCCGCAGTTTGAGAAACACTGTGCTACATGAAAGCTTACATTTAACTCCAGACCAGTATGTAGGCTGATATCTGTAACATGGAAAATTGTGCATTGCTTTCTCTGCAATGTATCACTCTGAGCCAGATTTACCAAACAAAATCTGTACTTTCTCTGTCAGTGGTTCTCCTTTAGCACCAGGACCCACTTTTTAGAATGAGAGTCTGTCAGGACACACCAGAAATTATGTCATGATCGGAAGTGGCATCATCAAGCAGAAAATTTTTTTTAACAATCCTAGGCTGCAATCCTACCCACACTTATCTAGAAGTAAATCCCATTGACTATCTTTGTTAAAAGCACCTTCATAGTAGCCTGTTAAACTACAAATCTGTGTCATTTCCCCAAATGCAGTCAGTTACCAGGGTAGCATCAAGTCTAATATATTAAAAATAAAATATTGAAATGAATGGGGGCCCACCTGAAATTGGCTCGCGACCCACTTAGTGGGTCCCGACCCACCGTTTGAGAAACACTGCTCTATGTATTATTATTGTCTGGCGTTAGCATTTGCTTTTGCAGCCTTGACTGGCTCTGAAGGCAAGGGGGGGGTGCTTTACACTGGTGGACAGGTACCTGACAAAACTTGAATTTTGCCCCCCCCTCCGAAACACCAGAGGGGGGAAGTCTTTAGCTGCATAAGACATTCTGAAGGACTTTAGACCACAAGAAGAATCTGACCTTTGTGACATGTAAGCTCAGCTGAAACATTTTAAAACTCTAGTTACATGTTTTTGGAGAAAATTAAGGAATGCCTCTACTATATTATTAGTATTAGTATTAGTATTTATATACTGCTTTTCAACAAAAAGTTCACAAAGCGGTTTACAGAGAAAAATCAAATAACTAATGGCTCCCTGTCCCAATAGGGCTCACAATCTAAAAAGATGCAAAAGAACACCAGCAGGCAGCCACTAGAAAAGACACTGCTGGGGTGAGGAGGGCCAGTTACTCTCCCCTTACTCAGTTAGCAGAGGTTAACTGCTAACTACAGCCTGCTCTGTTGTAAGTGCCATAACAGTAACATGGAACCATCCTTCAGATAATTCTGTTTTGAAGGAAGAGGGGGCAATAATAGGATGAAAAGTGAAGCCAACCTTTTAGAGGTTCTTCCAGCAGGCCTTGCAACAAGGGAAGTCATACAGCTGGCATTTTAAAGGCACACCATGCTGAGATTTGCATTTAGCACATGGATTTCTCCTTATATGGAAAACTGAGAGACAAAAGACACACAAAGAGAAAAATATACGCACACGCAGAAAGACACATGTGGACAATGAAAATAGATTATCTCTTTGAATTTGAACCTTTTTGGAGTTCACTCATTGTCTTTCTACACTATTTTCAGCATACAGCTGACTTTGTAAGACAAATAGCATGATCCTATGTATGTTTACTCATAGGTAAGTCCTACTGTGATCAGGGGAACTTGCTACCAAGAAAATGTGAAAACAATTGCAGTCTTAATGTCTGAAATGCAATTTTTTTCTGAAAAGTGGGATAATCAACAGACCAAAAAACTGAATTTGAAGAACAAATTCTAGCAACTGCCCGCAGAATTGGTAATACTGTATAAAAAATTACTTCAGAGGCAGTGTGTCTGCCAGCACAAAAACAGAATGCAGGCAGAGAAGAACTCTTGAGAAGTGTTCTTTTTTTAGGTTGTTTTTTTTTTTGCTAGATCACTCTTTTAGTCAGGAGCACTCATTGAAACACAACCAAACACATGAAGCTGCCATATACTGAAGCAGATCAGATCCATCGTTCACTACTCTCTGCTTTGATTGGCACCAGCTCTTTAAGGCTTTAGGCAAAGATCTTCACTATTCTTACTGCATGAGATAATTTACTTTGAGATGCTGGGGACTGAATCTGGGATCATGCTTGAAATACCTACCACTTAGTAGTGAAATGAGAAGATTGTCAAAAGTTGTGGGTGCCCATACACTGCTAGGACCTCCTTTGGTCTTCTCTGATTCAGTTTCTTGTGGAAGAGGCTATGCTTTGAAACTTCACTTGCGTCTCTCTCTGAGATGATCAATTGATAAAGGTTCTAAATGTTGAATACTTACTGAACAAATATGATTGATAGTGTAGCTAGGAAAATTAGTAACCTGTGCATCATGGAGAAGTTTGTAGGCAAGCATACACTTTAGTAAAGCTATTAAGTATTCAGAGCTTGACTTTTTTCCTTTCTGTTGAAGGCTTACTGATTTGAAATGTAAAGTTGCTTGGTTCTGATAGCCAGTCGTGGGATCCAACAAGTCGTCATCTGCTTCTTGCCTTTCTTGCTGAATTGTGTGTTTTCTTCACTTGTCTTTAAGTAATTCAGTAGAAAAATACTGTTAGTCTTAAAAGCCTGTAAATAGAATGCAAGAAGGAGCATATCTTTTCAAGGGAAAGCCAATTGGAGCTGAGAGGCATCCAGTTCGGGACTCTTTATCCCTATTGGACGAGGACGGGTTGGTTAGAGAACAACAAGGTAAAGACAGAGTAGGAGGAGAAACTGGGAATGGTAGCATGATGGGATGTGATAGATGGTTTGGCACAATGAGAGGTTGCAGGGATAAAGGAGCTAATAAGCAACCCATCCTGGGGCATTCCTTGTTCAGATGCTTTTATGCAAATACTCGAAGTCTGCGAGTGAAGATGTGAGAACTGGAATGTTTGGTGACTAGAGAAAACTTTGATGTAGTGGGCATAACAGAAACATGGTGGAATGTGGAGAATCAGTGGGATACAGCAATCCCGGGCTATAAACTCTACAGGAGGGACAGGGAGGGTTGTGTTGGAGGTAGGGTGGCCATTTATATTAAGGAAGGGATAGAATCCAGCAAAGTAGAGATTGAAGGGGGGTCCGACTCCACCATAGAATCTCTGTGGGTTAAATTACCAGGCCTGAGGAACGATGTAATACTGGGGGCGTACCATTGTCCTCCAGATCAGAAACCTGAAGGGGACTTGAAATGAGGAAACAGATCAGGGAGGTGTCAAGAAGGGGCAGGGTTGTAATCATGGGGGACTTCAATTTTCCTCATTTTGACTGGGTCAACTTGTGTTCTGGTCACAAAAAGGAGACCGGATTCCTTGATGTGCTAAATGACTGTGCCTTAGAGCAGCTAGTCATGGAGCCCATCAGAGGACAGGTGACTGGATTTAATATTGTGTGGTACTCAGGACCTGGTTAGAGATGTCAATGTTATGGAGCCATTGGGGAACAGTGACCATGCTGCGATCTGTTTTGACATGCATGTCAGGGGAAGAGTACCAGGCATATCTGTCACAAAAACTCTTGACTTCTGACAAGCAGACTTCCCTCAAATGAGGAGGCTGGTTAGAAGGCGGTTGAAAGGGAAGGTAAAAAGAATCTCTCCAGAGTGCATGGAGGCTGCTTAAAACAACAGTAATAAAGGCCCAGCAGAAGTGTATACTGCAAAGGAAGAAGGGCTTGACTAAGTTCTGGAGGGTGCCCACATGGCTAACGAGCCAAGTTAGAGAGGCCGTAAAGGGCAAGGAAGCTTCCTTCTGTAAATGGAAGTCTTTCCCTAATGAGGAGAATAAAAAGGAACATAAACTGTGGCAAGAGAAATGTAAGAAGGTGAATATGGGAGGCCAAGAGAGACTATGAGGAACACATGGCCAGCACGGGAAATAATAAAAACTTCTTCAAATATATTTGAAGCAGGAAACCTGCCAGAGAAGCAGTTGGCCCTCTGGGTGGTGAGGGAGGGAAAGGGGAGATAAAATAAATAAATAAAAAAATACAGGTATTTATATACCGCCTTTCTTGGTCTTTATTCAAGACTTTATTCAAGGCGGTTTACATAGGCAGGCTATTTAAATCCCCGTAGGGGTTTTTACAATTGAAAGTAGGTTCTATCTTTCAAGAACCACAACATTCAGATGTTTCTTTCTGATCTGGTTTCACATTCTGGCCTCCATCCTCCCATGCTCAGAGCAGATGGAATAACTCGACTCAGCTTGTCAGCTGCTTCAAGGTCGCACGGTGCCGGTGGCCTCGAACCGGCGACCTGTGGATGTTACCTTAAGGCAAATGGAGGCTCTACCCTCTAGACTAGACCTCCTGCCCTCCTCCTAAAAGGAGACTTAGAGATGGCAGATAAATTAAATGAGTTCTTTGCATCTGTCTTCATGGCAGAAGACGTCTGGGAGATACCACTGTCTGAACGGCCCCTCCTGACCAAGGAATTGTCAGATAGAGGTTAAAAGAGAAGATGTTTCAGACTTTATTGACAAAGATCAATAAGTCACCAGGCCCTGATGGCATCCACCCAAGAGTTATTAAGGAATTAAAGAATGAAGTTGCTGATCTCTTGACTAAAGTATGCAACTTGTCCCTCAAAACGGCCACAGTGCCAGAAGATTGGAGGATAGCAAATGTCACATCGATCTTTAAAAAGGGAAGGAGAGGGGACCCGGGAAACTATAGGACGGTCAGCCTAACATCTTTTCCTGGTAAGATGGTGGAATGCCTCATCAAAGATAGAATCTCAAACCACATCGACGAACAAGCCTTGCTGAGGGAGAATCAGCATGGCTTCTGTAAGGGTAAGTCTTGCCTCACGAACCTTTTAGAATTCTTTGAAAAGGTCAACAGGCATGTGGATGCAGGAGAACCCATAGACATTATATATCTGGACTTTCAGAAGGCGTTTGACACGGTCCCTCACCAATGGCTACTGAGAAAACTCCACAGTTGGGGAATGAGAGGGCAGGTCCTCTCATGGATTGGGAACTGGTTGAAGACCAGGAAACAGAGAGTGGGTGTCAATGGACAGTTTTCGCAATGGAGAGAGGTGAAAAGCGGTGTGCCCCAAGGATTTTTCTTGGGACCGGTGCTTTTCAACCTGTTCATAAATGTCCTGGAGACAGAGTTGTGCTCTCATAACAGCATTTTCAAATGTTTTACTGCATTTTATTTATTTTTTACATCACTGAATGAAATAGGAGTATCTTATTTTTAAATGTGTTGTATGGTTGTTGTATAAATGTTTTATGTCTGTGTCTTGGAGTGCATTGAAATTTCGTTGTATTGTACAATAACAAAGTATTTATCTTATTTGCAGTGGCCGTTCGTGTATAAAAAATCTGTGAATAGCAAGGTTGAACCTGTACCTTTTAAAGCAGTCCTGTTTGGCTTTTAACTATAGTGTTCCTGTTGCTGATATAATGCTGGATTATGGTTACTGTTAGTCATTTGTCTGATTATGGTAGCAGGTGTATGATTGTAGCTTATTTGGAGAATCTTACACCACTTTTTGTGCAGGACTGGTTTTGTCGAATATGGATGTAGCTCTCATGACCAAATTGATATATTGTAAGAGTGAAAGAATTTCAACAGATATATTGAAAAACAGATTTTATTAATATAATTATTGAAATGTCCTGAACCTGTCAATATGCATCTATATTCTTTGTATATATTTTCATAATAAAAAAAATCATCAGCTAAATAAGGGGTGTCAAATTCATTTCATGCAATGGGCTGAATAGCATTCATGATGCTTTTTGAGGGCCAGAAGTGATGTCATTAAGCAAGAAGTGATGTCATTAAGCAGGTCATAATAAAAATAAGCACCATTTCTAACTTAGGAACTCATTAGGTATGAATGACAGAAGAAAATGCGTAAATCTGGATCATATTTTCAAGATATAGGAAAGTTGAATTATCATGTGAATTATCCCTTTAGCAATGACACCTCGGCACAGGTCAGCAGCTGAGAGTTGGCTGATGTGGTGCTGAGAGAGCCTGAGGGCTGGATATAGAGCTTCCAAGAGGGCTGCATAATTGAACTGCAGCGTGTGTCGATCATTGAAATTCACCCCACATACCAGGCTCTTCTTGGGGTATGGGGAAATGTTCTGAGGAAATGGTTAGTATTAAGGGAGCAGTAGGAGCAGAGTAAGAATGGCAAGGGAGAAGTGAAAGTGGTTTTGTTGACTTTTTGTAAGCTGCTTTCGGTGCAGAGTAAGAGCAAGGCAGGATGTAAACTGATTAAATAAATCTTGGTGGAGACACCACCAGGAAAGGACTCAATGGACAACCTGTTGTCTGACCTGAAAACCCTTGTCTAATGTATGTAGATGATTTGCGGCAGTGCAGAGAAATCCAGTGATTAAATTGAATTTAATCGATAAGTTAAATCATAATAAATAAATAATATTGTATTGTGTAATCCCTATCTTCAAAGGTCATTCCGCACTGTGACATAATGACAGGAGTTATTCAATTCAGCATTTCCTTATATCTGGGCCATTTAGATTGTCCTAACCTTATGACTCAAATCTTCTCTTAATGGAATGTATTTGCTTCACTTTTACATTGTTCTGCAAATCTGTCTAGCATTTTTTGTTTCTGAGCTTGTCAGTTCTGTGAAGTAGACTTAGGATTGCACTTGAATTTGTTTTGCTGAAATCTAACCTAGTTGAAAGAATAAAGTTTGTAGCAATGCAAGGAAATTAAAAATCTGAGTTCTTATAGTGTTGTATTGTGCTCTTAGTAATTTCAACAAGTAGTGTTATCCCAGTTTGTGAAACCTTCTTTTGTTTGTTTCCGTTACAGCTCCTGTTATCAATAGATTCAACAGAAGAGTATCAGGTAAGAGGTTCTCATTTTTTGTACAGCTAAACAGTTTTAAAAGCATTTCATTAACAGTAACTCCCACATCATAATAGTTTGGGTTGAAACATGAGTGTGAAAGGAACAATGTTTAATGCCATTGTACTACCACTTGATTATAATCTAGTGCTGGCATTTTGATATGCTAACATTAGACGTGCCTAGTCTTGCATGGTCTTGCCTATTTGCTTCATAACCTGCTTGGTTATTCACTGTGTTTTGCTGCCTATAGAATTAAGTGCTTTTTTTGTTCAAAGAATAATTGAGAATAATCTACCTGTTATACTTTCTTCTCTCAAGTAATGTTCTTGTTTTTGTTGCTATAATTGTATCTCATCTTTCAAGCCAAAAGGTGTTTGAGTGAACATTTTAAAAAAATTATATAGGCGTCCCTCTGTAACCTCAGGGGATCCATCCCAACTCCCCCATATGGAAACATGGATATGGGGGAACCCTAACCCCCTGACCCCTCCTGCATCCTTTAGGTGCTTACCAGGGTGAAAGTGTTTCTTCCTTCATGTTGCTGTAAGCATGCAAATTTGTAGTCCGTGCTGGTAGGCTGGAGGCAGCCTAAATGTTTGAATAGACTAGATGGAACATTAACAGGAAGCAGTTAACTTCCCTGAGTTGTCCCCTCTAGCTGCAGGCTGCCTACCTGCTTGTCCTCGCTGTTAACTTTCTGCATTTAGCTGCTGAGTAGAGCAAGATAACATGATCCTTAACGCAGTTGTAAACATCATGAACAATGGGCATGGGGGGAGGTGCAGGGCCTATGACTATAGGGTTCCCCTGTATCCACAGTTCCTTGTATCTGTGGGGGAGGGGGCAGGAACGCATCCCCCAAAGATACTGGGGGGAAGCCTGTAAAGTGTAAATCAACATGTTCAGTTGATTAGTGGCACTTTAGTTTAGAAAGTACTTGGAGCATAGTGGTTCTTGCTGGGGAAAAAGGTGTACAGTTGAAAAAGCATGTTATTACTAATAGATCCTTCATGGAGAATGTGTGCATGGCATAGCAGGTGATAAGCTCACCAATTTGTAGTTGGTCCTTCCAAACTGCAGTATAACATAACTGTTGTGAAATTCCTCTGTGCTTTTCCTAATGTTTCACTGAGCATGAGAATTATAACCCAGATCCCTGAGACAGAGACTGTCCAGGTTTGCCATTTCCTCATCTTTTATTATCCACGTGCTTAAAAGTTAGAAAATAGTATGTTCTATCCAGTCCCTATTTCCTTTGTATCATAGACAGCATATAGTTAATATCTGTTTATTGGGATTGATAAATTGGAGACAAACAGTGAAGGGAAACTTTTCTGGGGGTGTGGGTGTCGGATTGTAATGGAAGAGAATAACCATAGGTTCATTAATATAGTTGCTAATGGAAATGCCTCTCTGGGGACAGGGGCTGGGATTGTTAGATCAACTAACTAGAAAGAGTGGCATGGACAGACTGAAAAAACATCCTGGTGATTTCTCTCCCCCCCTTAATAAAACCCTTAATAAATAAAGGGTTATTCTGTTTTTCAGCCAGGAACAAAGTCTGGGGCAAAGGGTACTTTGTTGTTGCAACTACTTCCTCGCTTCTAGCTTTCCAGTTGAGGAAGCTAAAAGAACCCTGAATGTAAACCAAGAGCCAACCTCCTTGGAAAATCTTTATTTCCTGAGGGCAGATAACAGGACAGAGAAACTGTGAGTGCTTAAGAGAATCTGACGAGAAACTCTGTCCTAGGTTTTCTATTCTTTGCACTTCTATAGCCCCTCCCAAACTGTATTCTGACACAGTGAATAGCAGGGAGTATCAGTGGTATCTTTGAAATTATTTATTGTGTTCCCCCCTGTTCTTTATCTAGTTGAGAACCCCTGGAGTGGCTCTCACCAATATAAAAATACAACCCTCAGCCAGCATAATTCAGCCTTTTATCACAGTATGTCACGGTACTGATCATTATAGTGCTGATTGTAGGCTAGGGCTAGCCCCTAGCCTCCAGGGGCGTTGAGGAGGCATCTCCCGGGAGAGAGGTGGCCATAGCTGCGCAGCTCAGCTGCACATGCTGCCTCCCTGCTTGCTGCTTTTCTGCGACTGTGAATGAGGTGGGTGAAGCAGTATGAGGTGGGGAGGGTGTGTGAAACATGGTGGGGGAGGTGGGAGAGAAGGCTGACTGGGCAGCGTGCACAGGGTGCACTCCTGGCAGGCTTCATACTGGCAGGAAAGCCTAACCTAGAGGGAGCAGTGCAGTACTTTCCTCCGCTTGGGAAGGAGGGAGCCCAGCCTGCTCTTAGTAGGGGGGGGTGTCCATATGCCACAGCCTGCATTCCTCTGTTTTGCCTGGGGGGAATAGGGGTGGCACCTGCATGTTGGGGTGTATGTGTGTGAGCGTGCCCCCATCTACTCTGGGGGTGAGTTGTAATCTTGCTCTGTGTGGCTGCAATCCTGTCCACATTTCCCTGGAAGTAAGCCCCATTGACTCAAATAGGGCTTACTTCTGAGTAGACCTACATAGACTTGGGGGTCTGTGTCAGTTTAACCAAGGATCTTCACCTCTCTCATTTTCCTCCCCCTTCAAAAGAGGAAAAAAAGCCACTCTTGATCAGTTGTGCTTTGCTTCCAAAAATTGATTAAAAAATAAAAACACCCATTCCTTTTCAGCCATCCCCCTTTTTCCTCCTGCCTCCTTTGGGGCGGGGTATTTCCCATGTTGGCTGCTATTATAAGACAAAAGGCACAATCCTAGCTAGGTCTACTCAGAAGTCCTATTGTGTTCAGTGGGACTTACTCCCAGGAAAGTGAGGTTAGGATTAAAGCCAAACAGTCTCTGGGTCTCAGTTTCACATCAGTTTGCAGTTAGCAGATACACACAAAACAAAGTCTTCCCCTCCCCCAGCAAATTCATCACTTCTCTGTCTCCCCCCCTTTCCAAAACCCTCCAGGTGTGCTGCTAACAAACCCAGGGCACAATCCTAACCAGGTCTACTCAGAAGTAAGTCCATTTTGTTCAGTGTGGCTTACTTTCAGGTGTGTGTGGTTAGGATTGCAGCCTCAGTGCTGTCAGCTGTTTTTTTTTTGTTTCTAGTATCTAATTATAACACCTTCATCCCCATTTTGAAGGTAACTGAGGTGAGGTGAAATAATGGGGAGCCCTGGCCAATGGCCACAAGGATCAGGGGAGCTGCAGGTCGGAATAGTTCGAGAACCACTGTTATAGTGGCTTGTGTTGCATATTAGACCTGTGAGGAGTTACCGTAGATACTCGCCTATAGGGCAAGAAATTTCTCATAATCAAGCGTAGATCATCTCCTCGCCTTATCTCTGAGGTCACTCAGTCAGGGCAAATTAATCAAGTTAACAGCACTTGGAGAAGCAAGAGGGACAGTGCAGAGATAGAGGGCAGTTGCTCTCTAGGCAACCTCTCTAGAGCAAGTTCCTCCTCCCTGTGCCAAGACTTGCAACTGAGCTCTCTCACCCTCTCCTTGCCTTTGGGTCCTAGCAGATTAAAGATCAAGGAGGTGAATGGAGCTCTTGTTTTTCTTTCAGCTTCAGGTGCAAACAGGAGGTGAGAAGGAGGGCTGTGGTTTGCTGGTGGGGAGAGGAATTAAGAGATGAACTTTCCACAGGCTGCCTTGAGTGGGGCATTCCTCTCAGCATGCTCTGCAGTCTCTTCCCTCCCTCCTGGATGGTTTTGTGCCTTTATTTCCCATGCTGGAGGTGGGGGGTGGGAATGAGCTGTCCCTGCTAGAGAGGGAAGTGGGGATGAATGTTGGGGCTTCTCTTCTCTGTGTTTTCTTTTTCTTTCTGCTGGTGTACTCACCTCTCCTTCTGTTCTTTGGAACAGCAGGGAAGAGGGAGGCTCTTTTCTGGAAGCATCAGAGGTATTTGGGACCAAGTGGGGAAGAGGGGAGTGTGCAGAACTTTGGAGGTGAAAAGATGCCTGTCAGCACTTAATTGTGTTGATTTTTGCTGAAGGAAGAAAGAAAGAAAACCCCAAACTTTCTTTCACTCTCTCCTCGTTGCTGTGCTTGTGAATTAGCTAATGAAGCTGCATTTTATGAATAGCTGGAGGCTTCATGATCAGCCTACTCAGTGTTATCACTTAGAGAAGTCTGGCTTAGCCTACAGTCCTATCCACACACCTGCCAGTAAGCCCGGATTGACTATAGTGAGATTTGCATTTGAATATACATGTGTAGGATTGTGCTCTTAAGCAGCCTGTTGGGAGCCTAACCTGAAGGAAAACTGAGGTTCTCTTTAAGGGGGAGCAGGGGATAGCCTTGCTACTTATTACCTCTGAATTCCACTGGCAAACTAGAAATGGGTTTATATACCAATCAATTCAGAACTATGGTTATTCCTCAACCAGGCAAGCAGGTGTATGTGTGTGCACACATCATTCTGAAGATACTATATTACTTAGCATCTTCATATGGAGTTGGGTGCATTTGTATGTGATTATGAGAGCTAGATCTAGAGCCATAGATGGATAATTTCCAGTCACATATCTATGAACCTATAGATGCATGTAGAGAAAAGTAGCAAAATCATCAACTTTAGCATTTTGTATAGTAATATATATTTAATAATACACTAATATTAAATAATATAATTTAATAATATAGTGTTGGAAACACCCATGGAAAGCAATGGGGTCTACTTCTGAGTAAATAGGGTTGCAAGTATGCACTTGTTCATGCTCATTCCTTGTTGCTTGTCTCTGCTATGAATTGAATTGCATATTCCCAGTTACATGTTGTATGTTATATGTAGAACCTCTGGCTTAATACATCGGGTACCTTAAAGAAGGATTTGATTAATGGTTCTACTGGTATGTTACTTATAGTGCACTTACTCTGATAGTGTTTACAAAAAGGTTGTGAAGACAAGAATTTTAAAAGTTAAAGAATAAAAATGTATCTTATGATTTGTAACTATTCTTAATAGACTGTACTGTTCTTACATAACAATTACTGATAGGTTATTTTTCAGGATCTGGCCTTGGGTAAAACTATATAGACATCCCCTCCCCCCTGACTTTTCTGAGGGTCATAGAAAATTCCATGATTTTTGGCTCAAAACCTGCCCTCGACTTATCTGTGATTGACTTATAAGCGGGTGTCTGCGGTGACACCTTTTTATGAATAAAACAATTAAGTGTGATTGGTATACCAAAAAAAATTTCTGGAACTTTTTAATGCAAGTGCTTGGTTTGCAGCCATAAGCAGGATACCTTCACATTATGATGCATCCACAATACTGGAAATTGCTTTGTGGTCAGCAGTTCCAGCTTTGTAGATACCTCTGTGGGCCCAAGAGTGTTCATAAAGTGTGTTGCTGTGGTCACCAGATTTCTTTGGCATTAAGGATTAAGTTTTCTGTACTATACCTAGATGATTGACTTACAGTTGTAAAATTCAAGTAGCAACTTCTAAAACATCTGAATTTCACCTGATTCTGGTAGTATCTTTGGGCCTATATGACAATTGCAAGAAATCTCATCAGATTTAGAGGTTCTGCTGAATTTGATGCGTTTTTGTGCTTATCTCCCAGTACTGAAGAATCGGACTTAGAACGGAGTTCCAGATATCACTGTCTCAACCGACATACCAAATCCATTGACCTTAGGTCACATAGCATCGACCCATTACAGACATCTCTCTGAAGCATCTATGCACAAGGCCTTCGCAGAGATGATTCCTATGAATATTCTGTTTTGCCCCTACTTTCATCTGCCTTTATTAGCTATTTTATGCTTCTGTTTATTTTTGTGCTTTTGTTTTAATAATAGTTTAAATTGTTGACTGCCTTGAGCACCTCCCTAATGTAAGGGGGAAATGAAGGTTATTTTAAAAATAAATATTTAAGCCTTGTGCATTGCCTGATAGGATACTTAAAGGATACAATGGTTAAAGGTATAGACACTCTGTCCCTGTTTGTGTCTGGTAACCCTTGGTAGTCAGATGGGTTCATGCCTTTGATCAGGATGGTGAGAGGTGAGTGCCTCTTCTGCTTGAACCTTTGTCCCAGAATCGAGGTCATCTCAGTACGAGGCTGATGTTATGGAGGACCTGATCTTTGTCAGTCGGCATCAAGAACAGTCAGCTAAAGAGCATTCTAGAATAGTCAACTAAAGAACATTCTAGCTCACTTGAGGAAACAATCAGCATCCAAGACTTACTCAGTAAAGTGGAAATATTTCAGTACATATGTAATATCTAGCAACTTTCAACCATAGGATGCCTCCCTTTGGGACATCCTATACTATGGGATTCATATAAAGTCCATGAGTTTGGCGGGTTCTTTACTGAGATTTCATTTTATTATACTTCAGAGAAAGTAATGTTGAGGCTTTTGCCTAAGGTGATCTTAACATTCCAGATCAATCAGAACTTGACCTTACCTATTTTCTTTCAGAACCTGACTTCACAAGGGGAAAGGGCTTTTCACATACTGTCTGCAGTACTGCTCATTCATAGAACTGATGCATTCTGATCAGAAAACAGGCTCGCTGTGTGTTGCTTGGGATCCTGCAAGTGCAAAAATGTTTCTATGCAATGTCCGACTCACTGGGTGACTAAAGCTGCAATCCTTGTACATTTACCTGGAAGTACAGTTGGACTCTTGAGTAAACATGTGTTGGATTTCATTATAAGTCAATCGCACTGTTTTTCCAGTTGGCTAAGAGAATTGCACTCTATCAGGGCAGTGTTATCCTCTTGCCATGAACCTTGAAGGCAGTTGGCTTCTAGAGCTCTGCGGAGTATCAGCATGGTGAGCTCCGTCAACTTTTATCAAGCAATATGCTCTGAACACAAGGCCAAGAGCTGATGTCTCATTTGGGTGCACTGTTCTGCAGAACATGGCTTGAATAACTTTACCCACTTCCAGTTCAAGGGGAGATTGGTAGCTTTCATTATGTTACTGTGCAGAGACTACGAAGGGGTTTGCTTGCTGTAACTATAGTTCTTTGTGTGGCTATCTGTGCAGATGCGTGCTCCACATGATTGTTTCTTCTGCAGGTCTAACTTGAACAGAGGTCCAACAGTTAGTGCAGCAATATAAATCCAGAATGCAGGCCACAAAGGGAACTTTTCCATGTATTTGAGGCATGTAACTGTGCATGGTGTCCCCCACACTCAAGCGCAGGGGCAGAATGCTCACCAAAGAGTTGGCTGTGTGCATGCCCAGAACTTCACTTTATTTGTCTGCACAGGTTATCACTTCAAAAATATCATTACAGTTAACAATCTATCCTTTTAAGGAGCTATGGAGTTCTGAGGTAAGGTACACTTAGCAGCCCTAGGTTCTTATTTCAACTTTATTTGTTTAAGTGATTTAACTTTTAGATCAAGTTTTATAGGAAAAAAGACAATAAAACCATGAGTTGTTTAAACTATTTAAATTCTTATCTCTAGCACCATATGCAAGTGCTTGAAATGTGTTTAACTGTTTCATTGTGGCCTTGCAAAAACTAGAATGTTGGACTACATTGAACAATAAAAATGAATTCAGAAGTGCACAGAAATGTTGATGCTGACAGTGAACAATTATTTGTGCAGGGGAAAAAATGAACTTCATAATTCAGTCCAGCTCTAAGGCAATATTCTATTTACATTGTATTATTGGCTCAACAAGCCATGGAGGCACTGCAGACACCCGCCTATAAGTCTATCTCACAGATAAGTCGAAGGCAGGTTTGAGCAAAAGAAATCATGGCATTTTCTGTGACCCTTGGATAAGTTGGGGGTTAAACTTAGGGGGATGTCTGACTATAGTTTTGACATTTTACCTGAGGCCAAATCCTGAAAAATAATTTACTGCTAATTGTTACCTAAGAACTGTACAGTCTCTGATTTATTAAAAGCATAGTAAAAGATCATAAGATACATATTCTTTTTAAATTCTGGTCTTCCCCACCTTTTTGTAAACACTATCTGTGCACTGTAAACAACATGCCAGTAGAACAGTAGTGTACTACTACTACTACTACTACTACTACTACTACTACTACTACTACTATTATTATTATTATAGTTCCCAACCTGGGATTTATGTACTCTCAGGGACACTCAACAGGACCTTTAGGGTTACTTGAAAAAGAATGGCAGAAAAGGGCAGGTCGTGCTCCAGAGTGCTTTGCAGGATCAGCAAGGCAGGAAGGAAAGTAGCTAGTTGGTTCACAGTAGCTAGCTGTGAAAGCCCCACCAATAGCTAGTTTTTGGTCATAAATTCATATATGAGCCGGTGATTGAAAACCAGCATAGTAAAAAGCTGAAACATAATATGGAAAGTGATCCATCACCCAGAATTTCTCAGCACACTTCTGGTGCAAAACAGTGCAAAGGCAGAGTCTTCTGTTCCACAAACAGATAAAAAGAGAAAACACTGTGATAAATACATGAAGTCTGGGCTTTCATATAGAGGAGATGAGGGCTTGTATTATTACAAACATTTTGCTAATATGAAGGGTACAATTTATGGAAATGGGCTGCCAAGGGATATGCAAGTGAAAAAGGTTGGGAACCACTGCAGGAGATCCTTGAATCAAATCCACCTTTAAGGTGTCTGGTGTGTTCAGCCAGAAGCTCTACATACAACCCATAACACATAACTGAGAATGTGCAGTTCAATTCACAGCAGAGAGATGCAGCTGCATATATTTGCAACCCTTTTTACTCAGAAGTAGACCCACTGCTTTCCATGGGTGTTATTCTCAAGTAATGGTGCATTGAATTGTAGCCTGGGACTTTGCTTCAAATGGAAAGGAGGATCCCTCTCTGGTGTTGAAAAAAACAGATCTCTGCTAAATGCAAGCCTTTGCAAAACAGAACCAGGCTGCAACAGCATTTGCAAAATGGAACAGAGGAGAATAAAAAGTTAATTTTGGCTGGAATTTCCCAGGGAAGTTACTACAGAACCTAATCTCTGAATTGCTTCTAATGACCTGCTTGAGCAAGAAAGGAAACTTTTCAGAGTTGAAAAGCTCTGCCCTCTGACCCGGAGATAAGGCAAAGTGATAATTGGAGCTTGATTACTTGGCAAAAATTTATGTACTATAGGTATGTATTTTATATAAAAGCTAAATACTTGTAGCTGGATAATTGGTTGATTAGTTCAGTTTAAAGTGTGAAATTCAACACCCCACCTCACCCCTACCCCTGATTTTTTTCCTTTTGTTACCCCTTGAGAGTAACATATCTCCCTTCCCAGAATTCCCAGTTTTTTTCCTTTTGTTACCCCTTGAGAGTAGCATATCTCCCTTCCCAGAATTTCCCAGAATTTTTGTCAGGTTCGAATTCCAAATTCTAATACTCTCACTGACAGATTCCCTATTCACAGTGGTGTTTGCCAGGGTTGTATGCTTGCTCCTTTATTATTTAACTTATTTTTATCCGATTTACCTTCTTTTCTTTCTTCTTCTATTCATTCTACTCCGGTTTTAAATGGGGTCCCTGTCTTTACTCTTTTATATGCAGATGATGCAGTACTATTATCCTTAACTAAATTGGGACTTCGCTGCATTTTGCCTACATTTCAGGAGTACTGTAAACTAAATGACCTAACAATTAATTCGAACAAAACTCAAATTATGGTGTTTTCCTGTTCTTGGTCCCCTATAACATGGACAATAGGTCCAAACATATATAAACAAGTCCAGTCGTATAAATATTTAGGTCTTATTTTTCATTACAAACTTTCTTGGTCTCTTCATAAGAAAGCTATCATTTCGTCTCTTTCCCCTCAACTTAAAGCAATATTAAAAATTTTTTACAATGAAGGTAATCAATATGTTCCCGCTGCTATCCAGATCTTTCAGTCCAAAATTCTTTCTCATTTGTTTTATGGTGTTCCAATTTGGATTAAAGCAATTAACAAGGATATTGACCAGATTGCAACATCTTTTTTTCGCAGAATTCTAGGAATCCCAAATTTAATTCATGTATCCACAATTATCCTAGAATTAGGTATTCATTTGGTATTCTAGGTACCTAGAATTCTAGGTATTCTAGAATTAGATATTCATTTGGTATTCTAGGTACCTAGAATTAGGTATTCGCTTGGAGGCAGGCTGTGCAGCATGGCCTTTCCCAGTTTGAAGAGACACTTTGCCAACAGTCTGAGGCTAAGAGGCAAAGAAGGAAGGCCCATAGCCAGGGAGACAGACCAGGGACAGACTGCACTTGCTCCCGGTGTGGAAGGGATTGTCACTCCCGGATTGGCCTTTTCAGCCACACTAGACGCTGTGCCAGAACCACCTTTCAGAGCGCGATACCATAGTCTTTCGAGACTGAAGGTTGCCAATATAAATATAAAAAAAAAAGGTATTCATTTACCAACAACTACAGCCTGGTTACTCACCTTTAAATATTGGCTTAAATTGTTTTTAAACTCTCATTCAGGTTCTTTTTTATATGATTTGTTAAGTGATTCTTATTCTTCTCCTTGGTTTCGGTTGATAGAAAATAAACTTGTTTCTCTTGATCTCTCTTTAGAATCCTTGGCAGATTTGAGTCTTACAAGAGCATATTCATTGATAAAAGACAAGCTCTTAGCATTTGAATTTAATTATTTAAGTATTAATCTTAACCCTATTTGTTCCCCTCTTTCTTTTGGCTTGGCCCCATCTTTTAATCATTTGTCAAATTATTTTTATACATTAATCAACCCGTTGCATAGGCGAGCCTTTATGTTAGCTCGTTTTAACATCTTCCCCTCGGCAGTTCATTCTGGCCGTTTTTTTAACATTCCATGGGAGAAAAGGCTCTGTCTCTTTTGTCATGAGTCGCCTGATTTTTTGTTTCATATACTCTTTTTTTGTCCAGTTCATCTTGACATTCGTAATCATTATTTAAATTCTTGGATTTCTCCTGACCTAACCCCTTCTGATATTACTCTCTCTAGGTTCATGAGTGATGTTTGTGACTCTTTAACCGCAGCTGTTGCTGGTTATTTATCCGAGATTCTTAAAATAACGTTGTCAGAATTTAAATAATTCTGGTAATTTGTTTTAAATCGTTGGGTCGGTATGCAAGTTGTTGCGACAATTGTAAAGTATAAGTCTTAATTGTGTTGTGTTGATATGCCAATAAAGGTTTCAGACAGAAACTCAGTAGGCAAGAGTGGTGATCGTCTGCAAGCTTTATTCGTTGCCAGCAACGGGCCTCTCAGGGACTCTTGTCCAAAGTGGAGAGCAATGAGAGCTATGTGGGAACTCTCCGTGTCTCCAGAGAAAAGCAATGTTCCAGTGTGTGTCTCTGTTTATATAGCATTTTGGCTTCTTTGTGTGAAAATCTCACACTGTAAATGGCTGGGGTTATGACATCAGAAATGGAGGCTTTCTCAGGATTGGTCACAGATTTACAAGCATCTGATTGGTCAGTTTCAAATTACAAACTAAAAACATACATTTCAATAACCACTAGGTAGCACTCTTTACTCATTTATTACTGGTCTTTGGTATGTCTTTGTCTCTTGCTATTCCTCACCGGGCTGACCCTGACATGTTTCAAACATTCATCTGCTTTATCTATTCAATATTCTTTGTGTCTGGTCATTAATCACTGTGGGCTAACCTCTGTTTGAACTAAGCCTCTTGGTTTTTAATTCTCTATATGTGACTTGTTATTGTGTTGCATAGTGGTATCTTCTATGTGTAAACATATATTTAATTCAAAACAAACTAACTCTTATTGTAAATAAGCAATTTAAGAAACATTTCTCTTTATTTTAATTATATCCAGCCCCTTCTGCCAGCGTTTACCTCTTGACAGAGATTCTTAGGAATGTTTGCTAATTAGGGGCTCTTTCACACTATCTTGTTCCTGTCCAGCTGGTGACTCTATCTCTGTCTGTCAGACAAGATAAACTGTCTTCTGGATTGTCTAAAGGATTGTCTGTCTGAATCAGACAAGATAAACTGTCTTCTCATTAAAACTGCTTCTGTCCTTTGTATAACTTTTAGTTATATCTCTTGGTGTCAAGAGATATAACTCTTTCTCAATTGGTGCAGGTGCATTCTGGCTACTTATAAATCTGTCTTTTTTAATTTAATACTTATAAATCTGAATACTTATATAAATTAAATATAATTTTGAGTTATAATCTGTTTCTGTGTTGTGTCTAATCTCTCTTTGTACTTCCTTAGTTCCAATTAAAATTAACGAGCTAGACTTTACAGACATATACAGAGTTCTTATCCGTAAACTGTAACTTCATACCACATTCCTCAGAGTCTCCCTGTTAGATTCTCTTTAATTAACTTTTAGCCAGACGTCTGCCTCAGACTTGTGGCTTTTAATTTACTGGCTTCCACTTATTCTGTGCTTTAATCAAACTATTTTTAACAGCTAAAATTCACTTTAAACTACCATACATATTGCTACTAATATTGTTTACACTTCTAAGCAATCACTTCTGATGCTACTATATATGTTGATTACATTTTAAAAAACAATCTCTATAATAATGCATTAAAGAACTATTGGCATTTCTGTGATGCTCTAGTGTCTACAAAGCCTTTTTCCAAGGGTATTCTCTGTTCAGCCTAGCTTCATTTATCATACCAATTAAATTTGACAACTGGAAATTCCAGCTTCTTTAGTGCTTTGAAGCTCAAAATCTTATCTCCTTGTCAGCTTGCTAAGAAACACTGATTTACAACCTGCTTGAAGCAGACAGCAAAATGAACCCTTGCAAATTTGTTTGTGATATGTGCTAAGCACATATAGGCCTTCTGAACATTTGAACATAACATTTTCCTTATTTCTTAAACTTAACTAATTCACCCATAACATTGCATTAACATTATTAACATAAATGATTAGTTTCAGCATAATGGCTACATAGACTCTTAGCATGGCATAACGTTGGCTTCATTAAACATTTGGTCTGTTAGCACAAGTAAACATTTGTTTGTGTTTGGCTTATGGCTTTCTTTAGCCTGCATAAAAACACCCTTGGTTTCACCTTATGCTGCCATCCTTACATGAGTTCTGAGGTGGTAGAATGTGTGTGTATTACTTTTTGACTTTTCTCATACTTTAAAAAAAATGCATGGTAAGGAATGGGGTGGATTTGAACCCATTTTTCTGATGTGCTTTTCCCCTTCTCATGGGAATGCATTCAACTCTGGCTTTCCTTATCTGTGACAGTACCTGCCTTTGCCACTTAGGGTTCTACTGTCTCATTTTGTTACATATGTAGACCAGATGTTACTATCTGTTAAATGGAAATTTCAAAGCAGATGTGAGGCAAGCAGGTTTCAGATCTAGGTAATTAATCATGCATACAGTTCAGTTAGGACTGACTGCTTTGCAAGCTTCAGCTCCTCAAATTATTTGAAAGCAGTATTTTAAACTACTTGCAGTGGTGTCAAGCAAGTCAGAATAATCAGAAGGCAGATATTGGTACTGTGATACTTGGGTGACCTTTGTCTTTAAAATATTTGCTTATGGTGTGATATGTGAAATCAAAACAGTTTTTTATAGTTGATCATAGACAGTGACTGAAACACTGCACGGTGCATTATGGATGTGAAGTTTGATGTGTGAACATATTACGCATGCTTTTCCTGGGTAAGTGCCACTTAGGCATGTTTTCTATATAACAATTCTGCTCTACCTTTTTTTAGGATAAGGGTAGGCTGCTAGCAGTCACGAATGCACAGCATTTTTTCTTCCTCCTGCAATGCTTAGACACTTTCAAGAACCTCCCTCAGTTTTTTGTGCTTCTCTCCTGCTGTGTAACAAAACCTTGGCTGTCAAGCTAATTGCTTTCTGTAGTTTGAACACCTAATTTGGCTGCCTTTAGGACTGCTTCAGAAAAGTTATCATTTGAGTCTTCTAAGAGTAAGAATTTTTCACTAAAGGTGAGATAGGACACAACACAAAGGAGATAAATTGGCAGAATAGATTTCTTCTTGATTTTAAAGTTGGCTTGCACTCTTTGGTTTTGGGTTTTGCAGTTATGGGTAAACTTTGTGGCTGTGCAAATTCCAGGGGTGTGCCCATGTAGAGGAAACCGAGAGCTGTGCTAGCAGCCAGCGACCACATTTTCCTCAAAGTAGCTGCAAACTATAGCTTGTTCTGTAAGCCAACAACACACATAAGCTTTACAATGTATAGCATAAAAATCTGTTGTTGGCGTATATCTGAACTGGCTAATTTATATCTTCTTTTGAAAGTTGTTCTTGATAATGTACTACATACAGTATTTTGTTTCTCTGCCAGAAAGTTAGTGGTACCCAAATGAGGTGATAGTTCCCCTTCAGTTCCTTGACAGACTCTGCAAGGGGCATTTTTTCTTATTCATAGCACATTGTGGCACAGTAAGGTTGGGTACCTCTGGTAGCATACCACTTCAAATAGTGACCCAATAGTGACTCCTGAATAAACTTGAATCAAGTAGGTGTAGTAGTGTTGTTTGTAGTGATTTGTTCTGTCTTTCTGCAGGAAAATTTTTGCAATTTTCTCTGGAAAGCCTTAGCTTACCTGCAGAAAGACAGAACAAATCACTACAAACAACACTACTACACCTACTTGATTCAAGTTTATTCAGGAGTCACTATTGGGTCACTATTTGAAGTGGTATGCTACCAGAGGTACCCAACCTTACTGTGCCACAATGTGCTATGAATAAGAAAAAATGCCCCTTGCAGAGTCTGTCAAGGAACTGAAGGGGAACTATCACCTCATTTGGGTACCACTAACTTTCTGGCAGAGAAACAAAATACTGCAAAAATTGAGGCTGTAATTTTAAATCCAGTTGACCGTTCAGTAGTAAATAGTGGAAGACCAGTTTAACACAGCAAAGAAACGCCTCTAACAGTTCATATATATTTAAAAATTGTAATATTTATTCATGAAAATATTTATTCATGCATTGTGAACATGCCAGAAATGATTTCGAGACAAGATTTGTCATTCTATCTGGGGTTTTTGTGGACATCTATCTGATTTTGGAGTTTGTGTTAGTTTCCTGGTAGGAACTAGTGTTACTCATTGTCCAAAATGAATTAACATAAGAAAAACCTGGCTGGATCAGACCAAAAGCCCATCTAGTCCAGTCTATATCACAGTAGCCCATCAGATGCCTCAGAGAGCACACAAGATAACAAGAGACCTGCATCCTGGTGCTATCCCTCACATCTGGCATTCTGAAGTAGTCTACTTCTAAAATCAGGAAGTTGCACATACCGATCACAGTTTGTAACCTGTGATGAACTTTACCTCCAGAAATTTGTCCAATCCCCTTTTAAAGGAATCCAGGCCGGATGCCATCACCACATCCTGTGGCAAGGAGTTCCACAGACTAAACTACACGCTGAATAAAGAAATTTTTTCTTTTGTCTGTCTTAACTCTCCCAACACTCAATTTTAATGGATATCCTTGGTTGTATGAGAGGGAAAAGAACATCCCCCTATCTACTTTACCTATCCCTTGCATAATTTTGTATGTCTGAATCATGTCCCCCTCAGGTGTCTTTCTTCTAGACCAGTGGTTCTCACACATTCAGCACTGGGACCCACTTTTAGAATGAGAATCTGTCAGGACTCACTAGAAGTGATACCGTTACTTCAGGTGACATCATCAAGCAGGAAAATTTTTAAACAATCCTAGGCTGCAATCCTACCCACATTTACCCAGGAGTAAGTCCCATTGACTATCATAGTTAAAAGAATATACATAATAGCTTGTTAAAAGTACTGGTTTGTAACATTTCCCAAAATGCAGACACATAGCAGGGTAGCATCAAGTCTAATTGATTAAAAATAAAATATTTCAGGGACCCACCTGAAATTGGCTCGCAACCCACCTAGTGGGTCCTGACCCACAGTTTGAGAAAAACTGTTCTAGACTGAAGAGTCCCCAAATGCTGTAGTCTTCCCCCATAAGGGAGATGCCACAGCCCAGTAACCATTTTGGTTGCTCTCTTCTGCACTTTTCCATTTCCACTATATTCTGTTTGAGATTGGTGACCAGATCTGGACTCAGGTGTGACCTCCAGGTGTGACCTTACCATTGATTTGTACAATGGCATTAAAATATTAACTGTTCTATTCTCAGTACCTTTTCTAATTATCCCAAGCATGGAATTAGCCTTTTTTACTGCTGCTGCGCACTAGGTCAACACCTTCATCAAGATGTCCACCAGAACCCCAAGATCTCTCTCCTGATCTGTCACAGCTCAGAACCCATTAACTTATATGTGAAGTTTTGATTTTTTTGCCCCATTATGCATTACTTTACACTTACATTGAGATGCAGCTGCCATTTTGCTGCCCATTCTGCCAGTTTGGAGAGATCCTTCTGGAGCTCTTCACAATCGCTTCTGGTCTTTACCACTCAGAATGGTTTAGTGTCATCCACAAACTTGGTCACCTTGCTACTTAACCCTATGTCCAGGTCATTTAATTCTTGTATGGATGTCATCTGCGCCAGGTGACTTATTGATTTTTAATTTGTCAATTAGGTCTGAAATCTCTTTTAATCTCTATGTGACTTAATTCCTTAGTCGGGAGGGGCTGTTTGGGCAGCGGTATCTGTCCGAGGTCTTCTGCCATGAAGACAGATGCAAAGAACTCATTTAGTTTCTCTGCCATCTCTAAGTCTCCTTTTATCTCCCCTTTCCCTCCCTCACCATCTAGCAGGCCAACCGCTTGTCTAGCAGGTTTCCTGCTTCAAATATATTTGAAGAAGCTTTTATTATTTCCCGTGCTGGCCATGTGTTCCTCATAGTCTCTCTTGGCCTCCCATATCACCTTCTTACATTTCTTTTGACACAGTTTATGTTCCTTTTTATTCTCTCATTAGGGCAGTACTTCCATTTACGGAAGAAAGCTTCCTTGCCCTTTATGGCCTCTCTAACTTGGCTCGTTAGCCATGCGGATACCTTCCTGGACTTAGTCAAGCCCTTCTTCCTTTGCGGAATAACTACTGCTGGGCCTCTTTTACCATTGTTTTAAACAGCCCCCACTCACTCTGGAGAGATTGAACTCTTTTCACCTTCCCTTTCAACGTCTTTCTAACGAGTCTCCTCATTTGGGGGAAGTCCGCCCTTCAGAAGTCAAGAGTTTTTGTATCAGATTTGCTTGGCATTCTTCCCCTGACATGCATGGCAAAGCAGATCGCAGCATCGTCACTGTTCCCCAACAGCTCACTAGCATTTACATTTCTAACCTGTCCTCTGGTGGGCTCCATGATTAGCTGCTCTGAAGCACAGTCCATTTAGCAAGTCATGAAATCCGGTCTCTCTTTAATGACCAGAGCATGAATTTACCCAGGTGAAATGAGAATGATGTTCCTCATGATTACAACCTTGTGTCTCCTCCATGCCTCCCTGATTTGTTTCCTCATCTCAAGGTCGCTTTCAGGTTTCTGGTTCGGAGGATGATAGCATGCCTCCAGTATTGCATCACTCCTTGAGCCTGGTAATTTAACTCACAGTGATTCTGTGGTAGAGTCGAACCCTCCTTCATTCTCTACTTTGCTGGATTCTACCCAGTGGTGTACCTGGGTGTCCCGGTGCCTGGGGCAACTCCTGTTTTTTACACCCCACCGCTGAACCAGAAGTAATTGCGGTGACATCGTCACCACAGTTATAAACGCGCAACTACCTACTCCCTTAACCCTGGGGGAAAAAAGGGGGAACTGAGGAGGCGAGCAAGGCCCCAACAGAGCCTTCTGTGCTGCTTGTAAGCGGTGCAGAGGGCTCCATCGAAGTGACTTGGGGCTGCTGGAAGCGGCGTCCAAGATAGGTGAGCGCTGCTTCCAGGAGGTGCTGGGTGCTGCTTCCAGCTGCCCCAGACGGCTCCAGTGGAGACCACGTTGCCGCAGCGTGAAATGTTCCATCGGGGCCTAGGAAGCAGCACGTGTCTCCTCCGAAATCAGAGGAGGCACATGCCACTTCCCGTCTGCCTCTGAGGGACTTCCCTCTCCCCTCCTTCTTTATAGGAGGAAACAGGTGCCCTGAAGAGGCAGCGCGCCAGGAGTTGCGATGCTGCCTTTCTAGGTACCCCCCCCCCGGAGAAGAGGAAAGGGGCGCACTAGAACACCAGCACGTTGGGAGTTGCAACTCCCAATGCACTGCCTATAAAGGAGGTGGGCAGAGGGGGCAGCTCAGTCTGGCACTATATCGCTGCCAGAGAGGCTGCAGCTTGCTGCCTCTCCAGTAGCTGTCCTGGGTGTCCCTTCACTGTTGGGAGGACAGTTGTTTGTTTTTAAAGGGACAGAAGCTGGCAGAGCTGCTGGCTTCTTTCCCTTTAAAGAATAAGGGAAATGGGTGGCGGAGGGGGGGGTGAGGCTTGAAGAGGCACCCCGGAGGGTCGCTTGCTCCGCTTACCACCCTCCAGGTACGCCACTGATTCTACTCCTTCTTTCACATAGATGGCTACTGCACCTCCAACACGCCCCTCCCTGCCCCTCCTGTAGAGTTTATAACCTAGGATTTATAGCCTACTGATTCTCATTCCACCATGTTTCTGTTATATCCACTGTAAGTTCTTCTTTTCCCCCTCTCCCTGTCCAAACCCATTTTCAAATGATGTAGTGTCACATTTACAATGAATTCTATTTTTAGATGTATGCTGCTTGGGGAAAAAATAACTCTGCTCCTTGACCATTTTTTGAAACTGAATATTTGCATTGCTGGACAGGTCTGAAAATCTACAGGTCTGAAAATATAACGAAATGAAATGAAAGGTGCTGAGGTATACATGCCTTAGAAGCTGGATTTCAGGTTGTGCCTAAACTGGAGAACACAAGCAATCATTTGAAATTCTTTACTGATTGCATCATGCCAGAACAGAAACAAAAGAAACATTGAAAAATTGTTTTTAAGAATTAAACCTGTGATCATTCATTTAGTAACCCCCAAACCATCTATTGTGAAGGATTTTCTATGAGTTCGGTTAAGTTTCTGTAGTGTTTAAGCAATTCCTGAAAAAAGCCAAAATTAACTCCTAGCAGGATGTCCAGCCTTGCTGCAACAAATGTGTATACTGTTGATATGGGTAACTATTATATGGTGTTCCTCAGATCACTGATATGGCAAGGTAAATTTACATATCCATGATGATCTTGTAAGGCTGCCTGCCCATGCATCAACCTTCTGCCCTTTCAACAACTCTTATTTGGAATACATGTTTCTTGGAACAGTTTTCACTCTTGTTCTGAAGTTTTAGTTAGCAGTAAATTAGACTAGGAGCCAAATCCTATCCAGTTTTCCAGTGCAAATGTAGCCTTGCCAATGGGGCACCTGCTGCATCCTGCAGTGGGAGGGGGGCAGTCACAGAGACCTCCTCAAGTTAGGGAAACATTTGTTTGCTTACCTCGGGGCTGCGTACCTCAGGATGTTCATTGGATAGGATTAGGCCCTAGGTTTCTGATCTAGGCTAGTCTATTTCACTAATCTATTTGGGTGCTTATGGAAACAAGCTTTACTTACTGCAAGAATGCATTTGTCATCCTCTTTATATTTGGACATGATTCAGAGTTCTCCTGCTGAACTGGAGCGGTAGTAGCAATAAAGGGAAAGTAGCTTCTGTTTTTCTACTAGAAGAATGGCCTCTAGTGATGCCTTGGACACTAACTAGTATTTATAGCACATGAAGGGCACAATCCTAACTAGGTCAGTTACTCAGGAGTAAGTCCTATTTTGTTTAATGGGGCTTACTCAGGAAAGTGTGGTTAGGATTGCAGCCTAAATCTTGTAAGAGAATAATCTTGGGATGTAGCAAATGAATTTTAAGCCTTTTTATCATTGACTTGTAAAAACCAGTACTGTGGCTAGTATGGTGGTAAATTGCACATAGCTATTTTCTTTTGAAGGGAAGATTGAAGTCATTAATTGCCCTCTCAAATTCTTCATTTTATAGATTTTTGCATTTTGCAATCTGTGAACAAATGGTTAATTGTGCATTTAAAATAAAGTAGAATGACATTTCCCATGTATTTTCTCAGATGCTCTGGCCTTATTGCTTCTAGATAGCACATGTAGTGGTTCTTTTCTCCATTAAGAACTTCATCAAGCACTAATGTCTTTAAATTGAAGCTAACAATCAAGAGATTGGTATCAGCAGATTGTGCAGATGTTTGTTGAATATTATTTTGGTTGTACTTCACTGAGGATTTGTATGAAGTCAGCACTCTGTGAGGTCATCAGGGTGCTTAACTGTATTGCTAAGAACACTAGACTGCATTGCATTAGTGTTGGAAAACCACTCATCCAACCTCATCTCAAATCTCTTACCAGTATTAACAGGGCTGTTCTAAATCTTTTTGCAACCAAAGCCATTTAACCTGTACAATAAGAATGATGAACTGTGTTTGAATTGGCCAGGAAATCTTAACTGTTAAGTTTAAAAGATCACACTTTTCACAGTAAATCTGAATATGAAGGAGCACAAACATCTTTTTTGCTTCACCCTTTTCTGGGGCAGCAGCATGCCCCCCCCCTCCGGTTTAAAAAAAAAAAAAGTTGTATTATTCTGAGGTCTTCCATCATTTCAGATAGACAGCTATCACTTCTGACCCATGGGGAACAACAAAGTAACCACAAAGATTTGATTATAGGCAGTGACACTTTCGGTTTTCCAGTCGGCTGTTTTATATGTCTGACTTCTACAGATTGTTGCTTAGGGCCATGGTTCTCAAACTGTGTGCATCAGTGCCCTGGGGTGCTGCAGCGAAATCACAGGGTCAGCACAGGATATTTTAAAGGTGCAAAAGGATATTTTAACAGTGCTGCAGGAATGCCTGTCATGCCAAGAAAACATTATGACAACACTAAGGGAGCAGTGAACAAAGAAAGCTTGGGAAGTTCTGGCTTAGGGTTTTTCCTATGCACCACAGACTCTGGGGGAGAGGGTTGTAAGACTGTGCCACAATGCAGTGCAGTTTGCAGGACCAGGCTTCAACCAATTATGTCCTGAAAGTTTAACAGACCTAACCCAAATGAGGCAGGCTGTTTTGGGTTCATAAGTTGGGAATGATAAGCCCACAAGGGTTCCATAAGGAGATGAAATGGGTAACTATCTAGAGCAGGGGTATCCAAACATTTTGGCAGGAGGGCCACATAATCTCTCTGACACTGGGGGGGGGCTGGAAAAAGAATTAATTTACATTTAAAATTTGAATAAATTTACATAAATGAATTTATTAGAGATGGAACTTATATGAATGAATGAAAGTCTTTCAGTACCTCAAGGCCTCTAAAAGGCCTTGCACAATGCAAGGCCAGCCTTTCCTTCTCTGCCACTGCTGCATCTCAGATGTGAAACAGCAAGTAGTGGAGGGAGCCCTTGTCTCACTGCTCAGGTGAGAAGTCAAATAGTCGTCCTCATGCTGAGAGCAGTTGCATCGGGCCAGCATGGATTCCATCAAGTCTCTGGAGGGCCAGAGGCTCATTGGAGACTGGGGGCTCCCAGAGGGCCTGATTGGGAGCCCCCGAGGGCTGCCAGTGGCCCCCCGGGCAGGGGTTTGGGCACCCCTGATCTAGAGCAGTAGTTCTCACACATTAAGCACTCACTTTTTAGAATGAGCATCTGTTAGGACCCACCGGAAGTGATGTCATGACTGGAAGTAACATAATCAAACAGGAAAATTTTCACTATCCTAGGCTGCAATCCTACTCACACTTACCCAGGAGTAAATCCCTTTGACTGTCATTGTTAAAAGAATATACGTAGTAGCTATACATAGGGCAGGAGGTCTGGTCTAGAGGGTTGAGGCTCCGTTTGCCAGAAGGTAACATCCAAAGGTCACTGGTTCGAGGCCACCGGCACCATAAACGGTGAGACCTTGAAGCAGCTGACAAGCCTAGCTGTGTTATGCCGAGTTATTCTACCTGCTCTTTGTCCGCTGTCAGCCTGTGTGGGAGGAAAATGGAGGTCAGAATGTGATACCAGATCATAAAAGATCCATCTGAAATGTTGTGGTTCTTGAAAGACAGAACCTTCTTCAATTGTAAAAATCCCTATTGGGATTTAGTATAGCCTGCCTATGTAAACCACCTTGAATTAAAGTCTGAGGAGGAATCTGACGACCAAGAAAGGCAGTATATAAATACCTGTATTATTATTATTATTAGCTTGTTAAAAGTACAGGTCTGTAACATTTCGCCAAATGCAGCAATGTACCATGGTAGCATCAAGTCTAATATATTAAAAATAAAACACTGAAATGAATGGGGACCTACCTGAAATGGCCTGCGATCCGGGTCCCTACCCTGGGTTCTATGTTATTTTTCCTCAATGCTCAGAGCCCCTATTCTTTCTTTTTTTCCCCCCTCAGCTACTTTCACAATATGATTTTGCTAATCTACATATCTGTGACATTTTGGAAGTTCTGGCAACAATATTAAACAGAAACAAGGTTCAGTATTGATAATACAACTGATATTGCACTGACCAAATTAGACACACACAAATACAGACATTTACTCAAAGCAAAAGTTCTGCATTTGGAATGTGATTACATTTGCTGCATAACTTTTGTCTGAACAACTTTGGAAGACTGAAGGATATTGCACTACAGTGTAAGTTTGATGTGCTTCAGAGAGCATGGGAATGAAGAAATGTCTTGCACACCGCTGGTCTTTTGTAGTACTTTGTCCAGAAATACTGTTTGGCTTGGGAAACTAGCCTGACTCAGTTGCTTATGGATAAAAACAAAGAAACATGTGCGTGATTAATAACCTTGATATAGCCATATACAAAAACCAGAAGCTACAGTCTCTTGATGCCTTCATTATAACAGTCCCTCCCCCTGCTGTTATAGAATCTTATGTGAACATTCAGATTCTCCAGTTTCTTCTTCAGACTGAATGAGCAAAGGAAAAAAAAAAAAAGGGTGGATAGTGATGGTGCTGTTGGTAGTGTGGTTGAGCACCCCCCCCCCCCAAATCTTAAATGGAATATAGGGCCAGTTAAGCATCACACTGATTACACTTTCTAGTGCCTGACAAAACCTCTCGTTGCATCCAGGGCTTCTGGGATAAAGAGGGAATAAAAATGGTGTTTCCTCCATTTTAGAAAATAGTATGACCAGTAGTAGACAATTATCCCTACTTGACTATATCACCGTAAGACCTGGATGCTAAAGAAACATGATCCATAGAAAATAGACAGCTTTGCCACCTGCTGTCTACATAAAATAATGAAAGTTAGGTGGTGGCAACAATGGAGGAATAAAGATCTGTGGATCCAAGCAGATGAGATACAACCTTCAGAGCTGGTTTCAAAATCTGAGTTGCAGTGGTTTGGCCATATACTGCAGTTACAATTCTCATCTAGTCAAGCAAGCATATAATGCCAGAAGTACTGGAAAAACACCAAGAGGAAGACCAAAGAAAAAATAGCTTAATAACATCCTAGAGAATTTGAAATATGCAAAATGTGGTTTACCAACTGCTGCACAACTTTGTCAGTCTTGCACGGGATGGCTTAATATAATTGTGGATGTTGCTACATTGTTTCAGCAGGAACTTGTTTTTATAACATGGCCATATTGTCCATGTGAATCTCAGCTGGCAGTTACTCAGCAGATGGCCCATAATTAGTATGTGTAGTGGCTTTAACTCAGCACAATTTCTCCCCTTTGTGGGCTATTTCTTGATCAAGGCAGGAGCAGTATATGCATAAGGTCAAATGAAAAGTTTGTGAACTACAAACTGGGATAATATGGCCTTTGCTCATAATTGATACTGTAGCTGAAATTGGTTTGCATTGTTGGCCAAGGTTATGTTAATGTGGATACATTTACTAAACTTTACACAATCTTGTAGCAGTGATAAAGTGACCTTCCATTCTAGAAAGGCATGCAATGACTCAGTTTTCAAATACAGTATGTTAAGATTGAGAAGTTTATATTTCATCTGGCACTTGATATGAATACAAAGACTAATAGCATTGTATTGTGCCTCTGCACTGGGTTGCCAGGACTTTGCTAAGTGTCATGGTAACCTAAGCAAAGATTTGTGTGTGTTATGGAGGAAGAACAATTTTAGTTCTTCATTAACACACAGATCTAATTCCATAGACCTAACACTTGTATGCAGAGTTAAGTTTAAAGTTTAACTTTAACAAAGTTTGAAGGCAGCGTTTTCTGCTATGTCTTAATCAAGCAAGGATTAATGCCCATAGTTTGGATGCTCTCCTTTTTGACAATGACACTTGCATAGTTTAGGAGAAGTGAACTGGAGCAAGTGGTACACTGTGTCCCACTCAAACTTGAAAGCCATGTTGTAGTATGGCTGAAGAACAGCAATTCCTGATAGCCTTTGCAGGAAGTCTTAAGCTAGATTAGCAGCTCTGGAAGCTTCATTTCTTCATCAGTTTTACAGCTTCACTTTGTTCTTAATGTTAGTAGGAAACTGTAAATTGAGGTTGGACAACTGGATTACTATTGAGGGTGCTATCAAATTGTTCCATGAGCCAGAGCAACTTCTAGCTTGCATATTTGACTGCATGTGACGATTTGCATAGCATTTCAATGAGTGGGTACCAAATGGCAGCAAATGAATAAATTTTTCTTAATTGTTACTCTCAGTGTTGAATTTGAGCCAGCTTTTTAAAATACTTTCTTTTGAGAAAATGAACACATTTTAAAATACTAGAATTCACTGATGTCTCCTACAGCAATGGTTCTCTCAAAGTGTATACGGGGTGGTGGCAATCCCCAAGATCACGCTGCCGCTGTGGACAAAAGTGTTTTTTAACTTGCCTCTGCCAGCACCAACCTCCGGGGGAGGGGAGGTGTGGGGAGCCCCATGACGCTGTCTTCAGGGCTCCCCATGCCTCAGAAGGTCTAAAAATAGCAATTATAACCCATTTCACTATCGCAACTTGAAAGTGGGTCACGATTGCTATTTTGAGACACTGAGGCACAGGAACCCTGCACCCCCTTCCGGAGAGGCTGATGCTTTTAAAAAAGTCCCTTTGGTGTCACAATCGTAGGAATCACATCACCACCATTACCCTGCTCCTTAAGGGAGCAGAGATGGGACTTCCCAGGCTGGTGGGTTGTCAGATATTACTTTTTAAAGTATTTACAGACGCTCACGCTTCTTAACATTACTTATGGAACATTACAAACACTTAATGTGTTTTTAATATGTTTTTATCTGTGTTAAATCATGCTTTTTAAAATTGTTTTTACATGTTGTAAGCCGCCCTGGGTCCCTTTCAGGGAGAAGGGCGGGATACAAATAAAGATTATTATTATTGTTGTTGTTATTATTATTATTATTATTATTATTATTATTATTATGGAGAGAGGGAACTTGACAGGCATGTGCTGCTGTGTGTTAGTTTAATTTACAAAGGAAATGAGGTATATGCATGTTGAAATGAACAAGTTTCTGGTGAGGTGTTGTTAGAAGCATGGAGGTGGTCAAGTTAGTTGACCAAAAGTTAAATTCCTTTTGCAGATGCTCTTTATTTTTTTCATGACTTCACAAATATTAAGTCTATAAAATATCCTTTTGCAAAACATTCACAATTTTGTAGTTCGTATCTATTGTAAAACAAATCTGTCAATTTCAGGGGCGGGTGGAATAGCACAGTTAAATTGTCATACTATTCATTGACATGTTTCAGGAAGGAAATGTACTGATAACTTAGAATTCTTAATGGTATTCAGCATGCCCAATATCTGCATTGTATGAACAGAATTGGTGAAATGATGTTCCCTGTGTTAAGGTTGCAGCAACTTTCAGCATCAGTAGTGCAGAGTCTTTTTTCAAGGAACTGTTTTGATCACACTCTGCCAAAGCATGTAGTGTAAGAGCAGGGGAAGAAGACCATCTTTAACTCTAAAGCAGCAAACTCTGAACCATGGCCTGAGTTCCACTGGAATACTAAAACTATTCTGGGAGTTGTAGCAGTGAAGCCTTACTGTTCCAGCCCACAGCCACCTGTTTTTGCACCGAATTGTTGCAGAGCTTCATGCCAGGGAGCCACTTACACTGCACATTGCCCCAGAAAGCTCTGTGCCCCAATTTCCTGGGGAAGTGGCTTCCTTGTGTGAGGTTCTGCAGTGATCCAGCGCAAAAACTGCTGGCTGCAGGGCAGAATGGTAAGGCTTTGCCACAGCTGCATCGTGCCTGAAATGACTATTCCAGCGTGCTGGCCTGCAAGTCAGAATTTGGAGGCCCATGTGCTAAAGGATAAACTAGCCATCAATGGTACTTACAAGAACTTCAAATATTTATAGTTTATATTATATTATATTGTAATTATATATATTATATTATATATTATATTATATATTATATTGAGGGAAAGGGGACTTTCATAATACCTTCCATTAACCTGTCACTCTTCTGTTTTAAACTTCCATATTACATCTCCATTTTCTTGCATGTCTAAAAAAGAAAAGTTCATAGTTATTTTGAGAGAGGCAAGTCATTTCTTATTTCTGTTTGTTCTTTTTGTGGAGAAAGAATATTCTTATGGTTTCAGGCATGCGGCACTATCTTCAGTGACAGGGAACCCTTCACTTTAAAAGTGGCTGCTGTCATTTCCCCACATACCAGCTGCCAGTCTGGATACCCCAGTTCTGCCCCTTCATTCCAGGGCCAGAAGGGAGCTACCTTCAGAAGACCAGGTGGTGAGTGCCCTCCATAATTGAGGTGGCCTTCCCAAAAAGTCTCAAACTTTCACTCACAGAGAAGGGAATCCAAGGGTTGAGGGGAGTAGAAGACCATGGCATAGTCAGTTTCTAAGGCCAAGCAATCAGGAAGACCACCTTACCTTGCCACCAGCACTCCCAAACTTTCCCAAACACTCCTACCACCCCACTCCCCTGGACCCAGGTGGGCCAGTTACCCCAGGGAAGTTGCATTTCCTGATGGTGCAAAATTAAAATATCTAAAGTGCACTAGAATTGAAATCATAGAATATTTACAGTAAAATTCTGATGGTCAGGTCCTCCTGGTGGTCCAGCATCAAAATCTTGTCAGAAATACTTTCAGCTTGGGGAGCAGACTCTCAACCGCACTGGCTCTGTGCAGGCACAGACAGGCGAAGGAAGCTGTAGCCTCTTGGGGGGTGGGGCAAACAGAGTGGCTTGGTGTTCTGTAAGTAGTGATACCCATGTGAGGTCACTATATAGTAACTAGGCCTCAGTTCATACTACACTGGATAGTGTGTTGTATGTCTGAAATTATTTTGTTTACACCTATTATTGCTTGGGCCTTGAATCAGGCCAGCTGTATGTGCAAAATACAATTTACCCACCTGTCTGTCATATTTTTCAGGTCAATCTGAGATACTTTACATACTATATTTGGCCTGGCTAGTCACTGCTCTAAGAGTTAGTAGCATGCTACCTTCCTTTCCCATCAAGAGATTGGGGTGAATAGGTGACCACTATTCAAGATGCACACTGAAATTTTCGACTGTGAATAGGTGGCCACTTTCTGCTGAGCTGTGGTGGCAGATCTTGCCTTTCTTTTCTCTTTACAGAAACACAGTTGCAGGTAAGAAAGTAAGGGCGTAATCCTAACAAACTTTCCGACACTGACATAGCTGTGCCAATGTGGCATGCAATGCATCCTGCAATGGGGAGACAGTCAAGGGGGCCTCCTCAAGGCAAGGGCATGTTTGTTACCTTACCTTGGGGTTGCATTGTGGCTAAGTCAGTGCTGGAAAGTTGGTTAGGATTGCGCCCTAGGTTGGACTGATGAATCTAACTCTTAAAAAGTTGGACATCGTGACAGCATTCCAGTCCCCAAACAGCCTGGTTAAGCTTACCTTTGTTGTGCTCAACAGAGCAAAAAGGTGGTTATTGTTATTAGAATTAATTTAACTAAAATTATAGCCTCCTTTTTCCTAAAAATAACCATGGTGGCTGAACAACAGAAAGAAACCCAGTTCTAAATGTGCATGTTTTGGTGTTGATATGAAGTTGTATAAGTACATCATCACTCATGCCTCTGAGTAGCATTGGTGTGGTCTGTCTGTGTAGGTACATAGGTAGGAAGTTTTAACATTTATAACTGGAAGAAACCTTTTCCTGTGTTTATGAAACAGGTGCAGCTTAACTTGGTATTTCAAACCAAATTTCCTGTTGGTAGAAGTATGTCTGTTCTATGGGTTATTTTCCTATTCAGTACATTTAACAATCTCTGTAAATCCATGTACTGATTGTGGAAGTCTGAGTCAGTTGTTGAAATGAGAGTCTTAAAGCATTGTATCAAAAGGACTTAAAATTAGCACACATCCCCTCTCCTCCCCATCGCTACTCATAGCATTGCACAAATATTACTGCTTAATTTTGAGATGCATTGACGTTATTTGATGCCTTGCTAAATTTGTCTTAGTTACACAAATGTGGTATTTTAAAACCTCTATGAAAGTAAACAGTATAAAACATTGTAGCTCTGGAAAAGTAAGGATTATGCCTTGAATTGTAAAGCATCAGTCTTGACAGTGAGTCATATTTTCCAGTGGATCTTTTTTAGGGACAGATAACTTTATCTACAAACCTCTTCAGAAAATTCTTCCTTTGTGGAGTGACCTGGCACAGGATCAGCAAACATGTTTACCTTCTTCCCTTTATTTAATATGTATTGGGGAACCTGTAGTTCAAATGGTTGTAAAGGTCATTTTGGTATAAAGGTGTTGGCCAAAATCAGTTCAATTACATCTGAAGTAAAATGTAGAATGTAAAATGTAAAATGAAGAAGCAGTTTGAGAATATGGCATGGGATTTGTTTCAGGGAAAACTGGGACAAAACAGTACATGTACAGGAACTGCATTTTGGAAAAAGGCCTTGTACTTCCTGCATTGCTGCTTGTATGTATAAAGAGTGGTTTGGATGGTTCAGCTAATGTGACAGGAAAAGGAAGAAAAATCAGTATACATGACCATATTATGTTTCTTTTATCATAGACAGAAGAGCTATTGTGTCATATGCATTTGCCTTAGTTTATTGGTCATAGGCAGTGATTCTCGAACTTTTCTGGCCCCTCGGCTCCCCTGATTCTTGTGGCCATTGGCCACGGCTCTCCACTACCTCACCTCACCTCAGTTGCCCTCAAAATGGGGATGAAGGTGTTATAATTATACACTAGAAACAAAAAAACAGCTGCCAGCACTCTGAGTCTGCAATCCTAACCACACTTATCTGAGAGCAAGCCCCATTGAACACAGTGGAACTTACTTCTGAGTAGACCTGGTTAGGATTGTGCCCTGGGTTTGTTAGCAGCACACCTGGAGGGATTTGTAAAGGGGGGGGGGAAATAGATGAATTTGCTGGGGGAGGGGAAGACTTTGTTTTGTGTGTATCTGCTAATTGCAAATTGATGTGAAACTGAGACCCAGTGACTGTTTGGCTGCAATCCTAACCTCACTTTCCTGGGAGTAAGTCCTATTGAACACAATAAGACTTACTTCTGAGTAGACCCAGCTAGGATTGTGCCTTTTGTCTTGTAATAGCAGCCAACATGGGGAACCCCCCCCCCAAAAGGAGGCAGGAGGAAAAAGGGGGATGGCTGAAAAGGAATGGGTATTTTTATTTTTTAATCAATTTTTTGAGACAAAGCTTGACTGATCAAGAGTGGCTATTTTTTTTTCTTTTTTGAAGGGGGAGGAAAAAGAGAGAGGTGAAGATCCTTGGTTAAACTGACACAGACCCCAAGCCTATGTAGGTCTACTCAGAAGTAAGCCCTATTTGAGTCAATGGGGCTTACTCCCAGGAAAGTGTGGATAGGATTGCAGCCACACAGAGCAAGATTACAACTCACCCCCGAAGTAGATGGGGGCATGCTCACACACATACACCCCAACATGCAGATGCCACCCCTGTTTCCCCCAGGCAAGTGCGCCCTGTGCTGATGAGATGCAGCACCTCTGCAGCTGCTCAGCCAGCCTTCTCTTAGTTTGGTGGGGAGGCTCCCCCACCTCTCCCCACCATGTTGCACATGCCCTCCCCACCTCACACTGCCCCACCCACCTTGTTCACAGCTGAAGAAAAGCAGCAAGTAGGGAGGCAGCATGTGCAGCTGAGCTGAGCAGCTATGGCCACCTCTTTCCCCAAGATGCCTCACAAGGACCCTGGGGGCTAGCCACGCCTCCCTAGGGAGCCCCGAAGATTGAATACCTCAGGTCATAGGCATTTCTTGGACATAATCCGGTTGTGCCCAAGTCTAGGGATGGTCTTTTACAATGTTAACATAACATTGTTTTCTTAAGATTTTGAGCAAATTCTCTTTTAGTATAAGAGCAAGTAATAGTATATGAGTAGGATAGGGACCTTTTGGTTGCTTTTTGAAATTGTTTGTTTAATCTGTAAACTGACCTGAACAGCATGTCATGCAGTATAAAAATGTGTAAGTATTTTTTTTTAATGGGGAAGAGGAAGCAGATATACTCTCCAATGTTATTAGTAAGAGCATAGTCTGGAAAATAGGAAACTATTAATAGGATTAATATTTCCTATTAATAGGAAAATAGAAATCAGACCATTCATCCAACTTGCTCAGTATTTTGGACAGGGACTGGCAGAATCTGTCCCAGGTTTGGCAGGAAGATTTTTCTACCTGATCTGGATACACCAGGGATTGAACCTGGGACCTACTGCATGTAAAGTAAATACACTGATATGCCCTCCCCCTTCAAAGCCTGTGTATGTCTTTTAAAAGATACATGAAATAATGGTATTTCTGTCATGAGAATGTTACTTTTTTCCTTTGAAGTACTTGATATGATCTTTGAGGGGGAGAGGACTGCTTGAATGTACTTTAAAAAATTGGAGGGATTTTTAAACCCACCAGGTGGTGTGGGCATGGAGTCTTAAATGGTATAGCAGGTACTGTTGAATAGGGACCAGACCTATGCCGCTTGGCCAGCCAGTTTCATTCTGTGTAATAGAATACTGTTAAAATGGCTGCTCTATATGGAAGACAAGTAAAAAACTTTCTGCCATGAAAATAAAGCTTTTTGAGTGCTAGAAAAGGTGATTACACTGCAAGAAAGATGCTTTATTGTTAAAAGAATGACTGCCCAATAGATGTGTGAAAACCATTGTCAGGAAACACTCAAAATCTATATTTTTATTTCCAGATGTTATAGCTTTGTGACTCATTGTTGGCTCCTGCTATGGGGGGAAAATGCCAGTAGCTTTGCAGTAAAGGGCACCATCTTTCTTAACGATTGCAAACTACCTATCAAAGTCATGTGTACTACTGAAAGTGTTCAGCTGCAGCATGACTGGAGAGGAGGAAAAGAAGGACAGGATGGTCTCTGTCTGACTTGTCTTTTGCTGACTATCTGCCAGCTAGACTTTCCAGTTGGACTCTAGCTGGTTTTCTGTTTTTCAGCATAGTGTCCGAGAGTTGGATGCTGTCAGTGCAGTACTGAGGTGCTAGTCACTTTGTTCTCACATATAAGGTGGAGCAGACAACCTGGCGCTACACTAGTATTTCCACAGTATAGTGGAGAGTTCAGGCAACACCCCTGTCTTTTTTCCCTTTCCTTTCACACAATATGTAAATGTTTGCCTTTTTTTTTTTACTATTTATCCAAAGATGGAAAAACTCAATTAAATGTAGTCTCAAAATATGTTGTTTGGAAACAAATTGACAAAAACGCCAATCTGCAACCCATTTGAACCTGCAATTCTCAAGGCTACATGAACACCAATCTTTTTTTATTCCAATTGTTAGCAGTCTCTCTCCATGCATCCTATGAATCACCAAAGTGTGTATGTTTTCAATCACTGATGTTTCCCTGGGAGGTACAGTTGGAGGAAAAACCAGGCAAAAAATCCCAGGATGATGCTGTTGCCCCTGTCATGATGGACTGTTGGCCGAATACATAAGAACATAACTAATGTAGTGTACCAAATGAAAACTGAAAGTATTGGCTGAAATGGTTTGAAACCTTCATTTTCATAAAATATTTGACAGGATAGATATGACTTTGTTTTTCATTATAGACAGGATGGTGTTGTAGAACTGGGTGTTTTGTTTTGGGGACTGTACAAGGGAATTAAAAGTAATGAAGTTACTTAAGAGATTGAGGCTATGCAGCTTTAACCCTGATAGTGATGGTTTGTCTCTTTAAAAGTACTGTAATGTCTTTTGTGTTGTAAGGAGGTATCTAACACAACCAAGTTTTTAATACAAAGCACCTCCCCTTGCTAGTTTACTGACTTGGCATCAGATTTTAGACATGAAGGGGATACAGCTGCAGCTTTGGACAATTCAGAGGTGGTCTCATAAGTGTTTAGCTGAAGTTTTTGAACAAGCAGAAATTTGTGTACTTTCCACCACATGTATGACTTCATGTACTCATCATGTTTATGCAGAGTAACCCAAATTGTGTCACTCTTTTGCATTTTCTTTTTAGCTGATAGTATGATTGCAGGAGGATGTATCTTGCATGTGTCATGTTGAATGCATACACTGTGTATGTAGGCTTATTCTGTTGCACACAGTGGATTTCTTCTTGGCTAGTTGTATGAACTGGCTCTAAATGTAATATTCGTAATATGGTAATGTAATATCAGCAGTTGATACATGAGTAATCATTGTAATACAGTACTGGTAATGTGGTGAATCATGGGTCACCAGTGTAACTCAGAAAGAATAAACCTTAAGAGGCTTAATTTTCACTGTGGCATAGTATTTGATATATGGAAACTCAGTTAGAAAACAAGAACATTAATCTTATTCTAAGGCTTATTGTGTGTTTACCTAGCTGAGTTCATGTCCACACAGCTGCATATCTATGTATAAACACATTTTTTCAATAAAGAGAAAAGAAAATAGTGCAACAAAGTAACATGTTGTAGAAAGGGGTTAAACATAGTGCTAGTTTCTTATGCTGTCCAAAAGTGAATAATAGGATTGAAAATATTTATGAAGTTGCAAAGTTAAGTTTCTAGTACTGTTGCAAGTCCAATGTATTGACAAACGGAAGATGATTATTTCTTCAAGATGGTTCATGACAACATCAGTGTTGTCTATACAGTGACTTAAGAGTACAATTGAGTTCATTAGTGCTTACTTCCAGGCAAGTGTATAGGATTGCAGAAGTTTGCCCAAGTGTGTTCAGATATGAGACGAAAAAGTTAGCTATGATAATGGAGTAATTGTCCTGAGGTGTGGCTTGGAAGGAATGTGGGAAGATATAGTATCAGCTTTGAGGTAGTTAGGTTTACAGTTATGATTTATGTTAGCTTGCTGTTCTTGTATTAGACTTTCTGTGAATTGACTACCAAGGAGTGTGAGTGTTTAAAGACTTTTTGAGGCTGTTACATTGTTATTCCTTTCTTTAAATGTTTAGCACTGTAGCTTTGGTTTCCTTTTCTCAATAGATTTCATATGCCAAGTGTTGAGTGGTGCATACTAAAGAAACAAGACTAAACATTTTTGCTGAATCCACAAAGGGACAAGCTTACACATTTTTATGCCAATAAATGAACTTCCAGACTATAGCATGGAATTGAATGACAGAGAATTATTCCCAATTTGTAAAGCAATCTCTGAGGATATAGAGGAAGGTACTGATGTGAATTGGAAAAAGGGGGTAAGGAGAAAAGACTGTACCAAGGCCAGAAGTAATGTTAAACTGTCCATTCAAGAAAACTTATGTTTCCTGCATGAATGTTTAGAGCTGTGCCTTTATCACTCTGCCTGTCTGTACTCTTCTGCTCATAGTTCTTACCCCCCACACTTTTAGAAAGCATTGAGGCCAGATGCCATCTCTCAAAACTTTTCATTGCTAAATTCTTGTCTTTACATATTGCCAATTGGAATTTGTTTACTTCATTGTTGCAGAAGAGTGCAACTTAGTCTGTTAAGAATTCATCTTTTAACTGACCATCCTGATTTAATGATATTTAAAGATAATAATCATGGCCTTGAAAGATTTCTGCTTAGGAGTGCTGTATATTCGGTATGAGGCACAGTGCCTGTATAGCTTGTGTGCAGCCAGGAAACTACTTCATATCTGTAGCATATGAGGGGTGCTCTAATTTATTCAATGAGTAAAGCTGTGCATAATAAATAATTTGTGTGAATGCGATTTGAGTGTATTTTGACCATGCCAACAGTCTTTTTTTCTTTTTAAGGCAGGGATTGTGCTTTGGCTTACCTAAAATCCCCCTTAATTCAGCAAGGAGCTGTGCACAGAAATGTTTTATCATGTTGGAGGTTTACCCAGCAAACTACATTACCTTTGACCACCCATGTTGGTACAGATGTTGAACGGATGTGGAGGGAGTTAAACATAGAGATTCAGTTGTCAAGGCTGCATATGTTCTATGTCCATTCCTTTGTATTGGAGATTCCTGACCTTTTGTCCCTCATGCACACCCATATGATTTATTTTTATTATTATTTTTGAGTTTCCTGAAGTTGTGTTTGAACTTGTCTAGCAAAAAGTGGGACTTCAAAAAACATTACATTTTAATTATGGGGGGGAAAATTGTTCACTTCCTAGATTTTGAAAATCTCAAAACACAAGAAAAATCAGTGAGAAGGCAAAAAAAAAATCTTTATTGTGACCAGTCACAAAATATGTTATTTGTGAGTCCTTTTGGGATAGGGAGCCATTAGTTTTTTGATTTTTCTCTGTAAATCGCACAGAGAACTTTTTGTTGAAAAGCAGTATATAAATACTGTTAATAATAATAATAATAATAATAATAATAATAATAATAATAATACAGGTATTTATATACCGCCTTTCTTGGTCGTCAGATTTCTCCTCAGACTTTATTCAAGGCGGTTTACATAGGCAGGCTGATTAAATCCCCGTAGGGATTTTTACAATTGAAAGAAGGTTCTATCTTTCAAGAACCACAGCAGTCCAGATGTTTCACTCTGATCTGGTTTCACATTCTGGCCTCCATCCTCCCACGCTCAGAGCAGAAGGAATAACTCGGCTCAGCTTGTCAGTTGCGTCAGGGTTGCATGGTGCCAGTGGCCTCGAACTGGCGACCTGCGGATGTTATCTTCAGGCAAATGGAGGCTCTACCCTCTAGACCAGACCTCCTGCCCCTCCTAATAGGCTTCTATTGTTCCATCAATAAAGATCGTAAACGGAAGATGATCAGTTGATCATCTTCAATAAATGATAAATAAAGATGATCATTAAGATGGTAAACTGAAGTGGTATCATTCTGAACTACTCCACTTCAGATGGTGTGTGTGTGTGGTGGGGGTCATGTTAAGAATTTGAAAAATTCAGTACATACCTCTCTCTGACCTGTTTGACATGAATTCATGCTGACTAGGATTTCAGTCAAGGCTATTTTTCCTGGCACCTTTTGCATGCAAGGCACCTTTTGCATGCAAGGCATATGCTCTAACACTAATGGGATTCTCCTTTCCTGAATAATCATAAATGAATTAATGTAGAAATTATTTAAGTGCAAATATTAGGGCTGTTAAAATAAACTTTGAAATCAGTTCTGTTTTAGGTTCTACCCACCATTATGGACTTGGTTCAGTCATAATGGTATTTCACAATGGAACAAGCTTTGTAGAACCACAGGTTCACATGCTCACCCTCCCCTTTTTATAACCAAGGGTAAGCCTTGGCTTTCTGTTATAGGAGCAAATTCTATAAAGGCTAATTTTTGCAAGTTTTGTTTCGCTTAAATGAAATGGGGGCATATGACCAGGACGAAAAACCATTACAGAGCATGTTTACTCTTCTTCATTTCAGCTCGACACTTGTTTGCAAATAAGTTAGAATGAGCTGTGTTTAATCCTTAATAAGTTTTCTTAGACTAGCAGTGTGATAGTAATTTTCGTACAACCTTTGCCATAAATTGCTGCATTTATGAATGACATGGCTAGGTAGCTACTTAGTATTGCAATCTCCTATAATGATTTGCAAGCTTCTGGATGATGGGATGGCTTTAAAAAAACTGGCTTGTTTTTCTCCTTCTGTGAAAGCTTCTTCATTGCAGTAAGCTGGGCAATCTGCCAAGACTGTTGTATTGTCAGGGTAGTGAATAAAGTACAAATGAGAGTTTCTCTGTGAAATTCTTAATACAGTAGATTAAATGACCAGGTCTAGCCTTGTGGAGGAACAGAATAAGGTGAAAATGTAGATGATACCTGCCTTTTTTGTGCTCAGAACATCTTTGCAGTCACTATGCAATCTAAGTTCTTGAAGAAAGATATCTTATTTATCTGTAAAGACCAGCAAATTTTGTTGTTGGAAGATGATTGGCTAAAGTATTATGCTGAATTATTTGTACAGTATACTAATACTGCTAGAAGCATGACAGTGCTTTTTGTATGAATAAGTGAGGACACTTTTTAGGGAAACTTGCCAACCTGGCTTAATACAACTTCCTTGCTGAATCAGACCGAAGAGTTATCTAGGCCAACATTCTGTCTTCATGAGTGGCTATCATCTTGTGGTTTGTAGCAACTGGTAATTGGCGGTACTATGTATTCTCTTATCATATACTTCCATATTTAAACTTCTAACTGTCATAGTTAAGAGCCATTGATAATTATAGGGAATTTGTTAACCACCTTGAGCCATTATTTGAAAGGTGGGATAAAAATCTTTGAAAAAATAAAAAAGTTTCTCCTCCATCAATTTGCTTAATCCTTTTTCAGAGCTATCTAAACTGGTGGTCACTACTGCACATTGTAGGTTCTGTGTTAACATGTTGTGTGAATAACTTTCTTTTGTTGCTAATTAATTGCAAAAAGTGGATGATGATCAGTTGCAGTAAATGAGTGTAGCCTAGCATTTTGAGAGAATAGTTTTCCACTTCCTTCATACTGCTCATAATATTTATTGGAGACAGAGGACTGAATCTGGAAAATTTTCCATTTCCACTTCAAAAGATGGTTTCATAAAAGTCATTAATGGATACCATTGGTAATATAATGTTGTAATTAATGTTTTTCAGGTGGTTATCCCTAGACAGTATAGAGAGAGTGCATAGATGAATTATGCAATACTAAATCATGTCCTTCTTTCTGCACGTCTGCAGTCCTGGTATCCATTTCATAACAAATAGAAAAAAGAGACCTTCACATAGCTCACTCCCTTATCTGATTAACCACAGATGTGACAGCAAATTTTTACATCTTCTCCTTGAGCTATCCTCCTGGTGCCAAAGAAAAATGTCCCAGAGTAAGGAGACAGACCCAGCTACTAAGAAACTTACAGTCATTGCTGCCTTTGATGTTCTGAGCAATTTCCTCTTTCCTAACAGCCCTCAAGATACTCTCTCCACACAGTACTCTCCTCCTTGCCCATAGCATAATGGTGTCCTGCAAAAGTTCCTGGGAACTGCATTTCAAAGCCAAGCCTCAAGGCATCTGATCTAAGCCTTACTTTCTTCACACACTTAGTCACTCAAATCAAGAATCAAATTCTGAATTTATCTAATTGGCTCTGTTAACAATTGTTAACATAAGATCTGTTAGATTTTGGGTTTGCTTTAGCTAACTTTTAAAGTAGTAGTGATAATGCCAAATCAGACAAAAAATTGTATATTGTCATTATAGTGAAATCACTAAAGGAAGAAAGTTGATAGATATTGTTTTCTCTGTAAACTGTGAACTTTATTAAAAAGCAGTATATAAATAGTAGTATAAATATTGCAAAAACTTTTTGGGAAGCTTGTGCATGATTGATTTTTCATTGCAGAATTTCTGATAAACTGCTTGAGATCCCCAGAGTTCCTCAACATGATGTAGGATCCAAAGGTACATTCTATGCACTTGGATCCAAAGGAGGCAAGTTTTGCTCATTTTTCCCCTTGTAGCCATGGTGCTCCCTCAGATCTGCTCCAGGCTCTGAGGAGGAACTGGAAAAATTGCCTCCTGGGTTAACCTGACAGCCCTTCTAGTCGGCATCTTGTTTCTAACAGTAGAAAGCTCACAAGAAAGCACCAGCAACAGTCATCTATTTTTCTGCAACTGCAGTTCAGAGATATTAGGGTTGATAACAATCTCGTTTTTTTAAAAAAAAAATTTTATTGGGGCTTTTGAGTTTTAAAAACTTAGTATAAATTAAGTGTGTTGTATTTTAAATATCTAGTAGTTGTGTTGTGGGAGACCTGATCACAGTAGATCAGGATGGAACTCTACCCTTTGATGCTCTAAGGAAGGAACCCTAATGGTGTTCATTGTCTGAATGATCCTTGACAATTTGAAAGAGAAGCAGTGCCTGCTTTGGGACTATGCATATTCACTGAAAGAATGATGTGCCTGCACATGAGCCAGAAAAGAACAAAGGAATGATGATGATGATGATGATGTAGTAGTAGTAGTAGTAGTAGTAGTAGTAGTAACTTTATTATCATTGTGCTACAGCACAACGAAATTTATGCACCTTTGAGATACAAGCTTGGAGGCAGGCTGTGCAGCATGGCCTTTCCCAGTTTGAAGAGACACTTGGCCAACAGTCTGAGGCAAAGAAGGAAGGCCCATAGCCAGGGAGACAGACCAGGGACAGACTGCACTTGCTCCTGGTGTGGAAGGGATTGTCACTCCCGGATTGGCCTTTTCAGCCACACTAGACGCTATGCCAGAACCACCTTTCAGAGCGCGATACCATAGTCTTTCGAGACTGAAGGTTGCCAATATAATTGAGATACAAGCATAAATATATACAACAATTCCAACAATCACACTCTACACACTCACCCACACATTCTATACAACATGCATCATAATGTAAAAACAGTATAACAGATCATAATGCCCAGGAGCATGGAAACAACTAAATCACCTTATTCAACGTAATTATGGCTGTGGGATAAAAACTGTTTAGGAGTCGTGTGGTGCGTGCTTTAATAGTTCTGTAGCCCAAGGCAAAAGTTCAAAGAACTTATGAGCTGGATGGGTCTCTCAGAATACTATGTGACTTCTGCAGCCAACGAGGTATATAGATGTCCTCCAAAGCTGGTAGATAAAGGTTGATGATGTGCTGCGCGATCTTAAAAATTTTCTGCAGAGCTTTTTTGTCCCCTGCAGAGCAATTTCCATACCACACCAAGATATCATAGGTTAGGACACTCTCAATGGTTCAATGATAGTAAGACACAAGCAGCTGCTGTGACAAATTTAACCTCCCAAGCTTCCTCAGAAAATATAGCTGCTTTTGTGCCTTTTTTTTTATCAACATGCTGGTGTTAATAGTCCATGAGAGGTCCTCTGTGATTTAAATACCTAGGAATTTGAAACTAGCAACCCTCTCCACCTCCTCACCATTTATGTATAATGGTGTGTGTACATCCCTCTTTTTCTGGAAGAATGATAAGAGCCCATCCTAACTAACTGTGGCCTATTTGTCAAAAAGTCCTTTATCTACAGACAAATATCTTGCTGTATGCCCAAACTAGTCATTTAAAAAAACAGCCTGCTGGGTAGAATGGTGTTAAAAGCAGAACTATAATCCACAAATAACGTCCGGACATATGCACCCCAATTATCTTGGGATGTTGAAATTTTTTTTAAAACTAGTTAATCATACTGCAGTCCTGGAGAGTACTGATACTGTATTTAGCTTAAAAATGACTCTGTGTACTGCAAATAAATTTCTGCTGGTGTACAGTCCTGCAAGTTATGTGTAAAAGCGTACTGATTGTGTGATATTTGGTGAACTTTATCAGTAAATTATTAAAAATAGGTTGAACTTATACCACACATGCTCCAGTATAAATATTTAAAATTCAGAATTTACATGGTAAGTAATGGTTATTGGCTTGATGTGATGCGTGGATACCATGTTCAGCGAGGTGAAACTTTTTTTTGTGCAGGCCACTGTATCTAATATAATCATACAGGCAATACAAGTTCTGCAAGCTGTGCACCAGGGCTTTTCTCCTGGTTGCTTTTAGCCAAGTTGTCATATGGAAGCAGTGTAGGATCAAGCATGCAGAAAGAGAAGTGTGAACTTTCACTTTGCATACTTGATCAAGTTAGATATTTATCTACATTTTGGAACAATAACACTGTTATTGGAACATAACACTGTTATTGGAACATATGTTATTGGAACTTAAACTGCAGATTTATGGTGGAACCTAATCTCCATAAGGTTGGAGGGATCTAGTGGTGTGATCTACCCCCAAAGACTGAAGGATCCGGGTGGTTTCCTAAGGGCTTTGGGGGATTTCCCTGCTACAAGGGTTGTTGATTCACTCATTGCTGTGGTTGACCTCTGAAATGAGGAAATGAGCAAAGCTGTGGATGAAGTTGCACCTTTGTTACCTCAGCTGGATGTAGAGCCCGGTCAGCTCCTTGGCTTACTGAGGAGCTTAGGGCAATGAAACAGCTCAGCAGACATCAAGAGTGGTGCTGGAGAAAGACTAAGAACAAATCTGACCAAACCCAGGCAAAATTACATCTTAATGCCTATTCTACAATGGTGATGGTGGCAAAGGAGAATTTCTTTTCTGCCACCATTGCTGCAACAATATGTCGTCCAACGGAACTGTCCCTCATTGTTCAGGACTTGTTGCATGTAACACCACAGGAGAATCAGGTAGATTCTCTTCATACCTGCTATAATGCTTTCATAATACATTTTGCGAATACAGTCGCTCAGATTCAACTTAACTTGGACTCCATTTTGACAGAGTCTACAAATGTACCTCTGGCAACTGTCTGTCCAGTTATTTGGAATTGTTTTCAGTTCCTATGGCCCGGGGATGTGGACAGGATCCTCGGGAGTGTGAGACTTGCTGCTTGTCTTCTTGACCCTTGCCTAGTGTTGCAATTATGTTCTGCCGAGGGTGGGTTGGTGGAGGGGAGGATAGTAAATTCATCTCTCAGGGAAGGGGTGCTGCCAAAAACCTTAAAGGTGGTGGTGGTGGTGTGCCCTCTTCTGAAGAAGTCCTCCCTGGAACCAATGGTTTTGTTTAATTTTCAACCTGTGTCCAACCTCCCATTTTTGAGCAAGGTGATTGAGTGGGTGGTGGTGTCTCAGCTCCAGGGAATTCTGGAAGAAACAGGTTATCTGAACCCCTTTCACTCTGGTTTCAGGCCAGGCCATGGGATGCAGAAGGCCTTGATTGCCTTGGTTAATGACTTGGGCCGGGAATTAGACAGGGGGAGTGTTTCCCTATTGGTCCTTTTTGGACCTCTCAGCAGCCTTTGACACCATGGGCCATGGTATCCTTCTGGAGTGGCTGAACAAACTGGGGCTTGGGGGCACTGTTTTGTAGAGGTTCCGCTCCTTCCTGACAGATCAGACCTGGGTGGTAAGATTGGGGGACACATATTTGGCTCCCTGGCCATTGACTTGCAGGTTGCCTCAGGGAACTATCTTGACCCCCACATTGTTTAACATCTACGTGAAGCTGCATGGGAATGTCATCCACCAATATGCAGATGACACCCAGCTCTATTTCTCTTTTCCACCAAATACCAAGGGGGCTGTGGAAATTCTGGGGCGGCGCTGTCTGAATGCAGTTGGGGCCTGTATGAGGGCTACTAAACTGAAATTAAATCAGGACTAGAGGACCTCCTGATCTGAAAGGCAACTATGCAGGCATTAGACCCACAACTTGCTCTGGATGGGGTAGCCCCCATCTGAAAGAGCAGGTTCGCAACCTGGAAGTCCTCCTGGACATGCAGCTATCCCTGGATGCTCAGATTGGATCTGTGGCCTTTGCCCAGCTTTGGCTGCAGCCATACCTGTGTCAGTTGGATCTGGCGACAGTGGTCCATGCCCTAGTGACATCTTGGTTATACTACTGTAATGCATTCTACATGGGGCTAATGCATTCTATGGTTTGGAAGTTGCAGTTGGTGCAGAATTATTATTATTATTATTAACAGTATTTATATACCGTTTTTCAACTAAAAGTTCACAAAGCGGTTTACAGAGAAAAATCAAATAACTAAATGGCTCCCTGTCCCAAAAGGGCTCACAATCTAAAAAGATGCCAAGGAATACCAGCAGACAGCCACTAGAACAGACTAGAATGCAGTAGCTTGGTTGGTTACTGGGGTTTGGCATGCAGGATCCTCTATGCCATTGCTCTGGAGGATCCACTGGCTGCCCATTCTTTTCTGAGCCCAATTCAAGGTGTTGGTGATGACCTTTAAAGCCCTATAAGGCATAGGACTGGGATACCTCAAGGACCACTTTCCCCCATGTATTCCCACATGTCCCCTACGATCATCAGAGAGGGCCCTTCTTTGGATGCCTCTGCCATCTGAAGCCAGGGGGGTGGTAGTGAGAGATGTAGGGCCTTCTTGGTTGTGGCACCATGCCTCTGGAACGAGCTGCCAGAAGATCTGAGGGCAGCCTCTTCAGTATATGGTTTCTGGAAAGGTTTAAAGACCCACCTGTTTTGCCTGACTTTTGGCAAGGGAGGCACTCCTTAGAAACTCCTTCTTAACTTTTATGCTGCTGTAAACTATTTGACACTTTAATATGCTCTGCAATTATTTTTTACATTGTTTTAATAGATTTTATAGTTTCTAAATATTTGATACTTATTTTTATCTCTATGTTTATCTGTACACCTCTTTGAGTTTTTAGAAAAGCAGTATAGAAATTAAATAAATATTGAAGGAGCTAATGTGGCTTCATTCACAAACTGTAGGCTATAAATGTACCATGGCTAGAGGTATTTGAAGGCGGTGTTATTTTACTCAGAAGTAAGCCCATTGTGTTCAGTAAGACTTGGAATGTAATCTTATTTTATTCACTGGAAACAAACACCTCTGACTCATAGCATTAATTAATATATGTATACATAGTTCATGTTCTACACATAACATAATTTAATCTTTTTAATTGTCTTCTCTTTCAAGTCTGTGCAGAAGCATTCAATCCAGATGAAGAAGATGAAGATACAGAACCAAGGGTAAGAGAACAATCTACATCTGATTCTTGCACAGATTGATAAGACTGGGTATCTTGTTGCTTCTGCAATACGCTATTGTACCTATTTTTGCCCCCCCCCCCACTCAGATCTGTTGAGAAGTTACAAAAATGATCAGTGAAGCAGTAACACTGCGTTTTGTGTTGTTTAGGGCATTGTAGCTTAAATTGTTTAGTAAAGGGTTTTCAAAATTGTAACTTTCAACATCTGTGTAAGTTTTGTCATGCAACTTGTAGCAGCATAAAAAATTGGGAAAACTACTGATTCCCAGATCTTTTCTCATCCCTCTTACCAAAGCAGTGTTTTGCTTAGAGAGCTCCATCAGTGCTGCTGCTCCTTTCTCCACCGGGGTATTCATGGATCATTCTGATGGGGAGCAGAGTGGCAGTGCCAGTGGAGTTTTCTAAGGTAGGGAATTATTGGATTAAAGTGGGAGGCAGTATTCAGATTTAATAGACTTTCAGCATCCCTTTAATTGACATCCCTTCCCCCATTAGTCTGTTAAATTGAGGGTTCACTGTAACTGAATCAATTTCAATCTGGTTTAGATCTGCAGTTGAATGTTAAAATGACTTTGATTATCTGGACGGATGACTTATGGTTAGAGGTGGCAGAAAACAGTGTTGATGAAACGAAAATACATAATGCCAGTTTCTGTACTTCTCATTTCTGTTAAACAAACAAACCAAAAATCTGCAAAAAACAAAACAAAACACAAAACCCTGTTTTATTTGGTTTTTCTTATTTAATGGGGGGTACATGGGTGATGACTGTGGCTGCGTCTGCTGACACTATACTGCCTGTATCACCTACCTAGTACACTTTTAAAGCAATCATAATTTATAATTATAATGTAAATTTTGAATAAAAACTCATAACACCTTCTTCTACACTTCGAACCTTTTCTCCCACCTCTACATATGGTAGGAGAAGGATGGGGGATTGTGACCCTGCTCATTCTTCTATGTCTCAACATCCAGTACAATTGATTGTAGCATTCTTCTGGTTCCTTGGTTAGGGCTGGGGGCAGGCATTATGTTCCAGTATTTCTATTCCTGCCTGGGTAGTTTTCTAGCAGATAGTGCTGGGAGACTTGCTTGGCACTGTTGCAGATCTTACAGGGTTCCATCTTGTCTCCCATACTGTTTGACATCTGTGTGAAATTGCCAAATATGGTCATCCAGAGATTTGGAGGGCAGTATCATCACCATGCTGCTGCTATCTAATTCTACATTTCTTTTTCATCTAAGTCGGTTGAAGCCATGCAGGTGTTGAACACTCTTCCTGATGTTGATAAAGGCCTGAATGAGCGCCAGTAAACAAACCTGTAGCCTTTTAAGGTGGTGATGTTGGTGGATAGTTTATTTGCACCTGCTGTAGAGGTTCTTTTTTCGAACAGGATTGTACTTTCCCTTGAAATAGCTGGTCTGCAGTTAGGGGATTTTTGATCTGGCCATTTCAGTTGAGACTCAGGTGGCCTCAATGGTGCATAGTGTCTACCAGCTTCAGCTGATATGCTATCTTCAACTTTTCCTAGGCAGAGTCTATTTACATCTGTGATCTGGTAATATCCTGGTTGGGTTATTATTTGTATACTGCCTTTCAGCCTGAGGAGTTTATGTCCAAGCAGAAATGGCAACAAAATCTGGGGTGGGGGCTCCTTTCTAGGATGTCAAATCAGCCCTTTGCTGCTTCTCCTTTTTTTGTTATGAAGCATCTCTGAGTGGCAACAAGGGCAGGGGGAATGAAATGGCAACAGTCCTCACCCCACTCCTTGTGTTCTGGCGACTACTGACTTATGAGGCAATTATTGCAAAAGTGTGCTATATGCAGGGCTGCAGCAACTAGATTATTAACTGGAACTAGTCAATATAGAGCACATGTTGCTTTTGTTGAAACAACTTCATGGGTTCCTAATCTGTTTCCAATTCAAATCAATGTGCTTAACCTAAAACCAGGATATCTCTGTGGCTGCCTCCTTTCCGCATGTTAAGATAATCCTTGGACACTACTTCAGGTTTGGATTCCATTTGAGGTGCTGGTGGGAACCTGTGTAAAGGCCTCTTCTGCATTGGGCACTTCGTTTCTGGATTGCCCTTGGAAGGGAGGTGTGTGTGATGCAGACTGCATTTGTTCCAGCATCAGGTGAAAGTTTTATTTGCCCAGACACTAAAGTGTGTATGGGTTATTGGCTGGTAACTGTCTACAGCTGGGTTTATTTGCTTTGCATCTTCAATCTTGTAAAATGCCCTGGGAATGTCTTCACATGAAGAATGGGTTGAAAATATACAAGTAATTAAAATATATATTTTGCAGGTAGTTCATCCTAAAACAGATGAGCAGAGGTGCAGATTGCAAGAAGCATGTAAAGACATTCTCCTCTTCAAAAACTTGGACCAGGTAGCATTGCCTGACATGTTCTTATTGCTTAAATTTGATTTTTCATTATCTCAGTTATTTAAAGTGTAATAATTTGAAAATCTATAACATACAAATACAAGTTTGCAAATAACAAGATTTGTTTCATATGTCATTTTGTAGGATCATTTCAAAAGCAAGTGTACAATTCTTATACTTTGTTCCTTTCCCCTTTGTTGAATAACAAAAGGTAACAAACTATTTTGGAGAATGAGAAGACACTGCAGTACCCCCCCCCATATTCCCAGGTGCCATACCTGTTTTGCTTATCCACAGTTCCCAAATCCCCCATCATGCTCATGATTCACTTCTCTTCATTTGTAAACATTTTGGAAAATGCAACTTTTTCTTCCTATTACTTTGGAATGCTTTTGAAAAGGAAGCAAGCAGTGTGAAACTTGACTTGTAGTTGCTAAAGGAGGTGACAGTGAGAATGCAAACAGGAAATGGAGTCTAGCATTCTCACTGTTTGCCTCTTCTACTGTCTACTTCCTGTTAGCCCTCTCTGTTAATAAGGAACTATATATTTTATACAATGATAGGGTTGTGTGAAGGACGGATCTTCTCTTCTTCCCTAAAGCTAACTCCACGTTTCATAGGAGTTGGGGATACCCAATTTTGAAGTTGTTTGGTAGGTGGTACTGTTTACCCCATCCATTGCTACATAATTGGTTCTTGCTTCCAGTGATTATAACTCGCCAGCATACATTGACACCAAGGTTGCAGCAGATTAACTGGGAAAGATAAAGGGGTGGTCCGAGAGGTGATACTTCCAGTTCCTTCTTTGAGCTCAACTGCTAACGAAATTGAGTGTCCTGTTGCTTGAAAGGGGAAGAAAGTATCTGGGAGCAGTGCAAAGACAGTTCACTTTTTCAAAAGCTGACGTATTTCAGCCTTGCTCCTGCAATTCCTGAATGTGAATTCTTGCAGCTTCTTCTTGTTAGTATCTAATGAATAAAGAACAGTTACATGTAATTATTAATAACCCTGCACTCAAGACTGCTATTGAGGCTATTGATTTAAAAGCGCTAATTCCCAGAGCTGAGTCTAGAATGACAAGAATTGCTATTGAATGTGGATTGACTGGAGTGGCAGGAGATCCAAAAGAACATCGTGGAATGAGATGTAATAATTGCATGGATATATGGCAGAGAGGTAAAGGAAGGAGAAAATGTCTCCTGGATTCTTCGTTTTAGAATCATAAAATGAAATAAGCTGTTAAGTAGTGACAGGTTGAGGGAGATTCAAGGAAGAGGAGTCATCTGCTATCCTATGACATCTGCTGTCCTGCTGTTGATCTGTGGTCCTGTGACAGCAGCACCTCCAGCCTGAAGATGCTGCTGCTTACCATGAGATTGGTTGTTAATAAAACTAACTTAATTCAGAACTTGATCTTGGAGGGAACACAAAAAAAGCAGAAAAACCATGAAAACTAATAAACGCAACTTGGAGCAATGAAAGTGGGAAGGGACCAAAAGACCATAGCCAAAATACCTACTTCTTGTGAAACTGAATGAGTAACTATAAAATACTTCATGCATTCAGTGGACTATATAATATGTTTCTCATAACTGTCATGTGAGATGAGTGTTTTCAGGGATAGGATTCTTGCCTTTAAAATGGAAACATTAAGATTTCCAGTTCTAGAGAATGCATAAGGCAGGACTTTCATTAAACTCTTTCAACAATGGAACAAGATAGCCTTGAGGGTTATTCTCACACTGTGTTTTCTAGTAAAAACCAGATAAGCAACTGTCAGGGATGTTAGCTGGGGTGGACGCGTGCTGTCTCTGCAGGCTTCAAAATGCTCCCTGGAGGGGACAGGAGTGCAGCTCTGGTCCCCTTTGGAGGGCTTGGGTGAAGCAGAGTCTGGTTCAATGCAGGTCCAGGGGACCTGTGTTGAGCCAGATCCATGGATGAAAAATTCGTGAATAAACAGGCTCCACCTGTAATTGTTTTGCCTCTGTGGCTGGCTTACTCTTTGAGCTCTGTATGGTGACAGGTTTCTAAATCTAGTAGTTCCATAATCATGAATCCAGAGATGGAAATGGCCACACCAAGTGGAATCTTTCTTCCTTTGGGTTGCCAAATCCTCATGTGATGTCACAAAATGCTGTTCAGGCTTTCCTACAAGTTTGAACAGCAGTTTGAGACATGGCACCGGAACTGCCGCTCAGAGGGAGAAGTCAAAAATTTTCACTGGGCATGCCCAAGGAGATATTTAAATTAAATACATATACCTATTCTAAAACTATAATTGAGTGACACAAACTAGTAAATAGTTATGAAAGTATAGTCTCTTTGCTGTAAAATTTCCCCCCATCATATATATTTATACTTATTGTATTTAATCTTAATTTTAGTACACCTTCCCAACATTGAGAAAAATGGGTACAGGTAGGACCTCAGTATATACTGATATGGCATCCACTGATTTGACCCAACACTGATACCGGAGTCCACCTTTAAATGCCTTGTAACCAGGAAAAATCACCATTTCCTACCTTCACACAGTTACTGAATTATAATTTCATTAGATTCCATTATTCACCCCATCTAGTGACTGAATGTAGTATAGCGTCTATCTATACCAATGCATTCTGGGGTGACAATGGAGGAGCAAGAAACCTGGAACCTTTAGAGCCATTATTCCAGTGGTTTGATATCCGCTGATTTTTTTTTATCCACTGCGGGCTCCAGAATGGAACCCCAGAGGATAACGAGGCACGACCTGTATACGAACTTAAGGTAAGTATCCCCTCAGTTTTATAGTGGATACTGTAGTAAAGTTTTTCTAGCTTGTATGTACCAACAAATGAAAACTCTTTTCATATTGGACCTCCTGTCAATCGAGGGAGTGCTTTTCAAACCACTGTGGTGTGAATGTAATGTTTGAAATAGACCTCAGTGGACAAAATGAAGATAGTAACTGCTAGATTGCATGACAAAAATGAATAGATCATGCAACTCTGTTTACAAGTGATAATTTCAGGCAAAAAGAAGCATGTCTCAACAAGGTTTATAGCAGTGCATGTTGACCAAACACTGTTGCTCTTTCAGGAGCAGCTGTCACAGGTTCTTGATGCTATGTTTGAAAGAAAAGTGCAGCCTCAGGAACATGTAATTGACCAAGGAGATGATGGAGACAACTTTTACGTCATTGAACGGTAGGAAGCTAAAGCACTGCTTCATCATGCGTTTTATTACTTTGTTCTGCATTCACCCACCAGTGGTATTCTTATTGTATTCTAGTTTCCAATTTAGGAGCTAGGAGCACACTGATAAGAAACTGATACACCCAACTCAGAAATGAAGGGATCTGTACTTACCGTGAATCCCCCCTGCTCAGTGGTCTCCATGTTCAGGTTAGTCGCCCGCCCTCGCAGCCGTTTTTAAAAAAAGAAAACAGAGTAGCGAAAGAACCAGGGCGCAGAGCATGTGGGGCATACTCCGCACAGGCAAGGGTAGAGTATTGCCCGGTCCCATCTCCGCACTCACCCACCGGGACCAACATGCAGCACAGCACCTCACAGCAGAAGGACTCCACTGCAGCAGTATCCAGAACCAACACGATGCACCTGGCATCCGAATCCATCTGACTGGGGAGTGGCAGTGGCATAGCTAATGATTGTATAGCCCAGTGCCAAGCTCAGAATGTTGCCCCAGAAGTGATGTCACAACCGGAAGCGACATCACACCCAGACTTTTTAAAAAGTGAAAATTGGGAGGAACCCACCTCCTCCCCCCAGCAGTTTACCACCCACTTGCTCTGCTGCCTCCCCCCAGTCAGTGGCATAGCTAAGGCATCTATCTGCTACTCTGGGTCAAAGAAGATTTTGTAGCCCCCCCCCCCGCATGATAAAATCAAATTTAATTAAGTAAATAAATAAAAAGTTATTGGTTCCATGCTGTATCATAATAACATCTCATTGGCACTCAGAACATCAGTCTCATAGGTCAGTTTGGAGTTAAGCAAATACACTTTTTGTTCCACACAGCAGTTGTGTTTTCATTTTCTTGTTAATTGCCCATAACTTTTGATAGAATACAGATATTCCAATGCAGTTTGTTTCATTGCATTCTGCATTAAATTACCTTTCCAATGATATAATGATGGTATTATTCATACATACCAAGATTTTCACAATTTTGGTCACTAAAGCTCAGCTTGTTGCCCCCCAAAGCTTGATGCCCGGTGCAACTGCTTCCCCCTGCACCCCCTTTGCTACGCCACTGGGGAGGGGTTCCTCAAGCTTGAACAGCCTGGGGAAGTCCAGGCAGCCCCTCCCCCTCAAGAAGTTCTGAACTCTGACCTGCCTACCTGAAAGGGAGGAGCTACCCGCCTGGAGGACCAACCCGAACAATGGAGACCACTAAGAAGGGGGATTCACAGTACGTACAAAGCTCCCCGTTTCTGAGTTGGATGTGTATACATTTTTTAACTAAGAGGTGCTTTTAGGATCTTTGAATGATTGAAAGTAGAGATAACAGAGGGCAATAAAGACATTTGGCGATGACAACACAGAGGCAGTGGCCTCACTAGAGGTGATTAATTATGTGTTCACAAAATAAAACACAATCACCTTTAATTTGTTTAGGCAGATTTGAGGTGATTGTCAAAATGACAGCATCTCTCTCAGGTTCACTTCACACATGACCCCTTTTCCTATGTAGAGATTATTTCCATTTAGAATATCTTATTGTGAAGCCCTCCCAATTAGTTATGAAATGCGTTCATATCCTTTATGAAGTGTCAAAGTGACATGTTGGCATTCCCTCTTAAATATTCTTGCATTGACAGTTGTAGAGATGAACGCCTTCTTAATTCTTCTACAAATATGGTGAAACATATACCCATATGCCTTCTTGTGACATTGGAATGATGATAAATGTATTGAGGAATGCAATTGTGTCTGCCGGAATGAGATCTCTATAGAGCTCAACTCCATTGTAGTCTGAATCAAGATTATTTTCAGGGACTTTTAGAGAGGTTGCTTGATTTAATCATACATTTGGAAGATTACAAGCTTTTAGGATGCATCATCTTGGAATTTTTGCTGGTCAAAAACTTAAGGCAATGGAACTGCAAGTTGTAGTGGATGCTTGAATCAGTTAAATTTTTTTAGCTTGTCCTAACCAAATGCAATGCTTCAGTCTGATAGATTGGCTAGTTCACAAATATCTATGGAATTTATTCTACATGGTTTTGCTGCTTGTCTTCTAAACACGCTGTGGAGTCTGATATTTGAACTGTTCCTTCAGAGCCAATTCACATTTTATGTTCTAGTCACACAGTTGCTCTCTTTAGGTGTTTTCCCATTTCTAAATGCTGCTGAGAAATCATACAGTAAGGGCATAATCCTAACCAACTTTCTGGCACTGGCATAGCTGTGCCAGTGTGGCATGTGCTGCATCCTGCAGTTGGGGGGCAGTCATGGAGGCCTCCTCAAGTTGCATTGCCCTTAGTACTGGAAAATTGGTTAGGATTGCGACCTAAGGCTTTCAGCTTGATTCCTTTTCCTTTTGAAGGGTTAGTGAATTGGATATTCTGCACACATTTGCACAGTGTGATTTGTGTTTGTAACATCTAAGTCAGTTTACTTTGGCTCTTTCACTTATATACTACTGTGAATGTTGTCCACGCACACACTCTTCTATCCCTCAATTCAAGTATTTAATTTCAAACCTTGTAAGGATAAAAATAAGTTGTAAGGATAAAAATAATATTTAGGTGTCATAGCCTGGAAGACTCTTTGACCTGTAGTATCCTGCATGGAATTAAAGTAATCCTTGTGAGACTAGCAAGTTGCATGTTGGAATCTATGAGCCTGTAGCTTCCTTCTGTGTGAGATCAGTTGTAGAACCAGTGCAGGCACATTGAAGGGTGGACACTGGCAGTGTAATCCAAGGCACATAGTCTCAGAAGTACATCTCACTCAATTCAATGGGGCTTACTCTTAGGTAAGAATTGGCAAAATTCTCCAGAGGTAGGATAGCATTATTGTTTTTCTTATAGATTATAATCCTTTGTGTAGTAGAGTGTTTTTTACTAGGAAAGCAGGGAATTGGTTAGATTTAAGGTTGTCTGATTACAAAATATAGCTTGGTATATCTCTTCAGACCCTGCAGTGGTTTATGATTTTAGAGGACAGATTAAGACCCATGTCTCAAACATATGAAAATATTCCTCCTTATGTTGCTATATATGTAGCCCTGATGAAAATCAGTTTTCTAAGTTAATATTGCCCCATTCCAAAATATAGTTTTGTCCTAACCTTTTTACACAGGGTAGTTTGGCTTCTCTTAGTGGCACTGAGAAAAGATTCAGTGATTCATGCTTTGATTAGAAACAGTTAAAGAGGTAACTGTGTAGTCCACTGCTTTCCCATGGAGCAGAATTAGCTCATTTGGTGACCTTGAGAGTCATTTCTTTAGCTCTGCCTCAGTTGCCCCATCTGTAAAATTTTGAATAATGATGGTGCTGCTTTACAAAATGCTTCTGAACAATTCATAATAAAATTATGTTGCAAAGACATTAAATCCCTATAGCACTTATAAGAAAACAAGGAATCCAAATAAAGAACACTAAAAAGGGAAAGGGCAAATTTGAAGGCAGATCATTAACTTTTCTGGCATGGTATTTTCAATACAAATCACAGAGGAGAAATTTCAGAATTCTTATTTGCATTGTGGGGTTTAAACAGTATTCCTTGTTTATGCCAAACTGAGTTTTTATTTATACGTAGTATTTACATTTTGTCTAATTCCACGTTTGTACTTTTCCCATCATTCTAGGGGATTGTATGATATTTTTGTAGCAAGAGATGGCCAGACTCGATGTGTTGGCCGCTATGATAATCATGGCAGTTTTGGGGAGCTAGCCTTGATGTACAACACTCCTAGAGCTGCAACAATTATTGCCACAACAGAAGGAGCCCTTTGGGGACTGGTAAGTATGTGGAGGGGGGTGTATTATGCAAGGATAACCAAACCCGCTGCTATCGTTCTTCACCCTGCCTGAATTTGGCAGGGCTAGTTATTGTTATTATTAATTATTCAAGTTGTCGAGGTTGTGTATACTTAATTGATATATGCATTGTAGGTCTGTCTATGTTATGGTTGTAGCATATGCTACATCTGCTGGTAATGTAAGGGGTTCGTTTAACATCATGCACCTAGTTGCAGTAATTGTAATGTTGTGTCTCTTATACAGGTACCTGACAACCACTTCTCTATGACAGATTTTTACCTTTTTGGTTATACATATCCTCAAACATTAGTTCTCTTCTCTACCCTTGTTTGCATGCATGCATGCTCACCTGCATCCCACCCCCCTCTTCCAAGAAATTGGATGGCAGGTGGTGAAAGGCAAGCTCTATGTGTCACCACTTGTAGTGCCTGCATGAAGAACTCTGTCCACTGCAGCTGTTTCTTCCATCATCCAGTAAGCATCCCTGTTTTAGTTACTGGGTGATAGGAGGGGTTAGTAGCAGTCATAGTTCCAGCAAACACTAGCAATTGTGGAAAAGAAAACTCTTCTCTTCCTACTACCCAGAAACTGGGCAGCAGATAGAGCTTCAGAGGGTGGCTGAGTGGACCCTGAGAGAGGCCTGTGCCCTTGGCCAGTGTCTGACCATGGCAACCTCTGACAGGCCCTGGTTAGGAGCAGCACAATTATACTGGCTGTTGGCTAAATATTAATTCTTTTTAGTGAATTTATTAGTTGCCTTTCCAACATCAGTTGCTCATGGCGACATATAAAAAAATTGGATAGGCAATATTTCTTCGGGATTAAGTAGTAATGTTTGTAGAACTTGTGTTTGTAATCAGGTGTTTTTTACTTGCAAGTCAAGATGCACCCATTCCATATTGGAATTTCATTCCATATTGGGGAGAAAGGCAGGGTAAAATTCAAATATTTCAAGCAGCTTTTGAAATTCTCATTTTTAGCAACTGTATTATCAGGCATGTAATAATTTGCATGCACAAGGGAATCTTTTGTGTCACACTCCAATTGAATTTGGCATTTACCAAGAATGGGAGAAGTGGAGATATAGGTGTAGATACAATAATATTTATTGTGGGGATAAATGTACAATAAAAGAGAGGAGGAAATGAAGAAAATAGAATCGCTCAGTTGCTAGGTAAGAGAAAAGTCTAATTTCCTGAAAGGGGAGAAGAACAAAATGCAAAATTTGCAAATATGCAGAATGGAGAAGCGGAAAGAAGAGGGGGGGTGACATTAGCACCTGTGGAAATTAGGGAACTATCCAGGAGGATAAAAGGTTGAGAAGGAGAAAAGAGGGTTTGGGGACGTACAAGGGGATTGACAAGATGTACCAGATACTAAGGTAAGAGAAAGCAGGAACTCAAGCTAAGACCTGGATACAGTTGAATTCTCTGTAACTGAGGTGAATCACAGGGAGCGCCATAAACCTATTCAGTCCAAAATCATGCATGGTGTGGGAGTTTGCTCCCTTCTGTATACTACTCTTAGCTCATGCATCCATCCCTCTGAGCTTGGGGTATTGAGAGGGAGGGATGGTATTTGCTTCTGTGCAGGCGAAGTCCACTGGCCTTTTTAAGTGCAGAGGTCTTGGTAAATTGGTCACCTGAACTTGGAATTCTCAGAGATAGAATCCATACACAACTCCACACTGAAACAGCACACATATTTTTTCAGAAGGGGTTCAGGGAACAGAAAATTGGCATGGAGATTTCCTGGGTTGCTGATGAGATGAGAGAACAGTACAGGAGGATGGGATAACTCTCAGACAGAATAAGATTAGATGTAAGGGATATTTTGGAGTTCTATGATCAGGCTTTTTATAATGTTTTAGGGCCCAATCCTATCCAACTTTCCAGCTCTGGTGTAGCCACAATGCAGCCCCATGGTAAGGGAACATATGTTCCTATACCTTAAGAAGGCCCCAGTGACTGTCCCTCCACCACGGGATGCAGCACACATCCCATTGGCACAACTGCATCAGCACTAGAAAATTGGATAGGTTTTGGCCCTTAGTCTGTTGTGGAATTGTCTCATAATCCATATGTGAAGAGATTATCCTTGATGTGTTTCTTCTGCCTGTTCCCAATAGACAGAGCAATTTTGTTTTTATGTCAAATCTTGGGAAATGTGTGACTAGACGCTTCCAGTTACTCATGGAACCAGTATGCCATTTAGCATAGGACTGTGATTGTCTTAACAGTGCAGTTGGTGATGGGAAGCTTGGCATTTGTATCCTAAGTGGTCATGTTTGGTGTAAGAACAGGAAGCTCCCAGAATTATTGCATTATTTTGCAAGTCAGAATAGATGGCAGGATGTAGTTGCTCATGGAATTCTACAAGAAGATTCTCTGTCCTAAGCAGGCAGGTAGCCAGTATGTAGAACTGAAATTTTGCCTTATACCTTGTGTACCTGATGTTCCTTTGGCTTCAGCATAGTCAAGAACTACATGAGCCTGGTCTGGGCCACGTGATGTCTTATCATGCATCCATGACCATGTGCACCTGTTAACATATGTGTCTGTTAACATCTGTTTGCCAAACTGCTGGATGACATGTTCATAATCCAAAAGCACCTTGGGCATGCCAAACTACCTGTGTAGGTCTTTCAGTCCCAGCAAATATTAAATGTGCTTGTTGCTTGGTTCCACTTGCCAATTCATTTTTGCTCATTTGCTTTAGTGACATATATAGAGTTGGAAAAATGCCTGTATAAATCTTCATCCCTCCAAGATGGAATGGAAAGAGCTTTGTAAAGTCTCCAACAGTGGCTGACTTTGCTGCTTTTTCCTGGAATATGTTTACAAAAAGAGGAACTGTCCTTCAAGCACTGTTCTCTGATTTTCCTGCAGCTGCTAATCTTGGAGCACTTTATAGTTGTCCACTGTAATTGGCCTCGGTGACTCTGATGTCTGAGCTTCTTCATGTACACTAAATTCAACGGGCCTTGTGGCAACCTGTGTATCATCAGTCTGTGTGGTGATTTGGAGTGATTTTGATCAGGTGGTGTATATAAAACAGTTACTTGTGCATCTTTTAGTGTTCAGGAATTGGTTTTCCATTTCCTGACTGTTGGTTGAAAACTACATTTAGTTAAATTCAAGCAAATAATAGTAACAATGCAGTAGTTGATGCTAATCCTAAATTATATAATTTATTATAAAGTAATATAAGGGAATTTATATAAATCTTATGCACGTTTACCTGGGACTAAGACCAACTGAATTCAAGATAATTTACTTCTGAGTAGATGTGCCAAGGATTGCAAAATAAATGATGGCATTTTATTCCAGATACCATCCTTTGAAAGATGCTAAGTCTTTTTAGAATTAATGTTTGAAAGATGTTAATTCTTTTTAGAACTGGCTTTTTATTTTTAAGGCAGGGTGACAACAATGTTGGAAAATGTAAACAACTTCATTATTCATGCTCTGTTGCAGTGGTCTCCAAACTTTGGGACCACTGCATTATGAAAATGCCTTCCCCCGCATGTGGGACACTTTTCATTCCACTACACAGTTTCTCATCTTTTCCAGCTGATCTCTGCAGAAAGTTGCTCCGAGCAGTCACTTCTGCCCCAAAATCAGGGCACATAGCCTACTGGGGTGACGGGCAGCGCAGCTGTCCATCGTGATTTTCTCCAGAGATTAGATGGAAAGACAATATGCTGCGCAACTGAAGGGTAAGCACAGCACACATGGGGGTAGTCGTTTTCCAGGCTCTGGATCCAGCCTGCTGGCCAGGGTTTGCCACCTGCTGCTCTATTGGTATGGATTTGCTTGGTTATAACTATATTCCTCTTGATTAGCTGCACCATTTTCAACTTCCCAGAGAGTCTCTCCATTGTTCCCTTTCTTCCTTATACTACTGCCATCCCTTGGAAAAGCTATCTCAATTACTTACTTGGTTTCAAAGCTGCTTGTTAGAGCCTGGGGACACTTTTGAATGACAGGTTCCCCTCCCCATCTCTTGTCATATGTCATGTAGAAGCCATTAACCTTGAGCATGGCAAGCATACATTGACTGGCATGTCAAAAATAAAAAGCTGAATTACTGTTTCCTGTAATTCTTGCATAGATGTATAAAAAATACTGGCTTCTGTTCCCTGCTGTGTGCAGTTGGATAATTCTGGAAAAATTCCATAGCTGTGTAGATATTCTCAGTTTCAAACCAATCTTTCTGTTCTTGCTTTCCAAATGTCTGTCTTCACTCTCCCTAATTCTCTAAATTTTTCAATTTTAGTTTTCTTTCAGTCATGCTTTTTTCATGCATGCTTTTTTCATGCTTTTTTCATTTGTCCAAGAAGCAGCCTTCTGATTCTGTGTTAATAATTTTCAGAGTAACATTTCCTGTCTTTAGCCTCTCCTTCTGTAGTATTTTAGTTAGAAGTGGCAATGTTATGTCTCGTTTCCCTCTATAGCAGTGTTTCTCAAACTGTGGGTCGGGACCCACTAGGTGGTTCGTGAGCCAGTTTCAGGTGGGTCCCCATTCATTTCAATATTTTATTTTTAATATATTAGACTTGATGCTACCATAGCCTGTGACTGCATTTGGGGAAATGTTACAGACCTGTACTTGTAACAGACTACTATGTATTGTTGTTGGCAACCTTTGGTCTCGAAAGACTATGGTATCACGCTCTGAAAGGTGGTTCTGGAACAGCGTTTAGTGTGGCTGAAAAGGCCAATTCGGGAGTGACAATCCCTTCCACACTGGGAGCAAGTGCAGTCTGTCCCTGGTCTGTCTCCCTGGCTATGGGCCTTCCTTCTTTGCCTCTTAGCCTCAGACTGTTGGCCAAGTGTCTCTTCAAACTGGGAAAGGCCATGCTGCACAGCCTGCCTCCAAGCGGGCCGCTCAGAGGCCAGGGTTTCCCACCTGTTGAGGTCCACTCCTAAGGCCTTCAGATCCCTCTTGCAGATGTCCTTGTATCGCAGCTGTGGTCTACCTGTAGGGCGCTTTCCTTGCACGAGTTCTCCATAGAGGAGATCCTTTGAGATCCAGCCATCATCCATTCTCACGACATGACCAAGCCAACGCAGGCGTCTCTGTTTCAGCAGTGCATACATGCTAGGGATTCCAGCTCGTTCCAGGACTGTGTTGTTTATACGCTTTTAACAATGATAGTAAATAGACTTACTCCTGGGTAAGTGTGGGTAGGATTGCAGCCTAGGATTGTTAAAAATTTTCCTGCTTGATGATGTCACTTCTGGTCATGACATTACTTCCAGTGGGTCCCAACAAGATTTTTTCTTAAAAGTGGGTCCCAATGCTAAATGTGTGAGAACACTGCTCTGTAGTATACAGAAGAGGAGCTACACCATAGGTAGTTAATGGTGGACAGAGGATCTCCTCAGTTTGCTTGATGTATCTTATTCCATGAATTTTTTAGTTTGAAAGTACAGGTCCAGCCTTGTTACACATGATTTTTTATACACGAATTTGACTCAACATGAATGGCCACTGCAAATGAGAAGGAATGTACTGATCCATGGAGAAGGGTAAAAATGCATCCCTTTAAAATCAGTTTAAAAAACTGAACAGTCCTTTAACAATAGTCTCCTTAATGAGAGAGAGGGGGCAGCTGGCTGACAATCCATCAATCCTTCTCCCTCCAGGCAACCCCTCCCTTCCCCCTGAGCACCTGAAAGAAAGCTGATCACTTTGCATTGGTGAAGGGAGGGACCTTTGTAAACGCTTGGAGGAGGACTGATTGATGGATTGTCCTCTTAATGCCTCTTATCTTGGTCAGCAAGGCTGTTTTTAAATCACAGGAACAAAGGAGCTTTGTTTTTTAAATTGATTTGCTATAGTGCGTTTTTGACCATCTACCTAAGTGCTTGGAATGGAACCCAGGCTCAACCTGTAGATCCAGAGATGCTTGATTTCATGGATGATCCACATAATTTTCAGAACTGAAATGTTTCTGTGCAGGCTCACTCCTTAAGGAATGCTAAGCCCTCACCATAGAGTGACTGCCTCTTAGACCAACCATTTTCAACCACTGTGCCGTGGCACACTGGTGTGCTGTGAGTGGTCCACAGGTATGTCACAAGAATTTGGGGGAAAGTCATTTATCAGTAGGGCCCATGGAGGATGTGAGCCCCCCACTGGCAGCATGATGTGCCTTGTCAATTGTAAAAAATCTGATGGTGTGCCTTGACAATTTTAGTGCCTTGTCAGTGTGCCCTGAGATGAAAAAGGTTAAAAATTGCTGTCTTAGACACTATTCAAAGAGCATATCAGCCACCTTGGGCATCATTTTTATGATTGAAAGGCAGGATATAAATATCTAAAATAAGCAAATAATAAACATTATTGTTTCTAGTAATTTTAAATTGAAGCCAAGGACTGATAACTGAATCATATAGTAAGGACATAGGTAAGATGAGTGCTACAACTACTATTGCAATACTGAAAATATATGTGGAAATCAAGAACGTTTCACTCATCCCATGGTGTCCGTTGAGGTAGAACGGCACTATGTTATGGCATTGCCAACTTTGATTTCGTTTACTAACATAGGAGCCAGATACTGAATCTAGCCACCCAAGTTCTTTCCTAATGCTGCCCTCCCTTTGATTTTAAAAAAGGTGTATATTCTATGCACTTTGTTGACAGTGACAATGCAATTCATGATAGATAGAATCACATCTTGCATATTTTTAATGGCTGCACTGATCATTGAATCCAGGGTTGCCACTTTCTGGAAAGTCAGGGAAATTGAAATTGGTCAGGGAAAATCAGGGAAATTGGTCTGAAGTCAGGGAAATTGTGATTAAAACATATTCAAGCGGTGGATTTTTGACCTGCTGCTGCAAGAGCATGATCTGTTCTTGTGACAACTGGAATAGAGAAGTAGCAGAATACAAGTAAAACTTAATGATGCTCTTTCCCACCTCTATCTTTTTCTCAGCTCCACCCTCAGCAATCAGCCTAATGTGTTTGTTGAGTTCTGTCCCTGCATGTTTTCCAAGGTCTGTCTGTAGCATTTGCAAAGCAAGGCTAATTTAAACGTTTAGCAATATACGAGCTTTAAACATCTAACTGTTTTCATCCCTACCTGCTAGTACTGCATTTAACTTACATATAAAGATAAGCTTTGGGTCATGCTTGTATATGAAATGGATGTTTTGTCTCCTGCTAAACCTAGCACAGAGTTGCAAATGAATTTTGCTGCTGTTGGATTTTACAGACAACTAGCACTTTGTACTCTGCACCATGCAAAGTAAATTTTGCAAATGTGATTGCTTGTTCCTGCTGGAGTTTAGAGTACCAGCTCTTCCATCCTCTTTTCCTGACTTCTCCCATGCATAAAGGTTGCAAATGAGGGTTGTCTGCTTCTCCAGATTGCAGAACCTCCACCTTTCTTGCTTTCTTGCTGCTGATCTGCTCATTACACTTTCTGAAACCAGAAAGTGAAACTTTCCCAGCTTTGATAAGTTCCTACTTACCAGAAAACAAATCTGCTAACATCTTGGTGTCAGGCAGGTGGTTCTGTGTACCAACTGTATCTGAAAGCACATTTTGAAGATGGATTCCAAGAGAACAGTTTTTAGTATGCAGCGGCTGGATTTCAGACTTCATCCTGACTTCGTTCCATGGCTATCACCAGTTACTGGAGACAAATGCAAAGGTTATTGTAAAGGGTGATACAAAACCTTTGAACTAAGTAAGATGGGAATTAGAGCTGTGGAGTCTCATGCACAAGGACCATTACAACAGAAGAACCTGAAAATTAAATCAAGTCAACAGTCTATCACAATATGTTTATGTTCAAAGCCAAGTACAAGTTCAAATACGTAGTAAAACCAAAAAGGGTGAAGAGACAGCCCCTGCAAAAACTGGAAAACATGATCAGAGTGATGAAAATGACAAAGAATTACCCACCACACAAACTAGTATGGCTGCCTATGTAATCAAGGACTGTGTTAGGGTAGCAGAGTGCCTGTGGGCTTTGCAACTGGTGTTGAAGATGTCATTTAACTCTTGTAACAAGATCAGTGAGTTATTCAAGCGAATTCTCAGATAGCCAGATAGCTCAACAGTTTCATCTTGAAAAAACAAAAGCAATGTATGTTGTTGCTTTTGGCTTGGCACCCTATTTCTCTGATCTGTTAGTGAAACAGCTGAAACAATGCTAAACATTTATCTGTTTTGATGAAGCTTTGGTGGTTCAAAAGGGACAGATGGATTTAGTGGTTCATTTTGGGGATGATTGCTGTCATAAAGTTTCCACACGGTATCTAACCAGTGTTTTTCCTCAAACTGCTGCTGCTGAAGATCTTCTTCAGAAGTTTCAAGAAGACATGTCTTTATCAGTTGTGAAATTATTACAAGTATCTATGGATGGGCCAAACGTAAATCATCTTTTTTCAGATTCAGACACCTTTATTAGGCATTATTAAGCATACAGACAAAGAGCATACAGACATGCACAAGTATACACACAAAAAAAGCAAACACTCATTTTCTAAAAAATAAAATCATTGGGATATGTTAGAAAAGTGAATCTTTGTCTAGTTAGAATGGCATACAGGAAACTGACCAGTTGGTTTATAGCCTGCTCATCAGTAGAAGCAAGCAACAGGTGCAAGATTACCTCAGCCCGTGCATGCGGAAGACAAATCAGCAATGAATTTAAAAACATGCTTCTGGTATCTTTATATTGAGGGCAGTGCAATACCATATGTCCTAGAGATTCAATAGCTCCCAGATTATACAAGCATATAGTGGAAATCGGAGGATGGCGCCTAAATCTGGCTTCAAGTTCAAGCAATGGAAACATTGCATCTGGCAAGTGTGAGCAATTGCAAATGAGGGCCTGAGGGTCAGATATCAAATGCAGATATTTAGGGCGCTGACCAAGGACCAGAGGTAGCTGTATCTAGAGAGGGGAGCATTTGCTCAAGCTAGTCTTATTTAGCATTTCATTACCCAAGATGTTCAGTGGAAGGCCAATAGATCAGATTCTTAGAACAAAACGCTGAAAGCCAGTGGATTGCCATGAATAGGCAAGCAATGCTTGAAGGAGCTTGTCCTGCCTTAAAGCCAACGTTGAGCCAGAATTTAACAAATCTGGTCCATGCTAAATACTTGAGCCTATACTGTCCTGCCTCCATGCATAAGGCCTCATATGGAACACAGTGGGCCAGGCCAAGGATTTTGTATAAAAAGGTAGATTGAACCCTTTCAACCTCCTGATTAAAAGCTGGGAGTCAAATCTGAATTCCAAAGAGAAGTTGAGCCACAGTTTTAGTGTTGAAGATGCGCAGAGCTGCTGGGACGCAAGCATTGCCTCTTGAGTAGAAGAAGCATAATATGGCCTGGGATGAAAGTTTAGCAGATTTTAATGCCAAGATATGCTGAGAGACCCAAGACAGCTTATAGTGGAAATTCAAGCCCACTTAAACGTCTTAACTTGCTGAATAGCCTTGCCATGAAAACGTCTTAACTTGCTGAATTGCCTTGCCATGAAAAACCCAGGAGCGACATATCCAAGTTTTCTCAAAAGCAAGAATTTTAGACTTGGTGTAATTGAGTTTTAGGGCATTAATGGAAAGATATTGGATACATCCGGCTATCAGGCGTTCCAACCCGACACGTTTTCAGGAAAGTAAGACCATGTCATCTGCATATACGAGTAGAGGTACCCTTTCGATGATTAAGTTGAGGGCAGTGTGAGTCAATGGAGGCCAAATGTGCCGATAAATTGTTAATAAACAAATTAAAGTGGGAGCAAGGACACAACCTTGCTTCACTCCTTTATTGCTACAAAAAGAATCAGAAAGATGATTTTGTGTATTCAATCTGACTTGACATGAGGTGTTGGAATACAGCCTCTTGATCAAAAATAATAATCTTGGATCGATACCTAGTTTAGATAATTTAGACCATAGCAGATTTCTATGGACCGAATTGAAAGCCGCCTTCAGATCTAGGAAGGCCGTAAATCAGTGGTTCTTGAACTTTTCCGGCTTGCGCCTCCCCTGATCCTTGTGGCCATTGGCCACAGGTCCCCATTACAACACCTCACCTCAGTTACCCCCAAAATGGGGATGAAGGTGTTATACACTAGAAACAAAAAAACAGCTGCCAGCACTCTGAGGCTGCAATCCTAACCACACTTAGGACTTACTTCTGAGTAGACCTGGTTAGGATTGTGCCCTGAGTTTGTTAGTAGCACACCTAGAGGGTTTGGGATGAACTTGCTGGGGGAGGGGAAGACTGTTTTGTGTGTATCTTCTAATTGCGGACTGTTGCAAACTGAGACCTGGAGACTGTTTGGCTGCAATCCTAAACTCACTTTCCTGGTAGTAAGTCCCATTGAACACAATAAGACTTACTTCTGAGTAGACCTAGCTAGGATTGTGCCTTTTGTCTTACAATAGCAGTCCCCCCCCCCCCAAAAAAAAAAGGAGGCAGGAGGAAAAAGGGGAATGGCTAAAAAGGAATAGGGATTTTTTTGGAGACAAAGCCATCAAGAGTGTTTTTTTTTATTTTTGAAGGGGGAGGAAAAAGAGAAAGTTGAGGATCCTTGGTTAAGCTGACACAGACCCCAAGCCTGTGTAGGTCTACTCAGAAGTAAGTCCGATTTGAGTCAATGGGGCTTACTTCCAGGAAAGTGTGGAAAGGATTGCAGCCACACAGAGCAAGATTACAACTCACCCCAAAGTAGATGGGGGCTGCTTACACACATACACCCAACATGCATATGCCACCCCATTCCCCCCAGGCAAGATGGAGGAATGCAGGCTGGGGCATTTGGACACCCCCCACTAAGAGCAGGCTGGCTCCCTCCTTCGCTGAGCTTCCTCTTCCCTCAGTTTGAAGCCTGTCAGGAGTTGTGCTGATGAGATGCAGCACCTCCGCACTCTTCTCCTCTCTTCCAGCCTTGACCAATCCCAGGACGCCCAGGGTGAGGGGCACACTGGGAAATGTAGTCCCTGGGGCGAGGTTGCACATGGAGAGAGCTCCATGATGAGATGCAGCACCTCTGCCGATGTCCAGCCAGCCTTCTCTCCCACCTCCCCCCACCATGTTTCACACGCCCTCCCAGCCTCACCCACCTCTTTCACAGCTGAAGAAAAGCAGCAAGTCAGCAGGCAGCAGGTGCAGCTGAGCAGAGCAGAGTTCTGCAGAGTCAGCTGCAGCCACCCCTCTCCCCAGCTGCCTCACGACGCCCCTATCAGCTAGCCATGCCTCCCTAGGGAGGCGGGATGCACAGATTGAATACCTCAGCTGTAAATAATGTGGAATGCTGCTTAGACAGCTGCTTCTTGGCAAGATGCATCAAAACTAAACAGTGGTCTAAGGCAGATTTGCCAGCTCTAAAACGCACTTGCTCAGCTCCCAGGGTGTCATGCTTCTCTGTCCATGTTGTTAATTTGTTTAAAAGATGGCGTTTGTACAGCAGTGGTATTCAAACTGGGGTGTCACGACGCCCCAGCCTGAGGGTTCTGGCCTCTGCCCCCTTAAGGGGCAGGGGCAGCCAGGAGTTGGGGAAGACAGCAGCGTGATCCGCAGGATCATGCCGCTCAGGGGTGCTGCAGGGGCTTGGGTGCGCTTGCCCAAGCCTCCTGCAGCCTCCCGGGGGTGCGGGGAGCCCTGCGCAACTTTCAGCAGGGCTCCCCAGGTCAGGAAAAGTGAAATCGGAGCGATCGCGCCCCACTCCGCAAAACCAGAGGTGGAGCAGGATTGCTCCACTTTCCCTTCTGATGGGGCTGCAGGAACTGGGGTGCACTCACCAGTCCCTGCAGCAGCCATCCCTGTATGCGGGGAGCCCTGCGTGAGTGCCTGTAGGGTTCCCCAGGTCAGGGAGAGTGGGGCGATCGCGCTCCGCTTCTGCTTTTGTGGAGGCAGAGAAGATCACTCCACTCTCCCTTTCCCTGACCTGGGGCGCCCTACAGGTGCATCCCAGTCCCTGCAGCCCCTGAGCGACATGATCCTGGGGGTCGCGTTGCTGCCTTCCCCCTGCCCCTGCTGCCTCCCCACCCCTCGCAAAGACTTATTGCGGGTTTCAAACTCCTGGAGAGTTTGAAAACCGCAGGTGTACAGCTTAGCAGGGACAGAGAGAAGACCGATAGGTCAGTAGTCTGAGGGCAGATCCCTATCTCCCCTTTTGAAGATAGGTACTACCGTTGATTGTAGAAATCACCTTTTTCTGAGAAAACTAAAAGAAGAAATTAAAGCCAACCTTAACTGTAAAGAAGAAGGAAAAGAATTGATTGACTTTGGAACTTGTAGCCTTCATGTTGTACATGGGTCTTTTAAAACAGGATCGCAAGCAGTGAAATGGGACCTGAATTCCGTCTTGTGCAACATGTATTATGTGTTCAAAGATTCCCCAGCTAGGAGGGCATCATACACTGCTATGACTGGAAGCACACTATTTCGCCTGAAGTTTTGCTCCACAAGATGGTTGGAGAATATTAACTGCCTTGATAGAGCTATGACTGTTTTTGACAACATCAAGGAATATGTGGAAGAAGCAAAACTCCCCCACAGTAAACCTGCAACTTGTATAAAAGCTGCAATGCAAAATCCACTCATGAAGGGCAAAATGGCTTTCATGAAAACGATTGCTGGAGATTGTGAGCCAAACCTTTCTACAAAGATTTCAGAACCAAAAACCATTAGCACCTTTTTTGTATGAAGAACTTTGTAAGCTAATCAAGAAGCTAATGAGTCGTTGCATAAAATCGGAAACACTGCAAAATGTGTCTTCTGGTTCCCAGTTGTTAACAATTGACATGAAATTGTCAGAGAACTTGCTTGACAGAAACAAGGTTGACATTGGCTTTGCAGCAAAGAAGCTGTTGAAAGAAACTAAACTGAGTGAACGTCAAGTGGCCAAGTTTTGGTTGTTGAAACATGGTAGTAGCTGTTGCTGAAAAGTTGATTGAGAGAAGTCCTTTGAAGTTCAAGATGGGGGGTGGCCTATCAGCATTAGATCCTACTATCATTTTATACAAGCCAAATCTTGGAATCACCAGAATAGGGGCTCTACATGCAGCAAATCGGATAAATGACACAGTAGCGGGAAAATCAAAGCAACAATAAACTGCTTTAACCACAGCTGCTCAGTATGAGTTCAAGGCTCAATTTCAAGCTAATGTTGCAAAACAAATTGATGAAGTTGGACTGGATATGTTTACAGTGGTATTTTGATGTCCAACAAAAGTTTCTCAGACCTGTGGATTGTTGTCAAAATGTGCCCTATCCTGTCTCATGGTAATGCTTCTGTTGAAAGTGGATTTTCATTTAATAAGTCAATGTTAATTGAGAACTTGCATGAAGAAACTGTTGTCTGTCAACGTTAGGTTCATGATTCTGTCTTGAACTGTGGAGGACTTGAATCTTGTAATTGATAGAAATCTATTGCAGTCAGGCATCCTCATGCACACTACACAGAGTACTTGGAAGCTAAACACCATAAGCAACAAGAAGAAATTCAGAAGAAAGAAGAAACTTGAGGGACAAATTAAACATCTTGAAAATGCTAAAAAAAAGACAGAGAAGAAGCCAAAATGGAAGAGGAAACAATGGATGAGATACTAAAAGAGTTACAAAATAAAGAGAAAAATGTAGAAGTGATAGTTTTATATCTTTAATCTTTATTCTTTAAAAGATCACTTGTATTCTCATTTCTAACTTGATTATTACTACAGTTTTAAAACTATAAGTTTTGTAATGTGGCTTCAGAGAAACCATTTTAGATAGAACACTTATATATATATTTTAGTGTACCTTTAAAACAATAGCAAAAATGTTATGTGATTTGTTAGCATTCAGAGTTTACTTGAGTTAAAGTTTGTGTCTTGGTGTAATTTTTGGTGCAATTGCAAAACAGATGTTGCTGCATTTAATGTTGAAAGAAGCTGATATTAAATCTCTTACTTTGACAAATATTTTTGCAGTTGAGACTTGTGTAGTTGTAGAGTGGAACATTTCATTAAGCCTTGCATTAATGCAACATGACCTATTCATTTTTTAACTTGTGGTTATTTTTGAATGGTGGTCAGGGAAATTGACAAATGTTGGTCAGGGAAATGAAAAATAAAATTTTAGTGGCAACCTTGGAATCATTGAGTCCATGTCAATTCATCTAATCTTTTTTTCCGTAACAGCTCTTAAGAACTAGCTTTTGAGGTCCACAAAATCAATAAACTGTATCTATAAATTGTTTTCCTTCCCCTTCAGTGCATTTACTAAATTTATTAGCACTTGCTTGACCATTTGTCCTGTTGTAGTCAAGTTGCAATCCGTCATACTCCCCCTCTCCAGTGCACTGAATGCAGGCTTCAGGTCTAATAGGTGTGTTCTTTATGGCAGGGTTTTGTAATCTCTAGTATTCTGTCCCTTATGCTTGATATCCAGCAGGAAATTAGCCATACTTTCCAATCTGATCTTAAGAGACTTGAAAAGTTTTCCAATATCCTGTTTGCTATTGCATGTCTTCATACATGTCACCAAGGAGATGATATTTCTGGTTTTGGTTGGCTGAGAGTTTTGAGCAAACACTCCAGCAAATAACCTTTCCCCCTTTACTTCCTGTCTAATTTCTGGTGGTGGATGTACTGAGAGAAAGATCAATCATTCTGGTCCATTTGGTAATAGGTAAGGAACAGCATTCTCTGTAGGGGGTCTGCGCCCAATGCATAGACCCCTTCAGCAGCTGCACAGTGTCACGATTTGTCATGACTTCATTGCTGAATGTCCAGAGTTGTGATGCCACCTCCAGATGTTCAGCAGTGACATGATTGCTGAACTTTTAGGTTGTTGTGGGGAAGCTGATAGACTGTAGTGGTTTGGGAGGTGGACTTAGACCTGGAAGATCCAGGTTCAAATCCCCCTTCAGCCATGAAGCTTCCTTTGTGAGCTTGGGCCAGTCACTTTCTCTCAGCCTCACCTACCTCACAGGGTTGTTGTGAGGACAACAGGAGGGGAGCAGCTACCCTGAGCTCTTTGGAGGAAGGGCAGTATAAAAATGTGAAAAATAACTAAATAGACTCTTTTTTCCAGATACAGGCACATCTTGATTTACATGTTTTTGAAATAGCGTGATTTGCAAATTAATACCAAAAGTCTAATTTACATGCACAATTTTTGAAATAACTTGGACCATCATTTCCTTGCCAAGTCACTCCAGAAGTCACAAGGACATTTTGTGACATTTGCCAGCGTTGAAATGCACTTAGCTACTAAATTAGCTAAATTAACTGCTAACGAACAACTCTGTTAGATGCTGGCAGCTTCTGCTCTGTGTGTGTTTGGGGGGGGGGCAGAGAATCTCCTCTAAAGCCAGAAATTTAAAAAAAAAAAAGAGAAAATGCATTCCCTGAGCTATCACTTACAGCTTTCTCAGTTTCCTTACCGAGATCTTTGTTTTCATCATTGTTTTCTCAGTGGTTTACATCAGTAACCACTCCCACTCATAGTAGCCTCCCTCCTCACCCCTGTCCTTATGCCATCTTGGGCAAGCAGAAGTCACAACTTGTCAACGTGTTTGACTTTCCCTTAACCTATATTATTTATATTGGCGCCTACAGGAAAAATAGTTTTAATTTACACATTTTATATACATGTGTGATTTCTAAGCATATAACCCCACATTAATTGAGAAGTGCCTATATTTGAGTGTGAAACAGCTTACTTTTCACTGCTGAACTTCAGTTCGGAGAATATGCTGTTAAAGGCAAGGGGCGAAACCTTCTAGAACAGTGTGTTCCTGTTCGTACTATAATATGGTGGGAAACACTGAGAGCTGATTCTCATTCAGAAATACAAAAACTTGTACAGGGACATATGTATTGTGTGCAACGTGGAAATGGTTGTTGCAGTACTGACTCCCGATGCATACAAACAAGAAGTTTCTATAGATGTGTATTTGAGCCAAAAGTAAGTATGTGGCCTTTTTAACTTGCATGTAATATTGTGCTGATACAGTTATACATCTGTGTGTGTGTGTGTGTGTGTGTGTGTGTGTGAGAGAGAGAGAGAGAGAGAGAGAGAGAGAGAGAGAACTAATATGTGAACTTAGTCCTGAAAGCAAGCAGTGTCTGAAAACTCTTACATCCACTTGATCATACACTACCACCTAGTGGCCTTTTTATAGACTTTTTCCATAGGTAAGAATGAATTCAGGAGTTGCCATTCTGGAGTAATGCTGGGTCTGTCATTCATATTTTCCCTGCCATTTAGCTGTTGGAACTTGTTGCTGTAGAAAGGCTGGCATTAGTCAGGATCTTTCTTAGCTTACAAGTTGTCTGCTCTTCTGCAAGAATAGTTAAGTGGGCAGACTTGTAGTAGCAATGGTTAAGCTAGAATTGAGCTGAACAAAACTTTCTTATTTATCTGCCTCTTTAGTTCTTTCAATTTTCTTCTGAAATGTAATATGTGATCAATTTCAGGAGCAAGTATCTAGTACTAATGAATATGATACTTATTACAAAGAATATTTGTAATGGGAGTGTTCTTTGTTTTGGGTTAATGTGGTGTTGGTTTGTTTCTGGAATAGTAATGGTCGAGGAAAATAATCCAATTTTATGTTTCTTAAAGGATCGAGTGACATTCAGAAGAATTATACTGAAAAACAATGCGAAGAAAAGGAAGACATATGAACTATTTATTGAGTCAGTGCCCCTTCTTAAGTCACTGGAGGTAAAGTCCTTTATGAGAGGCAATCCACAAAGAATTGTTAAAATACCTATAGGCTACTCTGTCACCTTAATCTGTTAGACAGCATTGTTTGCTGTTTGTCAGAATGCTACCTGCTAGGGAGAATGTGTGGGCCACAAACAATACCATACTATGAAGACTTCATGAATGTCAGTCTCATGAAGTTTAAAATACCTTAACATTCTCCCATAAGCACCAGTCTCCCTGGTTACTACCTTGTGTAACATGGCCATCAGATAGGAGCAGATCCATTGCAGAATGGTTCCCCTCCAACCACATTTCTGTTAGGCACTTCAGAAAGGAAACTTCAAAAAGGTTGTTATTGAAAGCTGCTGAGAGGTCCAGCAGACTCAGTGGGGATGCACTCCAATATTCTCTGAAAGGGGGTCCATGCCACTGCATTTTCTGTGTGGCAGCATGGGGCATCTTGTAACACTTGGCAGTGTCAGTCATTGTCAACTTCTGGCTCAGCCAGGCTTGGAACTGTGCAGTTGCACAGCTTATTTGGAACAGTGATGTACTCTCCCTGGGATGGTCTTTCAGCCAGGGCAACCAAGACTATTTCAGTTGAATCGCAGGGACTGAAATCAAACTTCAAGGGATCAAGATAATCAGTGTCATCCAGGAAAACTTGGAATTGAGGTCACCATTGGTCACCCTACCCAAAAACTATACATCTAATACTGGCTGATGGTTAGCCAGGTGGCAGGATTCAAGGAGGGCTTTTTCTCAATAGCTGTCATTCAGTAGCTTCCCTGAACACTATGTTACCTCTGTCTCTCAAGGAGATGTTTACCTCACCAGCTGGCCAAGCCAGTGCTTTAGGTACCCCACCAGTTGTTTAATTAGCCAGAATGGAATAAACTGAATCAAACTGAGTAAACTGTAATGTATCCATCAAACTAGGGCCAGCAGATGCCTAGGGAACATCATGGGCCACATTCAGTGTGGTGTCCAAGCTGCAATGTATGGGAATGATTTATCAACAGCATCGACAAAACAGGCCACTGATGGTTCCTCACTATAGTCATGGGGCACCAGATTTAACAAACTGAACTACACAGAAAACTTCCACTAGATCACTTTCTGCTGACACAATGTTGGTAGAGAAGTGGGATTTATTTAAGAACATAAGAACATAAGAACAGCCCCACTGGATCAGGCCATAGGCCCATCTAGTCCAGCTTCCTGTATCTCACAGCGGCCCACCAAATGCCCCGGGGAGCACACCAGATAACAAGAGGCCTGCATCCTGGTGCCCTCCCTTGCATCTGACATAGCCCATTTCTAAAATCAGGAGGTTGCCCCAGCCCCGTAATCATCTTAGTTGCTCTCTTTTGCACCTTTTCCATTTCCACTATGTCTTTTTTGAGATGCGGCGACCAGAACTGGACACAATACTCCAGGTGTGGCCTTACCATAGATTTGTACAACGGCATTATAATATTAGCTGTTTTGTTCTCAATACCCTTCCTAATGATCCCAAGCATAGAATTGGCCTTCTTCACTGCCGCCGCACATTGGGTCGACACTTTCATCGACCTGTCCACCACCACCCCAAGATCTCTCTCCTGATCTGTCACAGACAGCTCAGAACCCATCAGCCTATATCTAAAGTTTTGATTTTTTGCCCCAATGTGCATGACTTTACACTTACTGACATTGAAGCGCATCTGCCATTTTGCTGCCCATTCTGCCAGTCTGGAGAGATCCTTCTGGAGCTCCTCACAATCACTTCTGGTCTTTACCACTCGGAAAAGTTTGGTGTCGTCTGCAAACTTAGCCACTTCACTGCTCAACCCTGTCTCCAGGTCATTTATGAAGAGGTTGAAAAGCACCGGTCCCAGGACAGATCCTTGGGGCACACCGCTTTTCACCTCTCTCCATTGCTGCTGTCACTGTGACAGCATAGGCTCTAAAATGAGATTTAGCCTATGTTGGGTCACATTTATCATTAGTTTTATTCCACTGTACAAAAAGTCCTCTACTTATATACAGGTTAGGAGCCTTTCCTTAAATTGAAACATGTGCAAGTTGAGACATCCAGTTTTGGCCTACCACGTGTATTGCACCTGTAAAATCACCTCGAAGGATGCACTGCACCTGCACAAAATCATCCATGGTGTGGTCTGTAACTCAGGCAGCCAGTGTATATGCATATATTGATGTCTGTGTCACCTTATTACAGAGGTAGTTAGGCTGTTACCAGACAGAGAATGAGGGTTGGTGAAACTCATTTTCTCCTCCTGTAGGTGTCAGAACGAATGAAGATTGTTGATGTGATTGGGGAGAAGACATATCGAGATGGTGAGCGGATCATTTCTCAGGTATATAGACAGATTTGTTGCAATGTAGTATGTCATAATGGATAGTTTTCATTTGACCATTTGCTGTGTTTGCATGAACGGTTCTTCCCTATATCAGCTGACAATACCAGGACGTACCTATTTAAGCTTTCATTTTACTAAATTTAATAATTTTTGTATAAACATGAACAGAACAACAAGTCCTAGAGTTCAAAGGATGCTCTCTGAGTTGAATTAAGTTTTGTGAAAACCGTTGGGATGAAGGTGATTCTGCAATATAGCTTTGGCGCTCTGGAAATAGAACAGACCAGGATTGTCTGACTCCTTGCATGCCAAGGGATTCATTGCCTGATTTGAATTTATCAAATTGCAAAATGTTTCCCTTACAACAATATGTTGTCTAGTTCTAAGTTTTATCAGTAGCCAGTGTTCTAGGCTTCTTGCGTTATTGTTTCAGTACTTAGTTTAGTAGAAGAATAACTGCTGAGGTCAAATCGTAATGAATTCAGTGCCCACCTCATTGGCTCCCTTGGGAAGTCAAAATGCTGCTGTGATGGTTGGAGCATCAGCTGGTGGAATTATGTCTTCTTTGCAACTTTTTAAAACTGCAGGAGTCCTCTCAGGGTTTAGACCTGAGCTCATTTCCTTGAGGCTCTGTCTCCTATATCTGCTCTTCCTTTTGGTTACTGTATATCAACCCACTGCAAGGCTACAATATTTAGTTGATTGATTTGTTTTAAACTTTTCAACTAAAATGGTGGTTTAATTGAGAACGTTTTTTAAAAACTGTAGGTCACAGGTGCCACCTTGGAGAAGACATCCCCTTTTTTCTCTTGCGTACAGGATGGAATGCCTCTTCTACATTGGTACCTGCTAGGACAGGGGTGTCAAACTCATTTCATCCAGCAGGTCAAATAGCATTCATGAGGCCTGCTGAGAGCTGGAAGTGATATCACTAACCAGGAAGTCATGTCATGCAGTAAATGAGGACCAGAAATCTTTTTCTTACCTAGAAACTCATTGGCTGCAAATAGAAGAGAAAATATGCAAATCTTGATCTTATTTCCAAGATATCATGTGGACTGCCCTTTTAGCAGTGACATTTCAGCACAGCTCAGAAGCTGAGAGCAGCTGATGGTGGGGCTGGGAGAGCCCAAGGGCCAGATAAAGAGCTTCTGTGGGCCACATCCGGCCCCCAGGCCTTAACACCCCTGTGCTAGGATGATGATAAACATTTGCATAGTGCAGTGGTTCCCAAACTTGCCTGAGTTATTAATCTCCCACAGCCTCTTCTTCCCCACTCATATATTACCTTACAGTAATTTCTGCAGCAACCCTTTAACGGAAATATTATCCAGTGTTTCTCAACCAGTGTTACTTGTGCCACCAGTGGTACATCATACTCATGGGACCCCCAAACCCGCACCACCTGGCAGCAAGACCAGCATTGCAACGCAACAAGCAGCAGTAGGATCTCAGCTCAGGTAGCAGAGCTCCAGGGTGCACTTTTTTACACACTCTAAGGTCTCCTACCTGTCCTGAGTCTCTTACCAGTGTTTGTAGTATTGCATCTGGTCTCCTAATCCAGAAGTAACTGATGATGACATCAAAATCACCAGTTACTACCTGTGGTACTTTTTCATGACATAGGAATAATTTAAATTGAAATAAATGAATAGCATGGTACAGCATGACTTCAAAGCTTGAAAACCAAAGCTCATGGTTCCTGTACATTTTGTACTCTAGTATGGATACAATTCAGGGCACTCAAATACTTGAGGTGGTACTCAAGGCACTTGTCAGGTGTTTTTAGAGTGCTCAGGTAAATTTGGATTGTGTGCTTTCAATATATGCTGTAATGGTGGTGATCATTGGGCTTCTGTATTGGAGTATTTTAAAAAAGCATGTATCAAAATTTTATGTGAGTCTTCCTAGCACACTTATGGGGTGGGCAGTTTTGTGCTAACGTCCATACTACAGTACAGTAAATAAAGTGATATCAGCCCCTAGAACAGGGTCAGCAATGTTCGTGGCATTCGGGCCAGAGGCCATGACTCTGAGTGGATGGTGGGCCACTGCATTGTGACACCACTTCAGAAAATTCAGTGATGAAGTGCCAAAAAGCCCTTGAGGCTGCTGCTGCCTCCCCCAAAATCCATACATACCCCACTGCCAGTTGCCCAACATGGCAACAGTTTCTGAACATTAAACATGTCTTGAGAACTTTTTCTTTTCTTCACAGGGTGACAAGGCAGACAGCTTTTATATTGTAGAATCTGGTGAAGTGAAAATTTTGATTAAAAGTAAGGTAAGTTCAAATACACTTGTGGTGAGATTATTATTGGTTAGAAATAAGCCCATGAAGTAAGAAAAATGGCCAGTTTATGACCAGGCATATTTCAGAATCCTACTATGAATCTTATTGTGTTACTCAGTTATCTGGTAAAAAAGGCATGGGGAAGCAGGTGCACAATGTAGGTGACAGTTTTTTAGGATTATTAGAATGGATTAGACTGTGAGTAAGATCTTCACAAGGACTTTAAACAAAGTGAACAGTGGCTAGCATTAGTGCAGTCATGACAGGGCACTATATTGCTGACAAGGGAAAATGTGGGGAAGAATTTGCAGTAAAAGAGGGCAAGGGCATAGGCAGGCCCATACCTCACTTTTGCTCTTGCATCTGCCCAGGATCATTATGGCAGCAGTGTTTTTTTTGCTGAAATTACAGCATTTACTGACAGTTAAAATGTACCCTTTCTGACCACCAACAATGCACTTAGGTTTCCTAATGGAAGAGCAATAGGATGCAGTTAAGAAACTATTTGCAATATCATTAGTGTTGTGCCCTCTCAGCAGTTTTCTTACTGTTTTTGTTGACATCCATCTTCCTGCTGTGATACTGTGGAGACATTATTTGCGAATTCAGAGACTCCTGTTAAGTCATACTTGGTTGAAATAGGCATGCAAGATTAGTGAGAGAATTGGTGTGCATTAGAATGCTTGACTTCTCAAAGCTCATCTTGAACAGCTGCTCTTCCTTGCCAGGAGAACTTGGCAAAACTGTGCTATTGTGCATGTGTGTGGTTTTTTATAGCCTATCGAAAATGTCTCTACAGCCTTCTCTAGCCAGCTAACAACATGGAATGAAACAATATAATCAATAAGTAGTTTTATATTCAAATTAAACTCCTGCCTTTTATCACAAAAATGCTTAGCAGAAGTCCATCAGAAATTCAGTGCGTACAGTTCATAATTGGAAAACCCTCAAAGTTATGTTGAAATAACAGTGTTTTCACTTGCTTTTTAAAAGCCATAGACAAAGTTGACATGACTGGCCTTGCTGAGGAGGGAGTCTAGTAGGAACATCACCACAGAAAAGGCCCTTTGTCTTGTAATAAATCTGGCCTTTGATTATCCCGGAACTTGAATCAGGATACCCTCTGGATCTTGGTGCATATATGGGGAATTAGTTTCTGCGTAGCAATTTGCTGATAAAACAGAGCCACTTCCAAGTGTTATGTTTCAATTACAGACTGTCACAGGCAAGGATGCAAACCAGGAGGTGGAGATTGCTCGGTGTCAAAAAGGACAGTATTTTGGAGAGCTTGCACTAGTTACTAACAAACCTAGAGCAGCCTCTGCCTATGCTGTTGGGGAGGTCAAATGTTTAGGTAAGGACTCTTTATTTTCTGTTCTTGTTTGTACTCCTATTGGTCAAGTTCCATTAGGTTGGACATTTGTACCCAGGGAAGAGAGGTCAATTGAGAGCCAATTGAAGTACTTTTTCTACTGTTGGTAGTAGACAAAGGGGAAATGTGATCAAAACTGTGGGGCAGAGTACTAAAACCCCTTTACTGTACCACCGTGGTTTCCCAACATTTCTTCACATTGCCAACATTTTTTTTCCAACGAGAGGGAAAGGGAGTCCAAAACACATGTTAAAACTAACATCGTTGTTATTAACAGTATTTATATACATGTCGTTTGCTTAGAAAACTATTTCTGAGTCTTCGTTGTCTGCTCAAAGGCGAGTGATTTGTAAGAACTGTAAACTGAAAACTATAATTTAATAGCAAACTTTTTGCTGTACTAATTGATTTTGCCTTTTCTTCATTTTTCTATGTGTGACATCCCTCCTGAATGGGGGCCTATAATCTTACATCGGGCACTTGCCTTGTGACCCATTGTTTATAGCAACACTGTTATGAAAAGTGACTTCCGTTTTGGAAAGGGCTGTTTGTATTATCTGATACCACTTCTCACCTTTTACTGCACCCGTACTTGCCTCGCCATCCCACTCACTGGTGCAGCATCACAGAGTCCCAGCTTTCCTAGCTAATATATTCTATTGTCAGTTTCTTGCCCGGGGTGGGCTGGCTGAGTGGACAGGGAGGGTGGTCAACTCTTCCTTGATGGAGGGGACGTTACCGCTCGCTTTGAAATGGGCGGTGGTTCGCCCCCTCCTGAAGAAGCCCTCCCTGGATTCCACTGTGTTGGATAACTACCGGCCAGTCTCCAACATCCCGTTTCTGGGCAAGGTAATTGAGCGGGTGGTGGCGTCCCAACTCCAGAGGGTCTTGGATGAAGCGGATTATCTGGATCCTTTTCAATCTGGCTTCAGGCCGGGCTTTGGGACGGAAACCACCTTGGTCGCCTTGGTGGATGACCTACGCCGGGGACTGGACAGGGGGAGTGCGTCCCTGTTGGTCCTGCTGGACCTCTCGGCGGCTTTCGATACCATCGACCATGGTATCCTTCTGGGCCGATTGGCCGAGTTGGGAGCTGGAGGCACTGTTTTGCGGTGGTTCCGCTCCTACTTGGAGGGTCGGTCCCAGATGGTGGTACTGGGGGATGCCTGTTCGACACCCTGGCCCTTGAGATGTGGGGTGCCACAGGGCTCAATTCTGTCCCCCATGCTATTTAACATCTACATGAAACCGCTGGGAGAGGCCATCCGGGGGTTTGGAGTGGGGTGCCATCAATATGCTGATGACACCCAGCTCTATCTCTCCTTTCCTCCAGACTCCAGGGTGGCGGTTGAGGGCCTGGAGCGCTGTCTGGAGGCAGTGAGGATCTGGATGGGGGCTAACAAGCTGAAATTAAATCCGGATAAGACAGAGGCTCTCCTGGTTCGGAAATCCTCGATGCAGGTGCTGGAGTATCGGCTTGCGCTGAATGGGGTTGCACTCCCTCTGAAGGAGCAGGTCCGCAGCTTGGGGGTCCACCTGGACTCGCAGCTGCTCCTGGATTCCCAGGTGGCGGCTGTGGCAAGGGGGGCCTTCGCTCAGCTTCGGCTGGTGCGCCAGCTGCGGCCGTACTTGGATCGTGCAGACCTGGCCACGGTGATCCATGCCTCGGTGACATCGAGATTAGATTACTGTAATGCGCTCTATGTGGGGCTGCCCTTGAAGACGGTTCGGAAGCTGCAACTAGTGCAGAATGCGGCGGCCCGTGTGGTTACTGGAGGTAGGTGGCTCGACTCTGTCAGTCCGCTTCTCCAGCGGCTGCACTGGCTGCCCATTCGTTTCCGGGCCCAATTCAAGGTGCTGGTATTGACCTTTAAAGCCCTATACTGCTCTGGACCAGGGTATCTTAGAGATCGCCTGCTCCCATACAATCCGGCTCGCCCTCTCAGGTCATCAGAGAAGGCCTTTTTACAAGTGCCGCCGCCTAGGGAGGTACATGAGGCGGCTGCAAGAAATAGGGCCTTCTCAGTAGTGGCACCAACGCTATGGAACTCCCTTCCCCTTGACTTAAGAATGGCTCCCTCTCTTGAGACCTTTCGGCAAGGCCTGAAGACCCTTCTGTTTAAACAGGCCTTCTGAGTTCTTGGCCTTTTAACATCTTTTTAACATCTTTTAATATTTTTTACAGGCCTGATTCTTTTATGACTTGCTGCTGCTCTATGCTCTTTTTACCTATTTTTTTTTACTCTGACTGCTGTTTTTAGTATGTGTTAATATGTTTTTATTTGTTTTTAAATTGTTTTTAATATGTTGTAAGCCGCCTTGAGTCCCTTCGGGGAGAAAGGCGGGGTAAAAATAAAGTTGTTGTTGTTGTTGTTGTTGTTGTTGTTGTTGTTGTTGTTGTTGTTGTTGTTGTTGTTGTTGTTGTTGTTGTTGTTGTTATTATTATTATTATTATTATTATTATTATTATTGGGATGTGGAGGTTTCCTCTTGAAGTCAAGGTTCATACATGTCTTTCACGTTTCTTTGTGTTTCTGTGCAGTTATGGATATACAAGCGTTTGAGAGGTTACTTGGGCCCTGCATGGACATTATGAAGAGGAATATAACGCATTACGAGGAGCAGCTGGTGGCATTGTTTGGTTCTAGCATGGACCTGACAAATCCAGGCAATTAGGCACAGAGTACCTTAGTGCCTTCTCAGTTCAAGACACAGAAAAGCCTCCTGTTAGCAACAACACAGCACCACACAAATGAAAAAGGACACTACAGGACAGTGGCTGTTGGTGTTGTCTTGGGCATTTTTTAGAAATCTTCATAGGTCTCAGCACAGCTGGATGGGTCAAGTCTTGTTCTAGACCTCCGCTTTGCTGCTGAAATTTCATTATTAGACCTAGCTTACTGCTGAGTTTCTTGATCCTCCTTTCATTTTGCTTGGTTCAGAATGGCATGTCTCTCCAACAATTCAAGTGCCTGATACAAAGATTTGGAGCCCTCTCTGTTTGTTCTTGTTTAAAAAATAGAAAACTTTGTAATCAGTGATTTAGGGTGGCAGGTGGCTCTTCCTTCTCTCAGGGACAGCCACTTCCTTACGGTATCCTCCTTTTGACACTTTTTTTTTTTCCCCTGGTGGAGTATCAAAATCTGCTTTTAATTAGGGTAGTATGCTTGGGTTTGAAATAGTTGGAAAAGTTAGAGGACAACAGTGGCATTGGAACTAATGAATTTGCTAGTTCTGAGCTGTTCTTGCCATCTGCTGGATATGACAGGTGCCACAACTCTTAAAGCTTAAGGGTTCAAGAGACATACCCAGTCAATAGTGCGCAGAGAAGCAAAATGCTGAATTGTGAGCAGTATCTGTAATGGCAAGCAATTTTTATATTTTTAAGGCTACAGTGAATTTGAGTCAGGTCTTTGGATCCTTTGGCCACAGGAATGTTGCTGCAGTATTGTTTTCCAAAGGTTTTGCTGTCTGTTTCTTAAATTTGGACTGTTTGGTAGTCTGATAAGAAATAGCAGCAAGTGACCCAAATTCCAGTTCACAAGGATTCTTTATAGTCCTGGATTTTGCACGGCACTGCCTTAGGCAGAATCAGTTTTAATGCTCTTTTTAAAAAATAAAAGCTGATTTTTTTCATAACTTAACAAATATTTATGTACTAAGGGGAGCTCCCTTTAGCTATACTATTTTACAATATTCTTTAACATGATTAAGTATACACGTTCCAATTGCCAGGTCTATTTGCTAAATCTTTTGAAACATTTTATCAACATTTTACTTCAAAAATGAATGATTTTTTTAAAAAAAAGTCAAAATGAAAAAATCTCATTTACACTCTGTGCAATTGGTTTGTGGGTGAAGGGATCTCTTTGAGCCAAAATTTAGGGATTCGGTTAATGTCATTTCTCTAAAATATCTGGCTTGTTAGTATTTTTAAAGGTGTTTCAATACCATTACTTAAAGTAACAGTTGCATTAAATTTTACCTTGTCAAGAATTAGACCTTAAAATGGGTCTCTTTCATAGCATTAAAAAGAGCATTCTAAAGACATCAAACCAGTAGGTGGTAATTTCAACAGCCCGTTTCATCATCACTGTTCATCAGCATGTTAGAAAATGTCTGTTTTGAATAGAGATTTTTCACTAAATGTGAATTTTTGCTTGCTAGAATAAGAAAACAAAAGTCTGTGTGGCCCTGCCATCTAAACTTGAAAACTGCTGTTCTGAATTTTTCCTTCTTGGCAGTGCCACAGATAACCTGTAAGTCACTCATAGCCTTCAAGCCATTTTTCTGCTTGCCATTTGTGTTCCTGCATTGGTAACTTAAGATGTACTTACTAATACGTTGCTGAATCAGGAAATGATGCTGAACTAGCTTGAAGATTAAAATTATCACGTTTTTGGTCATTAAAATCATTGACAGAGGTACTCAGAGCTTGATGGGTTGTATTCTGGGTCGTCCCCCCCAACACCTCCATTTCAACTACTGTAGGGAAGAAGATTGCGCAGCCCCAAAAGTCTGAAGAGAAAACAATTCATCTTAAGATTTTACACCAAAGATACTATTTTTAATTGTAGGAGTCTCAGTTTGCGAAAACCATCTAGGCTATAGATTTGATGGAGATTATGGTGTTTAAAAAAAAAAAGTCACTGTGGAGCCTGTGCAGGTTTATGTTGAAAGCCATTTTTGAGTTTTCTTTAAAACTTAGCCAAACTTTAGTTGAGCCAACCAACTTCATTCTATACCACTATTTCCTTTCATTTATGCAGTCTGTGCTAAACACATACCCATCTGGAACCCTGGATGCTTTTGTTCCTGTTCCTTGGGTACTGGCCTGCACAGCTTTGTAGTACATAAAAGTTACACAAAACTGCATCTTTTCCACCTGCCTTTGCTAGAACAGCCTTTGCTGGGGTTTTATTTCCTGGAGCTCTGGAGGGAATCCCACACTAGAAAAAAAATGACCTAGTGATAGGAAAGAGAACAATGTGCAGAACTGAAAGAGTATTGGGAGAGGCAATGCTCACTGATACTGACCCTTGTACTTCCTGCACGACATAGTTTTCTAAATGTTTCTGGAGGTAAGTAAGTCAGGGAGGTAAATTACACAACTCCAAATTGGGCTAATCTTTTGCAAATCTGTGCAAAATCTAGTTTTTATCAATGTGCATCTTGTTGGTGAACTGCTCGTATGATTCACTGTAATGATGAGCTGTTTGAGAATTCTACCCACACATTTTCAGCCAGGGTAGAATTTTTTTGGTCTGCTGTGTTTTTATGCAAAGCCAATTTGCATTTGTGTGACTTATCCATGGCCCTAAAAAGAGATCAACATTATTTTTTAAAATGAGCCATTTGGGATTTCTCTGAGTGGATAATGATTTGGGTAATGTCGTTATATTAAATGATTTGTTGTGCAATATGTAGAGTGAAAGTTAGTTAATCATGTAAAGATGATTCTATTTAAACATCTTACAAATATTGTTTTTTTTCTGCTCTGTGTTATGGGGAAAAGGAATCTACCATTGATTCACATATCATTGGCGATATTCAGCTTTAATAAGAGAACTCAGCAGCAAAGTGGATAACAAGTAGTGTCTGTTGAGACTCTAAGTGTCTTTTTAAACTTTGTGCTTGTCAGTTTTGAAGCCCCTGGGAGGAGCTCACCATGTCCTGGTGTTACGATCTTCTTGTTAATGTCACACCACAGGTTTTCACAATATATTTTTAAAAAACCCTGTCTTAAACAAAACAAAACAAATGTGCAGTTTTACATACAAAGGACAGCCCCTTTGAATGTCATTTTTTTCTTTTCAGTTAATTCCTGACATGTATCTGTAAACCTGCCAAAAATACAACTTTTCTGGTTTTTTTCACTCTAGTAATCTTTTCTCGTTGTTGTTGTTGTGAATACTGCTATTGGGGTTTGGGGGGGTGTTTCAGTTGCTCCAACCACATGTTTCATTAGAGGAGGCCTTCTCTGTGGTTTCTCCCTGCACAGGCTATAGGGCTATGCTGGACCTTGATCACCCAGGAGAAAGAATGTTCTGGTCCCTTAGGAGGCTGACACAAATTTGCTGAGCTTGACTAAAACTTCAACCATGTGTTAGAAATGCTTTCCTTCAGCCACATAACTAAAGTTTAGTTGTGCATAAAGATGCTACCTCAAGGCTCCAAGTGCTTTAAATGTGTCTTGCCTGTGAGAACTCCACAAATTGGTTCTGAGAACTTGTTCTTTTGCATTAAGTGTGTGGAATGTTCTTTTTAAAAAAAGATTTGGTGGGAAGGGGCTTACTTTCACTCATTTTTACAGCTAGTACAGTATTTGATTTTCCAAAAAAGGTGTGAAGATTTGTAGATGGGTCAGTTCTTGCACCATAATATTTCCCAAGATGGGCATGGAACACCTGCCATGTAAGATCCTGATCGCCATCTGATCTGGGGTTTGACTTCAATACCAACCAATAAAAGCTGACATGCCATGTCTAGCCTTCCTGATTACAGTCTTGAGTGTGTGGGTGTACTTTTTTAAACTTGCTCCAGCAAATGTAACCCTTTTCTGTGCTTATAGACTGGAAGAGGTGGTTCAAATTAAGTGATACTTAACAGAAGAGAATAGTGAAACGGTGAAAATGTCATAGATTCATGGTATAAGCTTGCTCTTCATCTTGAAAATTCCAAGTTTACCTCCTCCAGAAAGTTGAGAAATAAGTCAGTTCAGATTGCAGGTGAGAATTGCTGGCTTTGGATGCTGTCTCATATCAAAAACCTCTTGCACATAGACTGAGTTTGCATTTCATGCATGCTTTTGCAAGATTTGTCACTTGCCTTCCCGTTTCCCAGCAGGACATTTAGGGTAATGCAGTACTTGTCCAGTACATAGTCTTGTGCTTTAGGCATTCATCTAGTTGTCTTGTGGCCTGTAACAACTGCATGAAGGCAACAAAGGACAGCTTGACATTGTGTGTGTGCTGTAGCCATTAAGTTTCACAGTATTTTCTATCTCTTCTTCCCTGCCCCACTCACTTAGCAGGATAAATATATTTATTTGAAAATGTTACACTGTGCCTCTCCATACTTATTGGAGTTCTAAGTAACTTAGTAAATACATAAAATAAGGTAAAATACAGTAAAAACAATAAAATGGTGAAAGTACTACAGTACAATAAAAATTAGCCAAAATGCTCTATAAAGGCAAAGTGAAATAATAAAATCTTGACCAGTATGAGAGGCCAGCAAGGAGGGAGCAGTACAAAATTTCAGTGGAGAAATGTCACAGGCCATGTATCCCAACAGGAAATATTATCATGGGTTGCTACCAGATGAATGTCAGAAGGCAACATTGCTCATAACAGGGCTATCTGAGATGGGTTTGCAGAGTGGGCAGATCCAGGTGAAAGGTTTTCAGATACCTGACTGCTGAATCATTTGGAGCCTTTATCACCAGTACTTTGAATTGTGCCTGAAAAGATGCAGCCAATTGCTTTAGTGATGAACTAAGAGGAATGTGACATGGCCCTTTCCCTCTTAACTGCACTCTGTACTAATCAGTCTTCAAAGGCAGCCACATGTAGACTCTTTTAGTGGCTGAAGTTAAAGCAATAACGGTATGGAGTGTGTTTAATGGAAGTTTTAATTCTTTTATAGTGATATTATGTAGCAGTGTTTGCCCAGGTTCTTGGGACAGAGAGCTAGAGATCAAGGTTAATGTTTTAACTATGTTCCAACTGTGCTTGATCACTTCTGGGATTGGGGGGAATCGTAAGCAGTACAAAGCCGTCCTTTTTGCCTTTGTTTATGCAAAGGTGCAAAATGTTCCATGCAGCCAGGCTTCAGGGATCAATCTGTCCATTTTCATCACTTTTTTTCCAAGCTGATGAAGACAAGAAATATTTATTGGCTCTTTAAGTTCTTGTTTTTGGTTTCATGGGCCTTCTCCCCCCTTTAAATGTAGGGTCAAATAGATGGCTTCTCTGGAGCTAAACTATTTGTACATATTTAAAAAATCCCATCTGTGTCCTGGTAGCCAGGTCAGCTTATATTTGTTTGTAGTTCTAGGAAAAGATAGTATTGATTGTACATGCACTATGATGGTGAGAGTTTCTCGTCTCCACTCCCCCCCCCCCGCTGCCTGTGGCATTATTTGGTTTGATACAGATTCTTAGAAGGTTATAGCAAATTCATCATTTCTGCACCAAATCTGCATCATTTATAATTGTTTTGATGCCAGTTCAGTTTGGAGGGCTCCCTAACATAGCTTATGAATCTTTGGCTTGCCAGCTGCCCCATGAATCTTTTTGTGTCCTCTCCAAATGCAGATCTCATGCCATCTGCCCTTTTCTATGCTTGCACCCGAAATTGGAAGCCCTGGAGGAATTGGTACGATATATAACAACTTAGGTAGTGATATTGTTAAGGAAGAGTAACTGTTGGTTCACACAAAACCTAGGAAAGATACTGACCTGTTTCCTTCTTCTTGAAGATCTGTCTTTGATCCTTGCCCAACATAAGTACTCTGTGTCGGTGGCCTAAACAATCCATTTGTGGTAATAAAGAAGGACATAAGAACATAAGAACAGCCCCACTGGATCAGGCCATAGGCCTATCTAGTCCAGCTTCCTGTATCTCACAGCAGCCCCACCAAATGTCCCAGGGAGCACACCTGATAACAAGAGACCTGCATCCTGGTGCCCTCCCTTGCATCTGACATAGCCTATTTCTAAAATCAGGAGGACATCATGGCTTGTAACCCGTAATGGATTTTTCCTCCAGAAACTTGTCCAATCCCCTTTTAAAGGCATCCAGGCCAGATACTGTCACCACATCCTGTGGCAAGGAGTTCCACAGACCAACCACACGCTGAGTAAAGAAATATATGTATTGAAAGTTAGTGTGTTAAAGAGGGACCTTGTATGACTTCAACAAGATGTCTGTGCGAGCACATCATATATGCACCTAGTTCTCACAGTTCCTCTCTTCTGGAAAAATCTTATTAATGTATCTGGGGGAGTCTCAGCAAAATTGGAGCTAATGTGTGGTTGAAGTGCAAATTGTTCTGAGCTCAGAAAAAGACCTCTCCTTTACTCTCCTCCCTGCTCTTGTGTCTTGATCTAGCAGAAATGCAGTGAGGGAATTGATATGTACCCATAGTTACATTTGGTAAGTGATTGTATTAAAAAGAGAATCTGCTGTCTGTTAATCTGTGCTAGTTTTGGCCCCTCTGCATTGCAGCTAGAGAACTGTGCTTTGCTCACACAGGCAGGCACTCTGATCCAAGAGAATTTTTCTTCCTACAGGAGAACATCACTTAGTAACAATCTAGGCAGCTCTAAAAAAAAATTTGTGCATGTGTACTGGTATGTGTACTGTGTACTGGTATGGGAACAATGAGTTTGAGCCTCAAGCTGGAAATCAGAGATTTTACCCATAATGTCATTTTATATAGCATAGTGTTTCCAGTGCTTCTCACATTATCTTTAACCCTTACAAACAGCCTTGTAAAATGTTAGTACTGCTGCTGTGTATAGTAATATTACTAATGGAGTGCAGAAGCTGAAGGTGGGACTTTTAAGCTTACCTTATGAAAACATGGCAGAAGCAAGACATAAATTTAAGGGGTTCGTCTCACTGCCACTACTTAGCAGGGATGTGCAGTGGGTGGGGAGGGAGGTGAGACACAGCCTCCCACTGGAGTCCTTCAAAAAACAGCACCACAGCTATGTGAGGCGCCCAAGCACTCGCAACCCATGCTCTCCTGTGCATGGGTTGTGAGTGCTTGGGTGCCTCACATGGCAACAGTGCTGCTTTTTGAAGGACTCCAGTGGGGAGGCTCTTGCTCCCCAGCCACTGCACGTTTCTGCTACTTAGCTGCTACACCAGCTTTATGCCACCTGTATGTCATTGCTTGTCACTTCGTTTAAATTGTTTTTCTTTTCCTTGCTTACATTTTAAACAATGATTACTATATGTTTTAATTGCAAGCAAATAGGAGCCATTTCATATCTTGCAGCATCTGACTTATGGAAAAGGTTTTTTGTCAAGAAAAAATATCTAGACTTACCTGCCTTCACTGTCTCTCCTGGACCAAAAGAGAAAGTAAAATTAGTGAATAATTTCTTCTCAAGGCTTCCTATTGACTTGGGAAGTATGCAACAATGCAATTTAGAAATGGGTGCAATAGCCTTTGTGCCAAAAATGTATGCAGAAGACATTTTCCACAGGGCGGTATAAGAATTGTAAGTTAGTTGGTTAAATCTATTAAAAGTCACCTAACCTTATAACATCACAAATTTTCTCCAATTTTAAGTGATGTCTTACCTGTTCTCAAACTCGACAGGTTCTGGAAAGTAAATGTTACATGGTGTGAAGGGAATTGTAATAAAACCTACAGCCTAGCTCACAGAGATCCAATATGCAACTATTAGTAATATAAGAAACTTACTGGCTTATATTACACTGGCTTACACTAGGTCAGACTATTCTGGCTGAGTAAGTACTGTCAGCATTGACTAGCAGCAGCTCTCCAGGGTTTCAGGCAAGTGTTCTACCCTAGCTGAGGATGCCACATTTTGAACTTGGGGCCTTGTGCATGTCAAGCCAACCCAGCTCCTCAGGAGGTCCAAATACTTTACATATCCACAATCTGAAATGGTTTGGAGTATTTTTTTTTTTATGTGTGTTGGAACTGCTGCTGTTTCCATTTTGATTTCTCAGAACATCAGTATTCAGTGCATTGCGCTTTGGACCCATAATTCAACTCTTAAATTTCAAGTGGATGTACCTTGTTTGCATGCCTCACATTTCTCATCCTGCCCAGAAACTAAAGATTGAAATTTGAAGGGATGCATAGAAATTGTGCCTCTAAGAATTTAATTCTGCATCTAAAATCCACTTCAGGGCCAGATTCAACAGGTAACATACCTTCTTGGATCTGTAGGAATTATAATTATGCACAGTTTACTTTGTGCTTTGCATCCATTCCCAGAAAATGGGATTGCACTTGTATTCCTGAGAGTGACACTATCTGAATAAGGTTTTTAAGTGTCACTTTCCCTGCACTGAATCAAACTGGATAACAGTGATTCATAAAGCCTATTGTCATCTTGTCTCCCAACAGTTTAGAAGAAATAGGATAGCTAACTTCCCTCCAAAAGTTATTTGCAGCTTCCACCAATGTCTGAGGTTTTGTGACTTCCTAGTTTAATGATGGGAGGCGATGCCCGTACATACCAGCTAATAACCCTTGTTTTCATGAATTTGCCTACTCCTTTCATTAATTTAATTGCACTCAATCTCTCATCTCCATCTTAGTTTCTCAAGTCAACAATGCTATCTAGCTTACATTCTGTTCAATAGCCCCTTTCTGTTTCTGCAAAACCTCCTGCTTCTCTCCCTTGACTCACCTGGATCACTGGAAGCCCCACACCCCATGCCTGTCCTGGATGTCTCGCATCTAATCCAAGGCATTCCAAAGTCTGTTGACAAAATGGCTTTTATAGTGCTGTTGCTGGTGTGTACGTTTTTCAAACTGAGATTATCAAGGCTTATGGGTTTATTGTTGTAGCCATAAAAGAGAGAGCAGAGGGAAAGGAAAATAAAGCAGATTGATTGCCTTTGTCACTGGAGGGATGACCCAAGTAATTCTCATTATACTGATGTAAATATTAACATCAGTTCGAGCTCCTGCTTGACAGTTGAATTCAATGTATAGGTACATCTTAAAACAGCATTTTGGCAAACCTTTAAACAAAACAATTTAGGATAGGTACATGGATTGGCATTCTGCGTATATCTGAACCTTTGGTGTTCCATAGATTTCTTTAGCGGAATGAGAAAGGGAAAACACAATACAAGTAAAAAGCCCTCCTCTTATTTAGTTTGCGTATATTTGAGAGGCTGACTTCACTGAATTAAGGGGAAAAACTTGAAATGAAACTTGGAATACCATGGAGGAGAAACTTGGAACAAATGCAGAAACTATTTATAAACCTGTTTATAACATCCTCTCTGTGTAACATGTCCTGCGCTTGAAAAACTAAAAACAAATTCTGCATCAAGGTAATCTTAAGTCCTGGAACAAGAGAACCCAGTTCTGTGAGTGGCAAAGTATGCCAATTAAAGCAAACTTTCATATTCTAATTTTGCATAATTCTAGTTTTACTAATGGGGAGAGGAAGAGCCATGGAGGCCCATCCCCTGACAACTGGAAATCATCAGTCATGTGACTGGCTGCTAAGAGGCATTGCTTTCACACTTATCTTCACAACCAAGAATCTTGGTTTTCGATTTGTTTCTGGACAACACTAGGTGCTTGTTGCTGCTGTGGCCCCAAACCATTTAGGTCTTTAAAGGTATCTTGCACACAGATAGCTTTCTCCCAAATGAAGCTGCCAAAGAAGGGCCGCTCTTCTAGGTTCCTCCAATTTTGGAGTTATAACAGGCGGTGATCTCCGATGGTCAGGTGGTGACTCCTAGACTGTAGAATTCTCTCCCCCTGGAGGCACAAACTACTCCCTCACTTATGGTGTTCTATAGGCTTGTGAAGACCCTTCTGCTTAGGCAGTCATTTGACTGGATGATTTTATTGTAGTGCTTAATCAAATCTGTCTGAGAGCTCAAAATAGGTTTGGGGGTAATGACAATCCCCTGTGGTCCTAGGATCTGCTATTCAGAGGAAGATAGTGTCCATATATGGATGATGCATTCAGTTAGACAAGCTGATAGCTACTAAAAAACTTCAGTGTGTCCAATTCTTTTTTTGAAACTAAGCTGCTAGCTCCATCTTCTAACAGTTGCTTATGCTTTGAATAAAGTGGTACTTCTGTCAGTCCTGAACCTATTTGCCAATCGATGATTCAGAGAATCCAAGCTCAGGTATTGTGGAAATGGGAGAAAAAATGTACCTCTTTAAACAGCTCCTAATTTCTATAAGCCTCTTATTATGCCTCCCATATCACTGTGTTTTCTATACATTTATTGTCAGGGGATTGAATCTGAAGGTGCCTTTTGGCTAATGGAAATCTCATTCTGTTCATGGAAGGGCTGCTTCTGACTGTGAACAAGCATTGGAGAAGGGCCCAACATCTATAGGAATTATTCCATTTTGCACCCATTATTATGTAAGACTTCGCATATGCTCTTAGGACCTTTTCATGGACCACTAGAATGTGTGTACTGCAGCAGGCCACCCTGTCCATGAGGTCAGCTGAAGCACTTGCATCAGGTAGCAAGTTGGGGGGGCGTCCATCTCTGCCCACTCGTTTCCACTGGTGGAAGGTAGAAAGACTGGCTCATCATCAGATGACACATTGCCTCGGACACCAGGAGGTCTTAGGTCAGACCTATGCTATAGACCATGGTTGCCCAAACCCCAGCCCTGGGGCCACTTGTGGTCCTCAAGGTCTCCCAATCCGGCCCTCAGGGAGCCCCCAGTCTCCAATGAGCCACTGGAGACTTGCTGGAGCCCGCACTGGCCTGATGCAACTGTTCAACCAACTGTTCGACCTCTCGTGTGAGCTGTGGGACGAGGGCTTCCTCCACTGCTTGCTGTTTCACATCTGGATGCGGCAGCAAAGGAAAGGCTGGCCTTGCTTTGTGCAAGGCCTTTTATAGGTATTGAGCTATTGCAAGACGTCATTCATTCATATAAGTTACATCTCTAATATATTCATTTATGTAAATTTATTCAAATTTGAAATGTAATTTAATTCTTCTTTTTCCCAGCCCCCGGCACAGTGTCAGAGAGATGATGTGGCCCTCCTGCCAAAAACTTTGGACACCCCTGTTATAGACCAGTGTTTCTCTCTTTTTTTGTGCAAAGTTTATTTATTACAGGTGAGGAAAATGGGTTAAGCTTAGGGCTAGGACTACACAGGTTACACATGAGGGTATTAGCCATAGATTACAACATTATTCCAAAAAAGAAATCAATAACAACTGAAAAGAAAAATACTCATGAATAGAAACGTTATCATATTTGTCATTATACTAATTAATGATTTAACTAAACCAGGGGTGTCCAAAGTTTTTGGCAGGAGGGCCACATTGTCTCTCTGACACTGTGTCGGGGGCCGAGGGAAAAAAAGAATTAATTTATATTTCAAATTTGAATAAATCTACATACGCTTACATAAATGAATATGTTAAAGATGAACTTCTATGAATGAATGAAGGTCTTGCAATAGCTCAAGGCCTATAAAAGGCCTTGCACAAAGCGAGGCTGGCCTTTCCTTTTCTGCCACTACTGCGTCACAGATGTGAAACAGCAAGCAGCAGAGGGAGCCCTCATCCCACAGCTCATGCAAGAGGTCAAACAGTTGCCCTCACGCTGAGAACAGTTGCATCAGGCCAGTGTGGGCTCCAACAAATCACCAGAGGGCCAGAGGCTCTTTGGAGACTGGGAGCTCCCTGAGGGCCACATTGAGAGGCCTTGAGGGCCGCAAGTGGCCCCAGGGCCGGGGTTTGGGCATCCCTGAACTAAACAGTCAATATTATTTAACTAAAGTTATCTATCCATTCAAATTTTGGGCATACAATATTCTTACCACTATACTAATATTGCAATAAAATGTTTCTTATATTGGTCTTTAATTTCTGATGTCATATTTAGGAGGAATATTTCCGGTTTGAATGATAATACACAATTCAATGTCTCTTGTAACAATTTCTATATCATTTTCCAATATTTCTTTACTTTTCCAGTGTTTCTCAACCAGTATAAGAACATAAGAACAGCCCCACTGGATCAGGCCATACGCCCATCTAGTCCAGCTTCCTGTATCTCACAGCGGCCCACCAAATGCCCCAGGGAGCACACCAGATAACAAGAGACCTCATCCTGGTGCCCTCCCTTGCATCTGGCATTCTGACATAACCCATTTCTAAAATCAGGAGGTTGCGCATGCACATGGCTTGTACCCCATAATGGATTTTTCCTCCAGAAACATGTCCAATCCCCTTTTAAAGGCGTCCAGGCCAGACGCCAGCACCACATCCTGTGGCAAGGAGTTCCACAGACCAACCACACGCTGAGTAAAGAAATATTTTCTTTTGTCTGTCCTAACCCGCCCAACACTCAATTTTAGTGGATGTCCCCTGGTTCTGGTATTATGTGAGAGTGTAAAGAGCATCTCCCTATCCACTCTGTCCATCCCCTGCATAATTTTGTATGTCTCAATCATGTCCCCCCTCAGGCGTATAAGAACATAAGTAGTACTTGAGTAGTACTTGAGATGGTGTCTGGTGGTACTTGCTGGGCCTCTGGACGCCTGCTGTCTCACAGCAAGGCCAGGAATGCAATGCAACAAACAGCAGTAGAAGGCTCAGCCCGGCAAGCAGAGCTCCAAAACATGCTTTTCTACACGAAAAAAAGCCCTCCTGTCCCCCCTAGGCCTCTTACTGGTGTTTCTCATGTCACATCTGGCCTCCCAATCCAGAAATAACTGGTGATGATGTCATCAGTTACTTCCAGTGGTACTTTGAACAGGTGAACCATGTGAAGTGGTGCGGCAGCTGAGAAACCTTGAAAAACGCTGCTATAGACCGCATCTTCCTTGTTCGTGTTTCTTGTGCTGTAGTGCAACCTCAGTATATCTTTGAGTCGGACTGTGAGTGCTCTTCCACAAGTCCATTTGCAAGAGTTTACACTAGTCCTAAAACAGTTTCTTGGATTCAAGTCATAGAAATGGTTCCTGCTGACATGATTTGTTCCAGCAATTTGGTGGACTTGAAGAAATGTGTTGATGCTGTTAGTTGCCAACTTGAGTAAAAGAGAGGTGGGATATAAACTGAATGAACATTTCCATGGGTGTCCAACTTTTTTCTTGGAGAACATTCTGTAGGTATTGGGTGGTGATAGGTGATGTTCAATAAATTAGGCTACTCCTTGCCTATTTAGACTGAACCATAGTAGTGTATAATCGGCACCATGATTGTACTAGAAATGAATACGAAGCTCTATTTTGCAAAGAATTGTATAGCTGTATTGATCCATTAGAAAAATACCCAAAAGGTGCAGAAGGTGTGTATTTTGACATTTTATTTGGTCCTAAAAAAACTTATTGCTCTATTTGCTCATTTTGTATCCTGAAGGGCACCAAAGTGACTTAGCAAGTCATAAGATTATAGCACTTGAACAGCACAGTTCATGAGTTTAAACACTAAAACATCATAAATAAAACAGCCAGCAGCAGTCACCTCCTTAGTGAAAGGGCAAGGCCTGTAAAACCTAAAATCTAGGCAGCACAAAAACTAAAAAAAAGACATCCCCATAAACTTATATCCAGTATATCCAGTATTGAAATAACCATAAACTCAGAGTCCGAAGAGAATGTTTTTAGTCCCTGTCAGCAAACTTCTCACTGACTTCTAGAAGAGTTCATATTTTGTCAAGTCTCAAAGCCCCATAAAATAACTTGGGTGGAGTTTCCTTTTAGTTCACATGTTCTTCAATAGTGTGACCCATTGTGATGCATGTCTATTACCTCAAGAAAGTATTCACAATTTTTTAATGAGAAATTTCTTTGATAGTGTTCCAACTTACATCTGTATTTTTCCTGTCTAAGGCAGGGGGGTTGGACTAGATGACCTATTAGGCCCCTTCCAACTCTATGATTCTGTGATTTTTTTTCCTACTGAGGGGTTCACATGCAGTCAGGTCTCTTACCACTTAACTGAATTTGCCAATTAGGAGAGCAATTATATCTCTGCCTTTTGGAACTGATGCTAAAACCCAATGTCTTTTTGTGCAAATGCTAACAATGGATCTATAAGCAGGTATTCAGCAAAATTCAATACAGGTAGCGATCAAATCAGAGCTTTGTCAAGGTTCTTAGACCTTCTTTCTATATGCAGTAACTGCATGAACTACAACTGTGAATGTACTGTCACTGCCATACATGGCACTTAAGGTAACAAAGACAGGTTCTTGCACCATAGAGCTCCCAACATAAATAACAACGGGGAGGTGGCAAAAGGGAGAGGTAAGGGCAGTGGTTTCCAAACTTTTTTGACCAGCGGCTCCCTTGACCTACTGAGCCATTGGCTGCAGCTCCCCATTAGGGCTACAATCCTATGGCTGGTTTCCATAGCTCCTCTGGGAGTCACAACTCACAGTTTGGGAACCACTGGGTAGGGTATGTGGGGCAGGAGTGTGAACAAATGTAATTACATGTACTTAAGTTTTGTTTGGGAAATGTGGACATGCTCAAAGTGCACATTACCTTAAGTGCATAATTAGAGCTGGCTGGTTTTTATTCAGTAAACAGTACTGTACCCCCGGACCAAAGTACAGCGGGGGAGGGGGGTTAACCCTTTGCTCCTTCACAGTTCTGGTTCTGCCTTCCAGTGGCTGCCGGGGGGAGGGGAAGCCAAATATTCACAGGACTTACAATTAATAAGAACATAAGAACAGCCCCACTGGATCAGGCCATAGGCCCATCTAGTCCAGCTTCCTGTATCTCACAGCGGCCCACCAAATGCCCCAGGGAGCACACCAGATAACAAGAGACCTGCATCCTGGTGCCTTCCCTTTCATCTGGCCTTCTGACATAGCCCATTTCTAAATAACACTGCTTTTCAATCTCAGTGTTACTCTGTAAACATTACAGAGTAGAAGGAATGAAAAAGCAACACCCTAGTTCTGCTCTGCCCCTTTAACCTTTTCTTTCCTCCAATAGGCACCAGCCTCATCACCTCACCTCCCCCACCAATTGCCAGATCTGCTTCCTCTGCTGCTGCTTCTGCAAAACTTGCTAGGCAGGATCCTCCTGGAAGTGGAAATAGAATCTCTTCCATGTCCTGATTGTCCCCACCTGGTCTGTTTGGCAGAAGTGATGGAGGTGGTGGCAACAACAACCCTCTTCCCAGTTGCTTTCCTAGAAGGAGAGTGACCACACCTTCTGCTACTTCCATCTCCCTGCTCATCAGCAGGGAGGTCATTGCAAGGGGAGGGGGGGAATTAACCCCTCCCCTTTCCTCAAAACAATCCCACTCTGGATTGAGGCTCTACACAGCTGCTTTTTAAATAATAATAAAAGCATGAAGGCCCTAATCATGCAACTCTGCATGTCATATCTATTTTGGTCCTAAACAAGTCTTCTGAGAGAAAGTTCCAAGACCATGAATTGGGGGCAGTAAAGGGGACTGACCTGAATCATTTTAGCAATCAGCAAGTTAAGGGTGATAGAAATGAAGGAGTGGATATAAGAAGCAGGGATATAATTGTCCTTAAGGTGAAAAAGACAGCCTGGCCCTAATTAGTGTTGTGCTGGTGGAGGCTGCTTTGCAGCCTCTGCTGATGTGTGCTACATGTCTGCTGGTGGGGAGGCCACAGTGGCCTCCCATGCACTGGTGGACCTATAGACACGCACCAGAGCAGTTAAGCTCACGCAGGGAGTTGGAGGGAGGCAGGGAGAGAGGGCGTTGAATGGGGTGGGGGAGAGTATTAGGGGCAGGAGGAGGGCAGATCGGGTCGGTCTGTGGAACTCCTTGCCACAACAGGATGTGGTGCTGGCGTCTAGCCTAGACGCCTTTAAAAGGGGATTGGACAAGTTTCTGGAGGAAAAACCCATTAAGGGGTACAAGCCATGATGTGTATGCACAACCTCCTGATTTTAGAAATGGGCTATGTCAGAATGCCAGATGCAAGGGAGGGCACCAGGATGAGGTCTCTTGTTATCTGGTGTGCTCCCTGGGGCATTTGGTGGGCTGCTGTGAGATATAGGAAGCTGGACTAGATGGGCCTATGGCCTGATCCAGTGGGGCTGTTCTTATGTTCTTATGTACAGGATGTGGGCGGGATCGGCAGTGGCACATGCCGAATCCCAAGCCCCTTCCTGGACCTGATCCACCTTCATGGAGCAACATGGACTTGCATGGGTCTGAGTTGCACCATAGCATCTGCTGGTGAACTATTCCTTGTCTACAAATCATTTCCTGTATGATATCCCAAGATGCATTGAAGCAGCATGCACTGCATACTGAGATGGGTAAAAAAAAATTGGCAGATTTGTCCATTTCTGAGCTTAGAGGAGTCAAAATAGGATTTGTTGTCTACTTTTGAAAGGGGGGAAAGAATGGGATCAAGCTATAACACATTTTATGCAATTAATTGCATATTAAAAACTAAAATTGACATGTTCAGAATTCAGTCTGGGCAGAACCATCTTTCAGAAATCATCTTGTAATGTTTGGGGGAAGTATGTCCAGAATACCATTTCCATAGGCTTTTCTTTCCAGAGTAGGAAGTTGATTTGAATACTCCAGTTGCTTGTTTCCTTAAATGAGGTTTATGTCAGCTTCTTTCTCTCTGGGCTGCCATAAACACAAGTGTAGAAATGGAGGAGGAGCTTTGCAGCTGCCTCCGGCTGATCTAGCGTTATGAAGTGTCCACATTCCTCCAGCATGTATAGTTGAGAGTCGGGAATGGCCTTGGCCAAAATGTCAGCTCCGGGAGGATCAAAGACCTGTGCAACACATAGGAGGATTTCTTTCAGATATGCAAAATATTCTGTAGTTTTGCTGTTGGCTTCCTGCCTTCATTCTCTGATGTTCTTTTCTGGGTCTGGCTTCTGAGTCATTCACTGACAGTGACCCAGCTGCAAGGTCAGAGCCAGAAGCGAATGATAAATTCCACTTTCCTGTCTCAATGCACCAGATCCAGAGTTTAAAATCATCCCTGGCCAATGCCTATCAGAAATTCTTGTGCAGAGAAGGACATTCTGAAATCTCCCTCTAGACATCCTGTTCTGTTACTCAACAATTCTGACAAGAAGTTGTCAAACACTTGAGGGAGTCTGCCTCCCTGAAATGGAAAACAGTATGTTTGGGGTGGAACTCCATTTCTCTCTTCCATCACCATACTTGGCTGCCACTTCTCTTCTGCATATGACATTAACATGAAGCTTAAGCCTGTGTAAGGGGAAGGCAGCCCAGTAGGATGAGAGAATTACATGCACATGACATACCCCCTCCCTGTGAATCTCCTCTTCCCAATGCCACTTTGCAGGAAGAGAAGCAGCAGTTTCAGTTTCAACATTTAAGCCATTTCTGCCCAACGTTACATATACACAGCAAGGATCAAATGTGTACACCTGTGGGCTGGTCAGAAGTGGGTTAAAGCGCATTGTGGAGGCAAAATGTATAAGCCTCAATTATCAGTATTGATAATCCCCCATTTCTGTAACTATCTTCCTTGCTTCCTTTTCTCTAGATCAGGGGCCTCCAAACATTTCAGCCAGAGGACTGCATCAAATATCTGGCACGGTGTTGAGGGCCAGGGAAAAAAATTTTAAATATAAAATTTAAATAAATACCTTAGAGATGGAATTAGAGAATAGTGTCCTTTCCCCTCCCCCCCTCTAATCTTGTAACTTTAAAAGTACGGATCGATAACTTACCCGGTCCTGCTTTCCCCAGATGATTTGTGTTGGAACATTGATCTTACTCATGTTGTTGAAAAGACTCAGTCTGGACTCCTCACTGGTGACATCTAAAAAATCTTTCCAATTTTAGAGAAGCAGAGTTAGGGCTTGTTCTATCAGTGTGTGAAACTACATGGGGAGAGGTGACTGAAGATCCATAATTAGGATCTCCTGTGTTTTGATTTTTTTTAAACTGGTGGCGAATTGTATTGAGGGCTATGTGACACTGAGGGAGCAGGGTTAATTCTTCCTCCCTTCTGCTGCTCTTCTACCCTACCCTACACCTCTCCCAAGCCTCTGTGTGCTCCACATGGAAAGCATACGGGTACCAAAAGATGATTTTAATGGAAGAAAATGACAGGAGAAGAGCTTCCTCCCAGATAGGACCACATGACAGAAGAGTAGCCACTCCCCCCTGGTTGAGCATATAACTAAAGGGCATGTTAGCAGTAACACCTGCTAACTGGTGAGAGGCACTTTTTCAAGTGGGAGCTCCTCTTTTTTTTAGCAGGGGGAGAGTAACTGGCCCACCTCCCCCCAGCAGTGTCTTTTCTAGTGGCTGTCTGCTGGTGTTGCATCTTCTTAGATTGTGAGCCCTTTTGGAACAGGGAGCCATTAGTTATTTGATTTTTTTTTTCTGTAAACCACTTTGGGAACTTTTTGTTGAAAAGCGGTATATGAATACTGTTAATAATAATAATAATAATTATTGTTATTAATATTATTAACTGGAAGCAATGACATTACTACTGCATGCAAGTGCTGCAAGGGTAGGTGAGAGGCAGGAGTAACTATTAACACCTAAGAGTTTGCTTAAAGAAGATGGATAAATATGGCTCTTTGATTCAGGATGGCAAACTTGAATCTTCAGCCTCACATTTGTTCAATAGTCTGCACAAGCCTGTCTGTTGCAAAAACTTTGTGTTTTAGTTCTTGAGCTGTATTCTTGAGCCCAGAATTATGCTCTCTGGTTGTGACAACTGCATATCCTACTGGATGCAGTTCTTGCTCTTGATGGGAAACTAGAGTTTGTCTCTGTAATCAGTGAAATGGTCCAGGCAGATTCCACACTGGTTATTATACTTACATGTTAAGAAAAATATCTTGTGTGGTCTTGGATCATTGAGATATCCCTTTAGGAGCTGCGGAGGAGAGAAGTCTTGGGTGAGTCATTTGAAGATTGTGAAAGGAAGACTCTTGTCTGGCAGGAGTATGTCAGTGTTCCTTTCTAAAGGCACTAAGTGGCTATATAGTATATTGGAGTCTTGTGTTTAAATCATTTCTGCCAATGTTGCATATGCATAACATGGACCAAATGTATATACCTGTGGGCCTGGCAGAAATGGTTAAGCTATACATCTGGCGTTATTATAATTTAGAAATCTTTTAAATAAATGAAACCCTCATCTTTCCTATTTCTGTCCAGCCCACTGGTGCACAGATTTTAACCCTGTTGCATATATGCAACGTTAGGCAGAAATGGCTTAAAAACCTTGCAAGGCAGTTAACTGGACATACTGTAGCAATAAGTGCCCTTATCACAATCTAGCACTTGATTCAATGGCACAGTGTTAACATATTGGGATGTCACTCAACCTCTCTATGGAGCTTTGTGAAACTGTCCTGGTGGGGAATCTTTTTCTCTTACTATGATTAAACTAAAAATAATCTCTCTTAATGCCAGAGGACTTAACCCTCCTGCAAAATGCAAGAGAGGAAGGAGCATATGTGTTAAGAAAAGAAAAGCCAGCTAGCAAATCTCTTACAAGAAACAGATCCAGTGTAATCCTGACAGCGGATTACCAGCAAGCAGTTGGGTTTGACGAACTTTCTGCAGCAGCCAGAATATCATAATCAATAGGAATAGCAGCAGTTTTTGTCTCAAGATTTTGAGCAATGTATCTTTTTGTTAAGGGGGGGCGAGAGAATATGCTTACAGTAGAAGGTTTATATACTTTGAATTCTGATCAGAGTTTATTCCTAGGAAAAGTGCTACATTAAAGCCATTTCTGCCCAACGTTGCATATATGCAATAGGGATCAAATGCATACACCTGTGGGCTGGGCAGAAATGGGTTAATGGAATCTATGTGCTAGGGAGAACACGCGCTTTGCATGTAGAAAGCCCCAGGTTCAACCTGGCATCTCCAGGTATGGCAGAAAAATTCTGTGCTGATGATACTGACCTAGATGGACCAGTGGTCTGATTCAGTGTAGGGCAGCTTCTTATGAATACCTGGAGGGGCCTAAACTTTGCTGTCCATGATGTGGGTAATTAAAATTCAACTCATGGGCTTTAGTCCTGGACTGTTGATGAGGGCAAACAATGTATTATATAATACTCGAGAAACACAGCTTTTAACAAAGAAATATATCAAATGGGATACATTCCATGAGGGTGAACCAGTGGTTCCACCCCAACTGTGTAAGGTCTCACACCTAATCAAGAAAATATAGTTACCAAAAGCATCGCTATAGAAATGGGAAAAATGAAACAAAATCCACTTATTTGGTCCAGTTTTATAATGCAAAGTGAGCTTTTTGATTAATGAATACAGGGGCTCCCCTTTGTAAGTTGGAGTTAGGGACCAGAAAACTTAGACTTTGAAATGACTAATAAAGGGAATTTTCTCCCATAAGAAATAAGCAAGGTTAGGAACTCAAGTCTCTTGGACTAGAGGTGCAAAAAAGCAGGTTTTTCCCAGCCTGTGGGAAACTCGAATACGCACACCAATGACTTGGGGCTAACTCATGACAGTGACTTGGAAAAGAGTTGTGACTCAAACTCAAGTCAAGACTCACTTTTGTGCTTGTGCCTCGTGTGTGCGTGTGTGTGCGCGCGCGCACTTTTTTTCCGGCTGCTTCTGCAACTCGACTAGTTTCTCAAAAAGACTTGGACTCAAAACAACTTGAAAAATGACTCCAGACGAGTTGTTAAGGCTGCCCATTATGACTTTTGAGTGAGTTGAGTCAGGGGGAGCAGAGACTTGGGACTCGACTCAAGACTCAGCACAGTGACTGTGGCACATCCCTGGAAATAAGGGGTCGTAAATAGTAGTTATCAAGAATTAGCACTTAAGGTAGTATCTGCAGCAAATCCAAATATCCAGGAAGTTTGCACTTAAGGTAGTATCTGCAGCAAATCCAAATATCCAGGAAGAGGAAGATACAAAGGCAAAAATTCTGTACATGCTTACCTGTGAGTCAGGTTTATAGAACTCAGTGGGGCTTACTTCTGAGTAGACACAGGCATGCACTGAAAGAAGCTGTCCCTGTTACTCCAATTAATGATCATGCACAACAAATGCCAAATTTGACATAAGTAATGTAGTATTGTAAATAATGTTTTTTTAAGAGCCCAGAGAAAGGAGCACACAGGCCCTGCAGGACAAAATATAAACATCCTGTGCTGTCCCTTTAAGAGGTTGGAGAAGAAAAGCACCTGCAATTCTCAAGTGAGAACTTAAATGGGAGAAAATGTGCAAGTAGGACCAGCTGTTCTTAACAATCACACCAACAATCCTGTGATGTGACTGTATTACCTTGATGTACTCCTTACAGCAACCCAGTGATGTAAGAAGTTCCCTCCCCCCCCCAAAAAAAAGTGCACCTGGGGTTGAGAGGGAAAGGCTTGCCTAAGGCTACCTTGGGAGTTGATGGTAGAGGCAAGATTGGAAGCAAGGAAGTTCAGGTATGCAGCCTTTGCTACTACATGACAACAGGTCTGCTGGTGCTTGCTCCTGCTGTCCCACATTCACTCCCAGCCATTTGCTGCTGAATGGCAGGCTTGGGTCCTTTCTCCTGGCCTGTCCTTGTGTGCTGCTGAGCACACAAAGTGACTGGCAAGAGGGTGGGAAGTGGTGCAGGAGCTGCCAAGGGAACAACATTATTGAATGATTCCTTTGAGCAATGAAAATGTCCTCTACAGCACCTCTCTGAAAGCCCTTTGGAGACATCTCTGGTGGGAATTGAAAGGTTCTGACTTGCCCAAACAGCCTCTTACTGAGCTGTCCTCTAGATCAGGCACAATCTCTCCTGCCCACCCCATTAAAGCGGTTAAGGAGAGAGATGTGCAGGAATGCAAGATAATATCAGAGACTGGATGAGAATGCAGCCTTCCTCCTTCACCTGCACATTAATGAGAGTGTCATGGTGTAAGCCAAGTCTGAGCAAATCTTCCTCCTCCTTCATAGTCAGAGTAGCCACAAGGCTGCCCTCCGCATCCCGAACTCGTAGCAGCTCCCTCAGACGACTGAAGAACTCGTTGTCTCTTGGGTTCTGCACACCTGAGAATTGGCAGGCAAGGCAAAGTTTTAATCCCTTTGACTAGCAGTGATATTGAAGGATGGGCCCACCTGGGCCAGGGCTGCAACCCATCTTAGGTGCCTGTCAATCTGCTTCAGGGCCCCAGCAGCCGAAAAGTCTGCTTTGAAGATCTAGTGTTGTGCAGTAGCTCTAGATTTTCAAAGTTCACTTATGCTGCTATGAGCCCCTTGACAGCCTATGGAGCCCTGCAAACTCCTTTGGGCCACTGGGGAGGGAGGAGGAAGTGCCTTGAGAACATCTTTCTCTCCACCCTAGCAGTCAATATATGTCAGAAAGCATGGCAGGCCAGGAAAGGTGCAAGGGACAGACATTGCCTCCCCCCCCCCCATGGCCAGAGGTGAAGAGCCATCCAGCTGGGAAGTGAGCCGGGGGAGGCAAATGGGGCAGGTGGGCAGAGTGCAGGTAAGGTCCCCCAGGACTGGGCCCAGCCCAGAATTTGACAATAATGAATTTAAACCTTTTACCTGCTGGGCAAAGAAGGGACAAGGAGCAGACCTCCGATGGATATTGAGCCGCATAAAGTCCAGCCACCATTCCGCCTACAGACATGCCAACCAGATGAAAAGGCTTTTTATTCAGACCAACGCACTCGACAAACTGAAATAAGAGAGATAAGTAAAGATTTTTCTTTATATGGTGTCATCCATGTTCATGGCACTATACAACAGAGGAGGTGGGGGGTTGCTCTGCAAGGGTGACACAAAGGAGACACCAGAGGGAGCAGAGAAAAATAGAAGCAGGGTAAGAGGGATGAATATGCAATTCTTTCATGGACATGTATTTAGTCTTAATTGCAATAGGATTAGGGAGCTAGGAGGTTTGTGCTGAAGACATGATGTGTTACATGTACCAGTTCTAAATAGTGCTGTAGGGCATTTTCCAAGAATGGCTCTCAGTTCACAAAGACAAATGCAAGGGCAATCTTGCAATATTACACCAAAGATCTGTGGTATCCATTGTTCTCTCTTACAGGTAGAGAGGTCTCAGCAGTGTCTGATGATGGATCATTCCTGTTAGCCTAGATATTGCTCCCATAGGCTGTAAACGAAATAAAATAACCTCTGGGAATGCTTTGTTTTGCAGGGTTTTGTGACACTTCAAACGCTTGTAAAACTTGTTTGACATGGGATGATGTGGAAAAAAACAATAAAAGGAATATGTGTTGGGACTCAAAGATGTGCTTCAGCTCTTTCTTTTATTCCTTGGAGAATATAATATATATTTAATAATATCTATTGAATATAAATATGAAAAATGAACAAGTGAAATGTGATGGAAAGAATCATACAATTTTTTTTTCTAAAATTGCCTGTACTAAGCTGAGACCTTTTCCTGTGCAGGTATTGCATAGCAGGGACAATCTGATGGACATTAATTGCCCCAACCCGAGCAATCAAAAAGTTATGACAATGGCAACCCTTAACTGATCAGCAAATGCCTTTGGCTACAAAGGAGGTATTCTAGCCAGCAGTTGTCAGCCTTCATGGTGGACTGTGTTTTGGTGTAGCTGGAGAAAGACCTTACCTGGTGTATCCTTTGGGTCTGAGCCTCTGCTGTGTAACTTTCTGCCAGCAAGCGAGTAGTTTCTCCATGACCAGGCATGTCAACACAGATCAAGTGGACGTTTCTTGGAAAGAACTGTGAAAAGATGCAATTGGAAAGGAACCACAGAATCAGAGCAGTGATTACTGCATCTCTACTGCAGCAAAGGGAAGAGCAGTCAAAGGACTTGATGACTGCTTCTGGCATTGGATCCAGCAGATTTGCTTTTATAATGAAGGGAATACTTCAGAGAATACACAACACTAAAACACAGGAGAGGCAACTGTCTTGAGGATTCCTATTCAGAAAAGCCTGTATGTTCACTACCTTGACCCATTTCTGCCCAGCCCACAGGTATACACATTTGATCTCTGTTGCATATATGCAACGCTGTGCAGAAATGACTTAAAGATGGCCAGTGCACAACATACGCTTCATGTTAGAGTCAGTTCTGTGCATGACTCTTTCCCATTGTTACGTGAAAATCCCCTTTTTCCTTAGTTGTGATTTTATATCTGGTTATGTTACTAAAACATAATGCAGGCCACACTTCTCCCAGCACACTTTTCCAAAAACTCTGGTCAATTCACAAGCTCATGGTTACAAAATGCACCTCCCTAGGAGGAAGAAGTCTGCCATAGTAAATCATTGTTTAAGTGTCTCCTATTCATTGTATTGTTTTAACCCAGTCTCCTACATTACTGTATTCATTGTAACCCAATCACTGCTTAAGTACCTTATGCAAAATTGAACTCCCTTCCTGGGTTGCCCAAGTTCCCCCAACTAGGAAGATAGCCATTAGACCCCATTGAATTTTGCTGATAAGGGACATCCTGATCTTTTCAATGTTTACCCTGTTGTGTGGTAGTAAGCAAGCTGCTTACTTGGGCTTACTTGGGCAAGCTGCTTACTTGGGCTCAGACAGCCAGCAAACCCCTTCTTTTAAAAGAGCAAACCCCTTCTTTTAAACCCCTTCTTTTAAAAGAGGGCTTCTGCCACATGCTCTCTCTCTGGCTCCCCCCTCCAAGGACACAACACGTTTGTGTTGTGTCAGAGGGTCCTTCACACAGGACTCCCCGCCCCCCATCCAACTGCTCTACATCTTGCATCTGGAACTCTTTCCCTTCTTTACGCCGCCTTTTTCTCCCCTTCTCTCCCCATCTTAGCAACTGGGTTTGGCAGACCAGGGACCCATAAAATCCTTCCCTACAACCTTTCCTTTTTCTAATTTCCTCGGATGCACCAAATACTTTTTACATGCAACCACCATGAAAGCTAGGTACACTAGATTCAAGTACTAGGACCAAGAAACATATATTTACCATTTTTCCATGTGCATTATGTTTACCTTTGTGCTTTTGTAATAAAACTATAATCTTTTATTAAAAGTTATCTTTCTCCCAGTCTCCTCTTTAAGCTAAAGGGAATTTCTCTGCATTACGCTGTCTTGTTATCCGGCCTGCAATCCTGAGGTTCCAGTAAGGGTAGTGTACTAATTCCCCTAAACAAAACAGCCCTTTTGGTAATACCATTGCGTTGTTGCCAAATTGGGTAATGGGTCTGGAGGAGGAAAGTTCCCTGCTTTCTGCCCCTACAGGGACAGCTTACTACAATTAAAACAATAACACAACATTTTTTTAAAACAGAAGCAAATATAAATAAAATAGAAACCAAGAATGCTGCAAATCAACAAGGTTATAGGTCAAAGACCAGCCAAAATAGGTAGCTCTTCACCAGAAGCTTAAAATGCCCCAGTGATTGAGCCATTTGGACATCTCAGGAGAGGGATGAGAGGATTCCTACTTCCTGCCAATTGCACCTCACTGAGGTGAGGCCTTCATGAAACAAGGCCTCAAATAATAGAAGTGTATGGGCAGGTACATGTGGGAGAAGTCAGTCCTTCAAATATTGAAGTCCCCAGCTGCTTAGGACTTTAAAAGTAATAACCTTGAAACACCGTGGCACTCAGTGCAGATGGACCAACACAGGGATAATATGATCAAACCAATGGGTCTCTGGAAGGCCTTAGGTTGAAATTTCCTGAACTGTTTTCAAGGGCAGCCCCACATTCAGTGGCCTCACTAGGGTTTGCGTCACCCCGTGCGGGAGAACAGCGTGTCACCCCCCTTGCAGTGGGCGGGGCAACACCCCAGGTGGCGGGTGTGGTGATGTACCATCACTCCGCCCCCACTGGTTTTTTGGCTGTACCTTTTGATAGAACAAAGACAGAACACATTCTGCATGAAATTACGCGTTGATTGATATATAACATGATGGTATTATTCCTCCAAACTGTGATCTTAGTGATTTTGTTCACTAGTGGTGTCGCACACCCCCAAGGGTGTCAACTTACTAACACCTTATTGCAGCAGTTCTCAAACTTCTAGCACTGGGACCCACTTTTTAGAATGACAATCTGTCCAAGACCCACCAGAACTGATGTCATGGTGGAAGTGACATCATCAGGCAAATTAAAATCAATAAGTATAAATAATTAAAGTAAAACAAATAATTAAATAAGCAGAAGCCTGCCCTGTTCCACCAAGTGAATTTCCTCTGTAGCCTGCCTTCAATAACACCCCCTCCAAAACCAGTAAGGTTTTCAGCCCTACCCAGTGCCCAGTTGAATTAAAAAACTTCTGTTTAAACCAGATCACTGTCAGGATCCACCTGGCTTGGCAAGTCTCCAAAAAGTTCACCTTATCAGCTGAAGCCTCTGTTTTGATCCTTTTTGGTGTGTGTGTGTGTGGGGGGGCTGCTGTCTGGAGCATTTGTTGAATTCCAGTTCCATCAGATCAGCACCATTCTGGTGGCTTCATATTCCCCTTTGCCTGGCCTGACCTGACCACCAGCCAAGGCACGTTTGCTTACTCGTGAGTAAACGTGACCATGAGGCTTAGTTTCACTTTCCATAGGGCTCAATACATTCATCTGCTTGGAGGGAGGGACTTTCTTCTCAGGTGTTTTTGGGGGCTGCATTCATTGGATCAGGACCATTCTGATGTCATTGGATTCCTCTCAGCCTTCCCTTTATGACAGACTAATGCAAGTTTGCCTACTCACGAGTAAACACGCGATATGGCTCACTTTCACTTTCCATAGGGATCAATGCATTTTTTGTTCTCCAGTGTTTTGGCTGTAACTTTTGATAGAAAGGAGGTATTTCACTCTGGTTTTTTGCATTGCATTCTGCTCGAAATTCTGCATCCAACGGTATACAATATGATGGGGTTACTCCTAATCACCATGATTTTAGCATGTCACCCCCCCTGTGCGCGTCACCCGGTGTGGCCCGCACCCCCCTAGCGACGCCACTGCTCACATTCAATGGGTTACAATAATCCACACATGAAGTGACGAGGGCATGGAGAACTGTGGCCAGATCTACTTTCTTTAGGAATGGATGCAGTTTATACTATTCAGAGGTGGGTCAAAACATTCCTGCCGCCTAAGCCAATGCTGAATCGAGGAGTACCCAAACTGCAAACCTCATCCTTCTAGGCGGAGGAGGTGTGACCCTATCCCCAACAGGCTGCACTCCTAGTTTTGAATTGGCTTTCTTATGGACCAAGAGCACCTCTGACTTACATGAATTAACTTAGTTTATTTATTAACCCATATCCAGTTCTCCATCAAAGGGCACAATCCTAACCAGGTCTACACAAAAGTAAGTCCTATTTTGTTCAATGGGGCTTACTCTCAGGAAAGTGTGGTTAGAATTGCAGCCATAGTCAGGCACCACTTTAGAACCCCCCATCTCTCCAATATATCCTTTTAGAAGCATTAGTGCTTTTCCCCTACACAACTTTCTGTCAGTCTCTGGATTGCTCTTAGTGTATGGCAGTGGTTCTCACACATTTAGCACTGGGACCCACTTTTTAGAATGAGAATCTTGTCAGGACCCACTGGAAGTGATGTCATGATTGGAAGTGACATCATCAAACAGGAAATTTTTTTAACAATCCTAGGCTGCAATCCTACCCACACTTACCCAGGAGTAAATCCCATTTACTATCATTGTTAAAAGAATATATATAGTAGCTTGTATAAAAGTACAGGTCTGTAACATTTCCCCAAATGCAGTCACGGACCAGGGTAGCATCAAGTCGAATATATTAAAAATAAAATATTGAAATGAATGGGGACCCACCTGAAAATAGCTCGCGACCCACCTATTGGGTCCTGACCCACAGTTTGAGAAACACTGGTATACGGTAACTGAATGTATAGGTGAGCCCTCCTTATCTGCAGGTTTGGGACTTTCCCCAATCATAGAACTCAGTGAAAGAATTTTTAAGTTGCCAATTTGTTTTCAACATTAGGAGTCGGAGTTGATTTCGAACACCCCCTCCAAAAATTTCTATTTTTGGTCTCATATTCATATACTTCATCTCTTGGTAATCCAGCCCTGTCCGCTAGTTCACTGACAGAAATCACACTCTCAGGAGGCAGGCATCTCCAGCAGCAGACTGACAGGCAAGAAGGGGACACAAAAACGCTTAATTTGCTCAAGCCTGATTGAAATGCATGTGACCACCTTTGCCCCGGCAACAGCGTGGCCTGAAGAGAAAAGTCAAAACCTACTTTGATGGTATCTAGCCACATGTCTTTGTTGAATGAGAACCCATGAAGCATCAGCACGGATGGCTGGGGGCCAGGCTTCCCTCTGCAGAAGTAACTAAATTTGAAGCCCTCATACTCCACATCTTTCACCTGTACATCCCTTTTGATACGTTTGAACCTAAAGAGAGAAAGAGGATCAAGATGAAAAAGCATTGTCAGCACCAAGTTGCTAGGACCCTGGGGCAAAATGCTACACTGACCCCTATGGCATCCTCTTACGTGGGCCTTGATGGCACACAGAGAATTGCCACTGCTACTGAAGGTTCAGCCTGGCCAGGAGGCCTTCACCCTTGGCCAGTGGCTAGCCTGTAATGTCACCCCTGTGAATGGTGATTCTCCACAGAAAGGATGTGTGATGATGTCCAGTTAGAACTAGCATTATAGAGCTTATGGGGATCTGCTACAGCCACAGAATTGGTATACTGTCCTGTATTTTGGATTTCTCATAGGTGAAATGATTATCAGTCGAACCTCAGCTCATTGTGGGCTGGTTCAAATGAGTTTCCAACCAGCCCCATTCAGTAAAGAATGTGGACACACAAACACACAAACCAGTATGTGTTTCAAAGGAATTCAGGGAATTCTCTGTAACAAGAAGCTAGAACCACATGCCTAGAGAGGTGGTTGACGACACCCCCCCCCCATGAATACAGAAAATTCCTCAAATTCTCCCAGACAGGATGTGTGTGCTCAATGGATGTGCATAGCTTTTACTGAGTGGAGCTGGTTCAGAATTAGAAATATTGTTCTAAGTGACCCTGTATTGCTTTTTGGGATGAATGGTTCTAAATTGGCTTAAACAGTTTCTCGGACAACAATTTGAGAGACTTAGGGCACAATCCTAACCAGGTCTACTCAGAAGTAAGTTCTAGTGTGCTCAATGGGACTTACTCCCAGGGAAGTGAGGTTAGGATCCTTAAACATGTTTGGATCCTCCTGATCCTGAAAGTCAAGTGATCGTAGAGGGCCAGTCCCATGATGCCTGGTTTCTAGGTTTTACTGCATTTCTCTGTCTGGACAATACACCATTAAGGAACGTCACTTGGCTGCCCAGCTGTGTTTTCATATTGTTCCCCTCCCTAGACTAGCCTCATGGCCAGTTTCCTGGCATGCCCCTTGCACCTCTCAACCCCAAGAAATTGGTTTGGCCTGCTGTTCATGCTCCAAACCCTCTCCCGGTCCAGTCTCTTCAGCCAGTGAGGCCTGCTCCTAACGCCTTTCAGTGCATGGGGTATACCATGGGCTCCCAATGTGTTCCTTTTCCATCACGTGAGATGCCTCCATTCTAGTGCCAGTGGCCTTTAAGAGGATTGGGGCCAGAACTGAGACTTTTCAAATATTAGAGTTAGTCCACACGTGGTGAGACATTTGTACTGTATATACTTTGTTGCCCTGTGTGGAAATATCTCCTGTCATCAACCAGGCCTCTGCTATAACATGCAAGTCAGTGCCAAGTCTCTGGAGGAGAAGCTGTCAGCTTGGGTCTGACAAAGTCAGGACTCCCGAAGTGAATCTTTGTCAGAAATAGCTGAGCAGAACAAATGTTGTACTCTGAGAGACAGCTGTCAGTCATTGTCCGGCCGCAGAGAGTAGCAATACTGAGGTTACTAGCCTTGGGAACACTGAAGGCCTTGCTTATCCTTTCTCTTCCACATCTGCTATCTAATAAATTCATTTTTAAAAATAGCGTGTAAATTCACCTTTATTCCTCAGTTTTCCTGATGCCTGTAATGAGACTGTTACCTATTCAAAAACTCAGGCACAGACCCAAATGAGAGGTTGGTGTAAAATACTGTGCTTAGCTCTGATGTGCTTAGATTTTCTGTGCAAAATATGTGTTGTATCTGATTGAGACTGTGGTGTGGGGAATGGGGAACCTTACTCCTTTGCTCCCATCATGGTCCTGATCTGGGTTGGGTCAAACCACAGTATCTTTTTCCCTACGTATTTAAATGCCATCCTTCCACCAAGGAGTTCAAGACAGTGTACATGGCACCAGTGACATAGCAACAGGGATGCCATCTGCCCTGGGTACCAATCATAAAGTGGTGCTAAGGCGGTGACAGTGATGTGTGATGTGACCCAGCCCAACCCAGCCAAACTTCTGGGTTGCCAAGCTCTGCACTGGCTGACGCCACACCCAGTGATGCCACTGTGTGTCACCTCCTTCCCACTCATTTTTGGGGAGGTTGGAACGCTCAAGGCAAGAGATAACTAGGGCACGAATTATATTTTTGCTAGCCTCTTTTGGTTTGTGTTTAGGAATATTCTGTTAGAGAGAAAAGAGACAAGAAAGAAGAAACTTGTTTGGCAAACTGTGGTTTCATTTTTATTACAGTTTTATATTCTTACTTTATATTCTTACTGTTTTATATTTTTATTCATTTTTATTACTGTTTTAGTACTGTTGTTTCCTGTCCTTTCTTTACAGAGCTCAGATCCTTCTCTATGAGGCTCCTGCATGTCCAGGGACAAGCCAGAACTTCTACTTCTCTTTCCTTTCTTTCTGTAAACTGACCTTTTGGATCCTGATATTCCATCCAATTCTGCTTTCTGGTTAAGACCTGACCTAGCTGGCCAAAGCATGAGAGTCCTTCCATATGGCTTTCCAGATATACACTCACCACATTAGGATCCTGAAGAGCAGTGAGGACAACCATTGGTTTTTGGTCACCAAGACAGTTAGAAAACCCACAAAAAAGTGGATTATCTTCGGGATCGCTGAGGGATCCATGCCAGCTAGTTAAGGTGATTCTTTGTTACCTGTACAGTATAAGGCCAGAAGATCAGACAAAAGAAGAAAATAGTCAAAGGGGGGGGGAAGGGGGAACATATAACAAATTCAACTGCCCTCTTCTGCTAGGTCTGTAGGGGAAATAAAGCCCTGCCAGGTATGCCCTGCTTAATGCTAATATACTGGGATGCTCAGAAGGCCTTCCTGATGGGCAAAGTCTATAACCTTTAGGACTTTTTAGCCTGAAAAAGGTCGGGTCGGGGGGGGGGATGACACAATTGAGACTTATAAAACTATGCATGGTGTAGAGAAAGTGGAGAGATAAAAGTTTTTCTCTCTATCAATATTTATTTATTTATTTATTTGAAGGATTTTTATACTGCTTTTCTAAAACTCAAAGGGCGTAATATTAAAATCAGGGGTCATCCAATGAAACTGATTGATAGATTTATGACAGATCTATTATAGGGAGGTTGTTCACATAATTAGCCTGTGCAACTCTTTGCCACGTGGTATGATGGTTGTCCCTAGCCCGGATGGCTTTAAAAGAGGATAGGACAAATTCATGGAGAGCAGATCTAGCAATGACTGTGTTCTACTGGGCCTTGTTTAATCCCCTTTTTGCCAATTTTCTCCCTGTTTATTTTCTTATTTAAAAACATGCTTATCCTGCCTTTCCCACCTAAAAGAGAGGTACCTAAGGTTTCAATTTTATAAGCACTTTCCTGGGAGTAATGGGGCTTACTTCTGAAAAGGCAGGCCTAGGATTGTTCTGTAATGCAGCTGTTTTGGATCTCTTCCAACACCCCCTCCCCATTCTGTGATGCTTCAGTCTCCTAAACTAGGCTGCTGAGACATCCTGGTGCAAGACCCCATTTGAATTCATTGCCTTTGCACAAGAACTTTGTGTCATGGCCAGCAGGTCACTTCCTGGATTGCTTTTCTTTGTTTCAGGGTTCAGCTAAGATCCTGGTCAGTCCTCCTGCTGGGATTGGCATACAGCAACTGAATGGGCATCCCAATCCATCTGGCCATGTCAAGGGGCAGTTAGAAATATCCAAGTGGTCATAGATCATCCAATAGGATAAGCCAGTGGCATCGTCAACTGTGAATGGGGCTTACTCCCAGATAAGTATGGATAGGTTTGCAGACTTAGGACCCAATCCTATCCAATTTTCTAGTGTCAGTATAGCCGTGCCAATGGGGCATGCGCTGCACCTGTGGTGGGGAGGCTGTCACAGAGGCCTCCTCAAGGTATGGGAACATTTTTTCCCTTGCCTCAGGGCAGCATTGAGGCTTCACTGGTGATAGGATTGGACCCTCAGTATGCTCTCCCTTCTGCAAAAGAAATCAGATGTCTTTTCCCTTGTGTCTGCAAAAGTCTGGAGAGTTATTCCCTTCTACTTGCTGGTGGTTACAGAGAACAATTTCATATTTCAGAATCTGCATGTTGGAGGCACGGCTCTCAGTAAAATATAAGAGCACTGCAATAGGTTTAAGATTAAATTGGGGAAACGGCAATGCATTTTAAAACCATGTGTAGTTACCTTTTATGCTCGACATGACAGACACATTTGCTCAGGGTGCTTCTTCAAGCCTTGGACATGATGCACCAATTTGTATCCAACAAGTACCATGAACCCCACAGGAAGAGAAGTTGCCCTAGAAGTCTCTGGTATCTTATTTTGCCATGGGGTGGGCAGAGGGCCACTGGTAGGGAAGTCCATGAGAAGGAGCTGTGGAGATGGTTGAATTAGGACAGGGGTAGAGCACTGAGATGGAAGGTTGACAGAAGCGCTGGCCGTGAAAAAGGCTGCACCAGTCTCAAGCTTCCTTTCTGGATGACTGGCACTCCCTAATGCTACACAAGAGAGTGCCCCAGCATCCTCTAATGTCACATGGGGAAGGTTTTCAACCTAAGTATGGACCACAGCTTCCTTGGTCAGTGTGTATGCGGTGGTGGAAAGAAAGCTGTAACATTATAGCTGGAAAAGTGCAGCCCTGAGTAGCTTGTTTGGGAAGGATCCAGCACTATCATGCTAAAGAATTTGGGCCATTCCTGCAGTTTATAGATTTGTTGCTCCCTTAAAGGATGCTGTCATGTTTGCAACTATGGCCCCTAAATGGGTTACCAAGTTTTCTTTTTTACAGATGCACATCACTTAATGACAGGGATAAGGTCTCTAATCTCCATGGTTATGCGATTAGGTATTCCTTAAGGGAATATTCAGCCCAATCTAGTGCCTTTGTTGTGTAAACAGACACTCTGCTGCAGGCTAGGAGACTTGTTCTCATTAAGAGCCTCTTTGTTGTGCTTTGACTACTGCTGTATATGCAGTCCATCATTAAACAGTCCATCCTTAAGCAACACATGCCTGTATTATCATGCCCATTTTCTGCTGCATTTAATGTAGTGTGTGCATATACTTACAAAATGACTTACAAAATATCTGACTTCTTGAGTGTGTAAGTCTCTGAAAGAATTGAATTGTTTGGAACAGCAGGTTAAGAAATACATGATTTGCTGGGCATAAGTTTTGGGGAGGCCTCTTATGACATTTGGAAATGTGTTTAGAAGCACAACAGTAATTACTTGTTGTGCGTTCATTAGAGAGAAAATTATCTTACGTCTCTGACCAGATATATTACTCCAAAGAAACTTAAAAAGTCTTTGGCTAGTGTATGATGTTAATTGCTGGAAATGTAAAGAGAAGGACAGTAATTATTTTTCATGCAATGTAGCTAAAATGTTCTGGAGTGAAATTGATGTGGCTATAGAGAAATGCTAACACTAAGTATTTGTAGCCCTTTTTCGGACTATACAGTACCAAAGATGAACTGGTACAAGGTCAACGTTGGTATCTTTTATGATTACAGGTGCAAGAATACAATTTGCTAAGTACTGGACAATATTATCAGTGCCCTGTATTTTTGAATGGGAAGAATTAAGTACATAAATGTACTGTTTAATCTCAAATACTGAGAAATGATGTAAAATTTGAGGACAACATTGTAGTACAGTTACTCAAAATTCAAAATATTTTAATTACTATTGGCAAAGCCAAACCATTTTTCTGCAATGACTTTTTAATCTAATGTAAATAATATAGTATGGCATTTATAATGAAATACCTCAGAGTAATTGCATAACCAGAAAATCTACATATAAATTGTATATATTGGGGTGGCCAAACCGCAGCTTGTGAGACACTTTCGGCACTTTGACATATAATGTGTGGCTCTTGGAAATAAGTTGACTGAGCTCCTTTTTGCATCACAATTAATATAAAAAGTAAATAAGACATTTTCAAGCTTTGTAATTATTTACTGGGTATAAATGGAGAGTCTACTGGATTAAAAAATATGTTTAATGCTCATGGTGAGTAAATATATTTAAGAATGCTTCTTAAATATTGTGTTTGCCATTGTCTCCGTATAAGGTGTAAAGGGTAGCATCTGGACATAGCTGCCACCTGAGGTTCCGGGAACAAAGCTGAGAAGAGGATCCTATCTAAGCTGTGAACCTGTTATGATAGGGACATCACCTCTCCCATCACAAGGTTACCAACCCTACTGTGTGGAGTTAACTTACTCTTCTAATGGGCAGACCAATCCTATTCCCAGTGGCTCTGCTGGGTGCAGTGGTGTCAAAATGGCCAGGGCCACCGGTGTTCTCCTCAGGGGAAAGGGACAAAGGTCCCCTTTTACCACGGAAAGCCCCAAGCCCCACAATGGGGCTTCTCAATTCTGCACTGGCTATTTTGCTGCTGCAGATTTGATAGCCCTTGTCGGACTCTGTGATAACCCAACACGGAAGATAGGATATGGTGGAGCAGAGCTCGGCCGGATCCACCCCCTTTCAGGTTGGTTCCCCCCGCCCTACCATCCCGCCACCCCATTCTGCCCACTCCCTGCCTCCCCCTCGCCCCAAAAATATTCAGTACCGGCAAGCACTGCAGGAGCACTGGCTAGCCCTCCATGTGGCTCTGAGGCTCAGCGCTGACTGGCTCTACCCCAGCACTGATGGCCTCTCCTCTCCAGGTGCCACAGACATGCCTTACAGCACATTTGCAACACCCAGCACTGGCACTTGGGAATAGAATTGGGCCCTTACCCAAACGTAGCCACCAGACCCTTCTCTTAGGGTCCAAAAACTGCTTTTGGAGATACTGACGGAAATAAATCAAGATGTGTATCATCAGTGTATTACTGACAACTCAGTCAGAAAGAACTTGCCAGTTCTTAACCAAAAAAGTAACGCTAGTCTGAGTGATACTCTTCAGGCACACCCATGACAAGGAAAAGCAATCTCCTTGCATCACCTTTGACAAGTACACTCAGGGAGACTTCTGAACCTACTGGAAGGCCACCCAGCTCTGACAACTGATTCATTACTATCTGATTTTCTGCAACATAAGAAGCAACAATTCACTAGATATTCTTTCCTCCTCACTCTTCGCAGCACATGTGTTGCTACTGCCCTACTTTTCCAGTTTAGGCAATAATTTCCTATTTTGTACCGAAGAACCATATTACTAATATAGACCTGTATGGACCTACTGAAGCCAAAGGATCTCTCACCATTAACTCAGATTTGGGTGGTGAGTATGAGAGACATCCTTTACAGTGGCGGCTCCTTGACTGTGGGACTCCCTCCTTGGGGAAATCCACCAGGCCCCTTGGTTCCTGTTTTAAGACTAGCTGTTTTTAGACTAACTCTCTGTTCCAAAATGCGTTTTATGATTGTTTATTCTTGCTGGCTCTGAAATCAGTATGTAAGTAAAAGTGATTTTTCTGCATCTCTGTTTTTATTTTTTTTTAATTTTAATTCATGATCATGTATTTAGATTTATCTCTGTAATCTGCCTTTAGAAAACTAGTAAAACCAGAATATAAATGTATACAATATATAAACAAAAACAGGTGAAATCTATTGCATTTCTTTTATCCAAGACATTTTTTCATCTTCTCAAGAAAAGAATATCCCAATAGCTGGGTATGATATGCTCTTGGTACATCTTGCATTATGAACCGTCATTGCAAAAAGAAGATGTAACTATAAATCAGAAAGAGAATTGTTTTAAAAGCTCACTTTCTTACCTATATTCAATATTTTATTATTTGTAAGAAGATTTAACTGCTTCTGAAGTTTACTGATATGTATCTACCTGGATCAGCCTTTAGTCTTTTGCGTGGATGTAATTAACATCTACACTGATCTCCTCTCAGGTGATTATTAAAAGATATTAATGATCTTTGTGGTTTCTTGCAACAGAATAAAAAATATTTATAGGATGAGGTTTGCCTTCTCCCATCTCTGCTCAGATGTAACTTTTAGCAACTACCCAAAGTCTAACAGCACAATCCTATGCATGTCTACTCAGAAGTTCAGTGGGACTTTCTCCCAGAAGTGTATATAGAATTGCAGCCTTAGAACTGTTAACCTAAACATCAGACAGGGTTACTGGTATGGGCTGAAGCAATATACATGCAAAGGTGATGACACACCGTGAGAAGACTGGTTGCTAAATGATAAACCACGAGCTGAGAACTGGGGTTGTGACTGAATTTGTGTTGTGTTATGTTTCTGAGAAACTAAATTATTTTAGTTATGGCATCTTGCCTGGATACCTTTATGAGGGGATTGAACAAATTTCTGGAGGAGAAGTTCATTATGGGTTACAAGTCATAGCAGGTATGTGCAAGCTCTTTGTTTTAGAGGTAGGCTGCCTCTGATTGCCAGATGCAAGGGAGGGCACCAGGACGCAGGTTGTGCCTGTTGTCTTGTGTGCTCCCTGGGGCATTTGGTGGGCCACTGTGAGATACAGGAAGCTGGACTAGATGGGCCTTTGGCCTGAGCCAGCAGGGCTCTTCTTATGTTCTTATTTTATTCATTGAAGGTGGTTTGCTTTTTAATTGTGTTACTTCTGCAAGAGAGGCAGTGAGTGACACTGCAAATCAGTTATATAGACTAGTAGTTCTCACAGTGTGTTCTGGAGAACTCAGGCCGTTTGATACTGAAGGAGTTTGCTGAAAGTAGGAAGTCTGATGGCTAATGATCCATATTCCAAGCTGTATACAAACAAAACTTTATTTCAGCAGGCTAGCTGGTCTGGATGCTTATTAACTGCATCTTGTTCCAATGAACAATTTTCCTTCCTTGATCAAGCGAAGGTGAAACTAGCTATACATGCTTGTAGTGGAAGCCCACAGTGCAACAGCACCTATTGTCTAGTATCGGTGAACAGGTGAAATCATAAACCCACCTTCTTCCCATGTCTACAGCAGTTTTGCTTCAGATATTGTGCTTCAAAAAATAAGGTGATGAATCTTTACAGGAATAAACATAAATACTGTGATTCACCAAATCATGATAGAGAACAAGGTCGGATTAGTGTTTTTGCTCAGTGGTTTATAGTCTCTACACTGTAGAGGTGGACAAACATTGGATTCACCCCACAGGCGCAAAATCCACTGCAACATTTGTTTTGATGTGGTGTTTATATAGAGCCTGATTCTTGGCTTTGGTGAAATTAAAGTTCTGCCCACTTTGATTTGGTTGGTAAATCTTGGATTGTTTGGTAATCTCTCTTATTCGATTCATATTTCTTTCCAATTATTTTTAAATTTGCAGTATCAGTGCAGTGTATTCTTTTTCTTGTTTCATTCGTGTGTGCCTGAATGTTCATTTATTTCATTTGCCACCCTGTCATTCTTCCAAGCTGGTGTAAGCTCTGAGAAATTATTTTAAAATTGGTTTTACTTGTTGTTATATCTTCTAAACCAGCTCTTTTCATCCTTTTTCATCTCATAGCACACTGATAAGTCACTAAAATTGTCAAGGCACACCATCAGGTTCTTGACAATTGACAAGGCACACCGTGTTGCCAGTGGAGGGCTCACATTCCCCATTGGCCCTACTAATAAATGACCTTCTCCCAAATTCCTGTGGCACACCTGTGGACCACTTGCGGCACACCAGTGTACCATGGCACAGTGGTTGAAAATGGCTGTTCTAAACACTTGATAACACTTGTAAAGCTAGAAATGTGTGTGTTAAAATATTTGAACTCCATGCATGGCAAGACCTTAGCAAAACAAGACTTCCTAACTGCCTGTTCAATATATGTTGTTCAGGTTGCCTTTCCCATTCCAATATTTGAGATATTTCAATCCTATGCATGTCTACTCAGAAGTAAGTCCCATTATGGTCAATGGGGTTTACTCCCTGGAAAGTGTGCGTAGAATTGTAACCTTAGACTTCAGTCCTATATACGTTAACCTGGAAGTAAGCTCCATTGAACTCAGTGGGGCTCACTTCTGAGTAGACATGGACTGGATTGTTACAAATGTGCAAACAAATATATATATATATATATATATATATATATATATATATATATATATATATATATATATATATATATATATATATATATATATACTCTCCCAAAAGTCCTCTGCTCCTTCCATCGACTCTTACCTGGGATAGGTGGTTTCCAAGTGGTCTCCACTCTTACTTTCCAGTGCTGCTGAAGTTGGTTTCTGCATCTTGAGGTTGGGTGGCAGAGTCCTTAAAAACATTCTTCAGGGATGTGGAGGTGTTTAGCCAACCAAATGCGCCTCCCACGTCTGAAGCTTTCTGGACATTGAGAGAGAACCTCGAGCCTTGTCTGTATTAATTGCCCTCCCACTGCCACCCAGAAACCACCAGAGGTTCTGTGATGAAATTTTAAGAGCCCGTGACTCTTGCATCCTTCTGTGTCTCTTTGCCTGGTAGCCTTCAGATAAAAATAGAGAGAGCAGCCACATTTCACTGGAAAGGTGAAGGTAGCTGTGTTCTGGAGGCATGAGCCATGTCTCGTTAATCCTCCTCCTCTCACACAGGAGATCCTATGGGTAGGAGGAACCACTGGCACACTTCGGAGGATCACCTGCCTCTTGTAGTCCAAGGGAACAATGGTTCTGTTGGAGGAAGTATCTGGAAAACTGGATGGATAGGATGTCCCAAAGGCCCCCAGAAGCACTCTCAAGCATACCTTAACTAGGTGGTTAGTGTGAGATGGTGCCACTGAGAAAAGGACCAGTAGGTATGAATTAGGTCAGGGCTGTCCAAAGTTTTTGGCAGGAGGGCCACATCGTCTCTCTGACACTGTGTTGGGGGCCGGGGGGGGGAAGAATGAATTTACATCTAATATTTGAATAAATTTACATAAGTTTACATAAATGAATATATTAAAGATGAACTTATATGAATGAATGAAGGTCTTGCAATAGCTTAAGGCCTATAAAAGGCCTTGCACAAAGCAAGGCTGGCCTTTCCTTTGCTGCCGCTACTGCATCACAGATGTAAAACAGCAAGCAGTGGAGGGAGCCCTCATCCCACAGCTCACGTGAGCGGTCAAACAGTTGCCCTCATGCTGAGAGCAGTTGCATCGAGCCAGTGTGGGCTCAAACAAATCTCTGGAGGGCCAGAGACTCATTGGACACTGGGGGCTCCCTGAGGGTTGCATTGAGAGGCCTCGGGGGCCGCGAGTGGCCCCAGGGCCGGGGTTTGGGCACCCCGGAATTAGGTGAAGGCAACTATGAATCTGAATTCAGTGATGCCTGCTAAATGCTTTTCCAGTAATCACTATTGACAGAATCCATAGGGAAGCAATGAGATAAAGCTCCTATATCAGTGTTCCTCAAACTGTAGGTCATGACCTGATGTGCAGTGGATTGTGAATCATGTGCTGGGCCACAATGCGATGCTTCTTTGGAGCCCCAGAGACTGCTTCCAGGTCTCACTGGGCCCACAACCCACTTCATTGTCCTCTGCAGGTCCAAGAATTCTCTGTGGAAGTGACTTTCAGTTTGCAGACGTAACTTCAGGTTTGACTGGACATCACTTCCGGCTGTGTCCGCATGGCATCCTGGGGCCCACAGATGCCAATGGAATGGGTTGTTGCCTCTGGGGGCTCCTGTCACGACCCACCACAAAGGAAGAAGTGCAGCACTAAAAAGTTTGGGAACCACTGCATTCAATACTTACATTCCCTGATACCTACTGAGTCGTAATTGTAAAGTAATCATTTATCCCCTCCATGCCCAGAGCAGCCCAATACACCAAAGGAAATATGTGTATTTGTTGCTGTGATAATAGTTTAAAAGAGAAAAACAAATTAATGTTCAATGGTGGCACGTAATATCCCCTTAAAACTTAAAATCCATGTTTCTTTTAACAGGATGGTCTCATCTCATCCAGAACTTTTAAGTTCATGTTGCACATATGTGTTTTTAAAGTGTCCACCGGAAGTGAAATCCTTTGGATTCTGAACTGCTTGCAGTTTGGTCCATCTTACTACTACTCTTTTGTATGGGAAAAGGGGAAGCACTTGCAGTAAGTAACTAAGAAAAGACCCCTTCCCCTACACTGAGGTTCCTATCTCCACTACTGTATTATATGCACGTACAATTATCAAGCTATCGCTTGTGGATCAGGACTAAGTACCAGATGGCAGTAAGAGGGAAATTAGTTCAGTTGCTCAGTGGAAGCAGTGACATGTGCGTAGCCCTAGAACTTTCTGTTGTGTCCCTGTCATAAGAGTGTTAGTATGCCAACACAAGTTAGTTTCTGAAGGACGTTCATCTGGGGTTCTTCCTAATGCATTTGACATACTTAAGGACAGTAAAAAAAACAACAACAAAAATGGTTCCATGCACTCAAATCCCTCTTCAAAAACCACTGTTTCCATGGAGCCTTCACTGAACACATTAGTCCTTGCTTCCAACTGAAACACAGCCTTGATACATAAAACTTATGTATCCCCTCTTACTTGAGTAAGAGGTACCTTTTAAAGTGGTAGCTCTCTTCAGTGGCGTAGCTAAGGGGGTGCAGGGGGTAGCAGTTGCACCAGGCAACAAGCTTTAGGGGGGCAACAAGCTGAGCTTGACACTAGTGGCCAAAATTGTGAAAATCTTGGTTTGTACAGGTAATACCATCATGTTCTAAATCATTGGAAAGGTAATTTAATGCAGAATGCCATGAAACAAACCACATTAGAATATCTGTATTCTATCAAAAGTTATGGCAAATTAACCAGAAAACAAAAACACAACTGGAACAAAAAGTGGATTTCTTTAACTCAAAACTGACCTATGAGACTGATTGTTCTGCGAGCCAGTGAGATGTTATTATGATACTGCATGATACTGCATTTGTTGCTAAGATGTTAATATGAGTTAGCTTTCATTTCCATGTATCATAATACAGCTACTCCTGCTAACTTGTAAAGAGGCACTTTTTCAAGTGGTGCTTCTCTTATATTTAGCAGGGAGAGAATAACTGTCCCTCTTCACCCCCTAGCACAGTGTCTCTAACCAATAAGGGGCACACTTTTTGTTTGTTTGTTTACTTACTTACTTAAATTAAATTTGATTTTGTCATGGAGAGGGGGCTACAAAATCTTCTTTGATCCCGGGTAGCAGGTAGATGCCTTAGCTATTCCACTGAGGCTTGCAGAGCATTCTCCCTTGCGAGATGCAATGCCTTTCCATCAGCTCTGCTAGCGGGCAGGTTTAGTGGCATTCCCTACTCAGAAAGAGGATGTACCTGTGACAGGAATTGTGTGGAGACATTACATCATATATTTTTTTACTGCCCACTCCATGATACCCTTCGTAAGATCTATCTGGCTCCACTGCTGAACAAAATGCAGGGCTGGGAGGATTCATTTAAATTACAAACTCTTCTTTCCATAGAGGAAACTGACTCTCTTGGCAAGGTTGCCAACTTTGTTTCTGGGATTCTGGCAGGACGGAATTCTGGGTCTTCCGCTATATTATGGTGAATGGGGGGAGGAGGTATTGGATGATTAAGAGTGCTTTATTTTATTGTGTGTTCTGAATGTTTAATGTTTGGTTGTTGTTTCGTATTTCCATTATCTATGCCAATAAAGGTCTTATGTATGTATGTATGTATGTATGTATTCCACTGAGTGGGGGGGAAGTGACAGATCAAGTGGGTGGTGAGCTGCTGGGGGGAGGAGGCAGGTTTCCCCCCAGTTTGCACTTTTTAAAAGGCCCGGGTGTGATGTCACTTCCGGTTGTGACATCAATTCCGGGGCATCATTTTGAGCTCTGCTACATGTTCATTAGCTACGCCACTGGCTCTCTTATATTTAGGAAGAAGAGAGCAATTGTAACTCAACTGAGAATCCCTCCTGTTCTTTTTGAGACTGTGAATCTCTCTGTACAAGAACTCTTTTTCTCATTCCTCTATGTAAACTACTTTGAGAACTTTTATTTTGCTTGTTGCAAGCGGGCATACAAATCTTTTAAAAAGTATCCTGGTGTCTGGGAAATATACCAGAAATAGGATTTATTTTGTACAGGCGATCCTCCATATCTGTGGGTTTGTTACTCGTAGATTTGAATATCCACAGGTTCAAAACCTGTGGGGTGGGCCACCTGTATCCCTCCAAACCCAACCAGCACAACTCCAGTTGGGTCCAGAGACCCTTCTGTGGGTTTCAGAGGGCCAAAAGCATGACTTCTGGTCTTTGGCCAAGTGGTGCTTTTCAGCCCTCTGGAGGCCTCAGAAGGGCATCCAGACTGTGCTCTGGTCAGGTTTGGAGGTTTCGGAGTACCCAAATCCATGGATTCCAACATGCGCAGATGTTGGTATCTGTGGGGTTTCCGGGAAAAGAACCGCCATGGATAAGAGGCCCACCCTGTGCCCCGTTTTTCTCCTTCCTCTTTGCTGCAGTTTTCAGCACAGAATTATACATTATGAAACAAACATGGATGTAGGACCCAACTTTGTGTTGGTCTCATAATGTTAATACAGGGACCAGGGGAAACAATGTTTATTTATTTATTTATTTATTTTATATTTATTCACATTTTTTATACCCCCCTTCCTCCAAAGAGCTCAGAGCGGTTTACACAGCTGCTCCTCCCCTCCTTCTTGTCCTCACAACAACCCTGTGAGGTAGGTGAGGCTGAGAGAAAGTGACTGGCCCAAGCTCACCCAGGAAACTTTGTGGCTTCCTATGGTTTAATCTTTCCTATGGCTGCTGATTTTTTCCTAGCAATGCCTTGACCTCTGCCTTTAGTATTTTTTTTTTTAAGTTTTGTCTCCCAGCCAGGTTCTATTACTGAAAGAAAACTTACTTCAGAGAAAACCTGAAGGGTGTTTTCAGGGGAGACTTGTTACTTGTGTAAAGAGTTAAGCACTGCCCTGTCCTGTCGTCCCCCCAGTTTTAATCTGCAACTCTCCCTCCCGCTTCTCTGTTTACATTAACCCATTTCTACCCAGACCACAGGTGTACACATCTGCTCCCTGTTGCGTGCATGCACTGTTGGTCAGAAATGGCTTAACTGGTAGATATTAATTGGGGGACATATATTTAGCAATATAACCACACATAATTCATCTTTAATCTGGGAGGCATAGAGAGATAACTCCACTACATAAATTTGAGTCCTGCTGCAGCGAAGCTCCTTGGGATATTGAGCAACCTTTCTTGGCAAACGTTTTTGTGAGCAAACCAACCACCGCTGGCTCCAAGTCAAACCCAGCTTATTCATCCTGTCAAGTTCACATAAGTGTTTTCATGCAGTGCAGGATGCAAATCTTAAATGCTGTGATGATGAGGCTTCTGATATGGAGGCTGGCAGACTGGCTGACTGGTTTTGTCTTCCTGGCTTGCAGAGAGACAAGGCAGACATAGAACTCTTGATCGGTCCCTTGGCTTCTGTGTACTTTTGAATCCACCGCAGCTTTGCTAGAGAGACCAGTGAACTGAATGCTGGTTTAGTATCAGTCTTGTAGCTCCTCTGTTATTTTGTCCACCTTTAAAGCATACACACGCATGCCCACATAAAGAAACCATCACCATATGTGTGCCTATCTGGTTTTTAATTCATTCATTCACTGTCATACTAAAAGAAACACATTTTTTCTCCTAGTGTAAGGCTTTTTTAAGATTGGAGGGAAGAGTTTCTTGGTGACATCATGGAAGTTGAACCATGACCACTGTTCACAGGTAAACCTTGACCGCGGAGAGGAAAGGTATGATGCCAGTGAGGTTGTTTCCCAGTCAGCCCCACTGCTCTTCAAATCTCTCTCTCGCCCTCTCCCCAAGTTGCATTGTCTTACTGCTCTCTTCCCATCAGCCTCTTCTAGGACCAGCGAGAAGTGAGGGTCTGCTCCCTCTTTTTTTCCTTCCTTTTCTGGAGCACGTTCAGGAAATCAATCACCTAAGACAGACACCATTCTGGAGGCAAGAATTTTGACATTACCTTGAGGGAGGAGAAGTAATTTTAGGGAGGTCCAATTTGTTGTTATCTTTTGAGGTCTGGTGTTGCTTTGTGATCATCCAAGGCAAAGAGCAACAAAGGAGACTTGTAATTTGCTAGGTAGCCATTGGCAACCTGATCTGAATGCGAACAGCCAGCATCGACTGAGGGTTTGGCTACTATGCAACCATCTTGACATGGTTCTTCCTCCCTTTGGTTGGTATTGTTTGTTTTTATAGGGAACGAGCTGCACCTCTGTAGCACAGCACCTGCCTTCCATGTCCAAGGCCCCGGGTTCAGTCCCTGGCATCTCCAGACTTGACTGGGGAAAGACCTGTGCCTGAAACTCTGGCTGATGGTTGGACTACGTATAGCTTCCTGTGTTCTTAACCTGCTATGTAAAGAAACGCAACACTTTGAAAGGAAGGACACAGAAAAAAGAAGTCCCTTCTCTCTTAGTTCTCTCCGAAGGTTAAATTCACCTCTTATACAATCCCGGACTGTGCCTTCTCCATTCGTTGTCTGAGGAGGTTCTTCTGCACAGGATTTTCTCCAGTTTTTTGAATTTGGAGCCCCCTCCTATCATCCTAACATGACTGTTTCTGAACCTCCCAGTTCATCACCAAGAGATGAATCAGAGGAGACCTTTGCACGGATCCCACGTGGGCAGTCTGCTGCTTCGTGTCTGCCCTGTAGCCCTTGGACGGGGAGCCTCTTTAAAACATGCAAATGCTGGCTATATGATGTCATCTCAGCTGCTGGGATCAGAGGTGGGGAGGCTTTGCTGGATTCCCTCTTGCTCTTCAACATCATCACCTGGTTTTAGTGCCTTTCCATCAGTTTGCCTTGCATCTTTCTTGAAAAGTTTGGTAACTGCCAAATTTTGACTGAAAGGATAGGAAGCTCTATGTGACTTTTGATCTGCGACTTGGTGTTCCCCTGGACCTTCATGCCTCTCTCCAACGTCCTGTGCTCCCCACTTCATGGAGGCCATATAGGACTTAAGCCAAACATCACTGTCAGCATTGTCACTGACAACACTCATGCACCATTTGACTTCCACTTTGTAGGACAGACAAAACTATAATTAAAAAAAGCACTTTCTTGATTGTATCATGCAGTCTTTTGCAGCTGTGCCTACTCACCCTTGATTAAATCTTTAGGAGGGACTCAAAACGCCACACTCTCAGAGTGCTAAGGGCAACATCATGATGTGTGGTTGTGGGGGTGGCATTCTCATTGGCTTCTGTAATTCTGCATTGGGTGGCCACCTGAAACGACTAATTGTTTCCAAAGACGTTTTTCCAGGCTGGCCAAAGGCTATTGAAGTGGCATGCTGCTTCCCCACAGGTGATGTGTCAGCCTTGGCACCTCCCACTCTCTGCATGGGAAAAGGAAGACTGGGATGAAGCAGGAGAGGAAATGTGCAGGAGAGGACCCTGGTGGGCCGCCAACTTCAAAAATGCTTCTTTCCTCCATGCTTCCCTTTCTCCTCCATCCCCCTCTTTCTTTACCAATTTAAGGAGGTGAGGAGAAACAGCAGTGGAGGTAAGATGGCAGGTGGAGAAGGACACCCCTTGTCTATCTGCTGCCTAGGACAACTGTCAGGCAGCCCAATCATGAGCTGCCCAGAGCGAATTGGCTACCGCGGCATGCTGAGAAAACCAGGCAGCCTGTGGTGGTTCCTTGGCGGAAGGGGACTTTCATCCCCTTCCCCCGGGTAAGGGCGGTTCTTATGTTCTTAAACAGAACTGCAGGATCCAGAAGTTTTTTCCGCCATTTTCAACAGCTGTGCTGCGGCACACTGTGGACCTGTCACAGCACACCAATGTTCTATGGCACGCCACTTGAAAATCACTGACCTACATAGAGCTTTTGATAGTCCTTCTGATTTTGACGCCTTCCAAGTACTCTGAGAAGTGGCTGCATGACCGCCCACTCAGTTTACATCTCTGGCCTGATTCCTCTAATTCAATTTCTCAGTCTTTATTGTTTGCCATTTTTACAACGCTTGAAAGCAATTTGCAGTTCTGTGCCCCACACCTTTACTTGAGGGACTTTTATCAAGGAGGTGCTGGTTTGTAGTAACTGTGCTGGGGGGGGGGGAGAGTGACATTTATTGGCCACCAAGAGCGGAGCAAAGTGCCACCATTTGTGCTCCACCTGCCTGCCTGAGGGGCCTTTATGCTTGCCAGAACAGTGTATGGGGAGAGAGGCTTGGCTGGACAATCGGGGTCAAGGCCTTCCATCTACTCTGTTGCAGTAGACTACAACTTGAGATAAGAAGCAGCCACTGGCACAGAATCTTTTAGTTTAATAGATATTATGTATGAGAAGCAATTAAACACAGCCAATGAAATAACAATTATATAAGGATCCACTAATGAACCCAGGCCTGAGTTACTTTTGTTTTTGTGACACTGGTGTCAGTTATCTGTTGCTAGTGGAACAGCTTTCTGTCACAGAAAGTTTCTTCAGCCTGTTGGGTTTGTTGGTCTGCTTCTGCTTCTCCTCTTCCATCCAGTGTCCTGCCTGCTTGATCTCTTTTCTTCAGTTTCTGCTGACTGCCTGATTTGTCTACTTGCCTTTTCATGACACAGTATTCGTCCCTCATCACTTGTCCCAGATTCCAGCTATCACTGCATAGGAACAGACCCTTGCCCTTGCCGTAGGGGTCTTTATCAGGGAGCTGCTGAAGGGAAAGCAGCCCTATGGGGAATCTGTGGTTATGGTCCAGAAAGAGGGAGTGATCTCCCACTGAGCTGTCATTTTACTCATCTGATTTATAAAAGTCATTTATTGGCTGTGTGAAGGAGGTGTGGGGAGTTGTAGGGGTTAAAAGAATTATTGGGGTTGATTTGTTGGGGGGGGAGTACAAAACAGAGAAGGACAGCACAGGAAAGGAAATAAGAACCTTTGAAGTTAGAACTGCAGGATTAGGTAAAGTGAGGGGGAAAGGTGTGAAGTATTTGGATGGGGGAGGAAGAGTCAACTTTGAAGTGGAAAGTAAGAGAAACCCAGAGGGCCAGATTTGGCCTTGAGGAATAGGAAGGATAACATCAGGGCGTGGAGATAACACACAGGTGCAGATGACGAGACCTCGCCAGGGAAGAGAAGTATGTGCAGGGGTTCGGATTGGATCTGGGGGAAAAGCAGACCCAAGATATGATTGGTTAATTAGATAAGTGGGGTGAGTATGACTCAGCAACATTCTAAAATATTGATTGGTGGATGGGAAGATAAAGTTGTGCCAAGCCTGATCTCTGGGTCCCCTCTGGGGTTGGCGAAGGCCAAGGGAAAGCTCTGTGTCTTGGAACACTCTGTTGCAAGAAAGATGTAAGTGTAATATGTATGTGCAGAATAGGAATAGTGAGGTTTGGTGTTTTCTCTGTGGCTATATACGTACTGACATTCCAGTTGCCCTTGAAGAGCCCGTTGTATTAGGTGGCAGCTGTGTAAGTTAATGACCTAAACCACAATAAAGATCCTTTTATGTGGATTCTAGCGAATGTGTATTCAAAGGGGGGGGGATTTGGATGGCTCAGAAGAACCCAAGGGCTTGCATGGGCAAGCTACAAACAGAGCCGGGGGCGGCTCAAGCTCTTTACAGGATGGCCTAAATCAACAAGGATATACTCTAGTTCAGCGGTTCCCCAACTGCAGGTTGTGACACCTGGTTTACTTCTGGTTTGTGTCCACAACTTCCAGTTGCTTCCAGAAGCTGTTCTGGGGCCCACAGAGGACCATGGAGTGGGGTTGTGGGCCCGGCACAACCCAGAAGCAGCCTCTGGGGGCTTCCAGAAAACCATTGTTGGTGAAGCATCGAGCATCGAGTTGCAACCCACTGCAGAGGATGAGATGGGTTGCAGCGCTAAAAGTTTGGGAACCACTGCTCTAACCCCTTAGGCTCCTCCAGTATAAGAGCTGGGTATGGTTGGAACAAATATAATATGTCCTGGTGTTCTGTGATTTTTTTTTTAAATTGTCACTGATGTTATAACCTTAGTTGAGTAAGCTCCTCCAGGCACAGCTTGGATTTGCTCATATGAAGCGGAGCTATTCTGCCCCCGCAATCAGGAAATGGATCAGTTTATTCCGAGCCACTCCAAATGTATTTGGGCTTCATCATGACTCTGATGGAGCAACACAACGGGAGCTGATCCAACTAAGGCTGTGTGTGCATTTATGAACTCTGTAGCAGTCAGATTCCCATGTTCAGGTCGAGGAGCCTTGGTACAACCTTTGGATTGCCCAACAGGACAGGGGGCTGCTAGACCATATGTAAGAATGGTGCTGTTAGGTGTCCATTGCAATGTGTCCATCCCAGTGGCTCCCCACTAGGAACTGATCATACCTACCATTAATTGCATCCATCCACCTGTCCAGGTGCTAGGCTTTCTTGTAACTTCTATCATTAACCAATGAGAAAAGTGGAAACCCAATTCCCTAACATTTCATGAACAGAGAAAGAAGTTGGTTTGAGAGGCGGTGTTTCAGCGATTTTGCCTACTGTTTTTGTCCTATATCTATTTCTTTTTACCTCTGAATAAACATTCTCCTATTTTTAAGGAACTATCTGTTTGTCTCAGGTAGAGGTCTGAGTTCTGAGTTTTTATCTCCCATTCTTCAATAGCCCACCTTGAGTAAATGCTATACATGTGTGTCTGCATGCAGAAGATTTGGGAATCAAGGGGTCTGTCTGGTCAAGGGCCCCCCTTTAACACCTCTAGCAACCAGCTTCAGTGCTGGAGAAAAGTAGAAAGGGCTGAACCCAGGCTGGAGGTGAGGCCCAGACAGACCCATTAATTGGTCTTGTTTCTACTCCCTGGGGATCTGACTGGGACATGACCAGGACACTTAATGAGAAATTCATCTCCCGGGTTTCAAGACCACGTTCTCCAAGTTTAGGCAGTAATCCAATATTTTGCCCTAAACTCTGGAGAGCATTATCAAGGGAATAAAGAAAAATACAACTAACACCTGGAAATTCTGAATCCCACTAGGAGCAAGAATATCGAGCTCTACTACGTGAAACAAAAATTTAAGAGCCCAATCCTATGCCTGTCTACTCAGAAGTAAGTCCCATTATAGTCAATGGAGCTTACTCCCAGGAAAGTGTGGATAGGATTGCAACCTTAGAGCCCAATCCTATGCATGTTTCCTCAGAAGTAAGCCCCATTAGAGTCAATGGGGCTTATTCCTAGGTAAGTGCAGATAGGATTGTAGCCTTAGGCAACTATCCCTGCCAAAAGCGTAGACAACTGCAACTTACCTACAGCTGAGCCTACTCCTGTGATATTCTTGCTCCTAGTGGGTTTCAGGATTTCCAGGTTTCTGCTTAGTTGTCTTTTTCTTTAATCCCTTGATAATGCTCTCCAGAGTTTGGGGAGAAAACATCAGGTTACTGTAATGGAAGATCAGAAGATCATCAGGTGGATGATGTGGTGTTGACAGCGATTCCATGTTTTGACAGCTGGTTGGCAGCTCTGGGAAGGGCAGGGCTGGCTCCACAGCTGTAATCAATCAAGGCCAATGGAGACTCTGATGGACACCTGAGCTTCATTTGACCTTGATGGGACTTTGAATGGACATGGACTGAAGAGATGGCTCACCTGAGCCTAATTTGGACTTAATGGGACATACAAGGATAAAAGGCGGCTTCAGAAGGAGCAAAGCTATCTGACCCAGAGGGACCCCACACCAGATGCTACCTGATCCAGACCTATGGGAGAAGGGGACTGCCAGGACTCTGCTGGAGGACACAGAAGAGAGGACTGCCAGGACCCTGCTGAAGGAGACACTCTGCTGGAGAGGAGGGACTCTGCTGCAGAAGACTGGATTGTGCTTTGGAGATTAGACCGTGGACTTGGACTGGAGGCTTTGGACCTTTACCCACTGAGTTAAGTGGAGTTTTGGGGAGGGAAAGCCTCTGGACAAGAGGACTTGCAGGGAGTGTATGCGTTTGTAGCAATTTGTGTTGGCAACCTTCAGTCTGGAAAGACTCTGGTATCGCGCTCTGAATGGTGGTTCTGGAACAGCGTCTAGTGTGGCTGAAAAGGCCAATTCGGGAGTGACAATCCCTTCCACACCGGGAGCAAGTGCAGTCTGTCCCTGGTCTGTCTCCCTGGCTATGGGCCTTCCTTCTTGTAGCAATTCCTTCCTTGTAGCAATAAATTCTTGTTAATTGCTCAACTGATAAGGAGTCCTGTTCATTTCTTTGCACATCACAGCTGTTGTTTCTAGAGATAAAAAGAGGGTGTTAATTAGCCAAAAAGTGGGCATTAGAAGGGAGTTGGAATACTTGGATGGGACAGTTACTATCTAGACTTGGTGAATGTGGGCTTGAAACCTGGAAAGTGAATTTCTCATTAGGTGACAGTTCTGGCCGTGGAAGCCTTAGTTCCTACAATAGCCAAGCCTGCCAGGTCAACTTGCCGTGGTGTGCTTCAGTCTTCCCTTGCGGAATCTGAGAATGCATGGGAAGCACAATGTCACACTCCCCATCACCACACCCCGCATCAATCAGCAAAGAGAGATCCTTTCAGTTAACTCACAGCTTGCTCTTTCTGTCAAAATTGCATGCAGGTGCTGTCTCTCACACACACCCCTCTGTGCCCTCCCTGCATCTGGTGTGCGTTTGTGTGACTTTCCGAAAGCTCTGATGGCAATCGCCTTCAAAGCCCTCAAGAGAGATTGCCACTTAACACAAGGAGAGTGGGCCAGACACTTTACCAGTACCCCCTTCCTAAAGAAAGGTGTGCCCCCCCAGATCCATTCTCAGAGGTCTTCCAGCTCCTCCTGGAAAAGAGAATAAACAGGCAGATTAACAAGGACTACTAAAAAATCAAAAGCATTCAATTTGATAGTTAGCTTTGTAATACATAAATAGCTATTCCCCCAGTGATTACTCTCTGTAAGTAAAGTCAGCCCCCTTTTCAGGAATTGCAAAAGCAATGTCCATTCAGGCCCTCAGTGTGAGCAACACAAAAAGCCAACGTTGACATCAACCTAATGTTTCTGTCAGGCTGTCATTTTCTTTCTTGCCACCAAACTAAGTTCAAACGTTCCAAGCCTAGACAAGGTTGTTTCAGAGATGCATGTACATGCACCAGCTGCGCGCACACAAATAGCAGTGGAAGATTGTAAAAAAACTATCTTAGAAACAGCTCACACTTTCAACAGCACATGTTGTCTTGGAGTGAAATAGAAATTATCTTCTTGCTTGCAAGCTCAGCCAAGTCATGAAACCCATTGAACCCTTTGCTTTAGGTCAGGGGTGTCCAGACTTTTTGGCAGGAGGGCCACATCATCTCTCAGACACTGTGTCGGGGGCCGGGAAAAAAAGAATTAATTTACATTTCAAATTTGAATAAATAAATGAATATATTAGTGAAGGAACTTATATGAATGAATGAAGGTCTTGCAATAGCTCAAGGCCTATAAAAGGCCTTGCACAAAGCAAGGCCGGCCTTTCCTTCACTGCCACTGCTGCTTCACAGATGGGAAGCAGCAAAGAGAAAACTCAGCCTGCAGCTCGCACGAGAGATTGAACAGCTGGCCCTTGTGCTGAGAACAGTTGCATTGGGCCAGTGCAGGTTCCAGCAAGCCTCCTGTGGGCCAGAGGCTCATTGGATACTGGGGTCTTGCCGTGGGCCAGATTTGGGGTTCATGGGCTGCAAATGACCCCCGGGCCAGGGTTTGGGCACCCCTGCTTTAGGTGATGGGGTGGGTCAGGCAGCAAGCTGTTGAGGAGTGCTCTGTCCCCTATGTCTTCTTGCCACCCCCACCCAGCTGTCTGCATGTTAGCCCCACCTTTTTCTTGCAGTGGAGCAGAAGCAGGACATTTATAGCAAGAGCTCAGTGTGGGTAGCGTGCATGCCACAGAGTGCACATGTGCAGGTGGGTGTGGGGAGACAGGAGGTAGAATTTGGGAGGTGGGACAGCCCACCTCCACCATCCCGCAGCTAGATATTCGCGTGATGGATGGTTCATCTGAACCGCCTCTCGCGTGTGATTTAAGTATTCAATTAAAATAGTTTTTACAGTGATTGTGGGGGAAGTTCAGATGGACTTGCCTCATGTAATTATGCAAAGTAAAATGGTATACCTGGGAGAGGATGTGCACTCATGTCTCTCATCATGCAGTGGGCGGAGGGTTGTTCAGACATATCCTGTGAACCAGTCCCTTAACTTCAACCGCATTTATTTATTCTGTTATGTAAACTGTGTTGTAACTTCGTTATTGTTGAAAAAAATTATATAAACTAGGGCTGGCCAAACCGCAGCTCTGGAACCACAAGCAGCTCTTGGAAGTACATTGGCTGCGCTCCTTTTTGCATCACAGTTAAAATAAAAGGTAAATAAGAAATGTTCGAGCTTTATAATTATTTACCAGTTCTAAACTGAGAGTCCCCTGGATTAAAACACAAGTTTAATGTTCCTGGTGAGTAAATACGTTTAAGATTTAAATGCTAACTGGGTAAGAGGCACTTTTACAAGAGGGTGCTCCTCTTTTATTTAGCAGGGGGAGAGTAACTGGCCCTCCTCACCCCAGTAGTGTCTTTTCTAGTGGCTGTCTGCTGCTGTTCTTTGGCATCTTTTTAGATGGTGAGACTTTTTGGGACAGGGAGACATTAGTGATTTAATTTTCTCTGTAAACTGCTTTGTGAACTTTCTGTTGAAAAGCAGTATATAAATACTGTTAATAATAATATTAATAATAATAATTAGGGTTAGTTGGCAACCTTCAGTCTCGGAAGACTATGGTATCACGCTCTGAATGGTGGTTCTGGAACAGAGTCTACTGTGGCTGAGAAGGCCGATTTGGGAGTGACAACAACAACTAATGATACTAAATATTGTGACTCTCAAACATCTGAAGTTTATTGTATGTGGCTCTTACGTTAAGCAAGTTTGGCCAACCCTGATACCAACATTCTTTAATAATACTAAAATTTCTGGGGTACATTTTCTATTCTCACTGCTGTCATAAGGGCTTGATAGTAGAAAGGCAGGAAATAAATGCTTTAAGAAAAATTAATAAGAATTGCCAATGAGCAATTAATAAATTAATTAAAAATTAATAAGAATAATAATAATTAAATAATTAAAATAATAATAAATAATTAAAATAATAAGAATAATAATAATTAAATAATTAAAAATTAATAAGAATTGCCAATGAGCTTGTATGCTCATTCCACTTGTGGTCTTTGGCTCTTTTGAACTTAGTCTCACGGTACTTTCGCTAGCCTTCCGCTTCCCAAAATACTTGATATATTTGATATAATTCACTACCCCCTATTTCTGAATTCGCACTTGGCTTTATGTGACTGTTCTTTTTATCCTGGTTTTGTCATTTAGCAGATCTTTTCAGTGTTTGTGACTGGGATTCCTCCTTTCCTTTGGCAGTTGGCGCCCCCTCCTGGATTCTGTGTTAGATCATCTTATTGCATTTTACATTTTCTTGCTTGGCATTATCATCAGTTCCTTTGTCAACAACTATCTTCGGTAGACTGCCAATTTAGAACTCTCTTGGTTGCCTTAGCATTGAAAGAACTGCACCTTCCTTCCCATAAATTCTATAGATATTGTGATCAGACTATAATTACAAAGCATCTCCTCCAGAGAACTGGCTTAAATGCAGAGAATTGCATTCGAAACTTGGGTCAGATAATTTTTAACTCCCTCCTCCTCTGTATGGATACCTAACCCCACTTCAAATAACTTTAGTAATGATTACCAGCCACCCTAGAATATAAATCCAATAGGCAAGTGAGATGGGCAACCCTGTATATTATAGACACAATAAATATACAGGGCTGGCTGTCTGCCTCACTTGTCTGTACTCCTTCCTTCATTGAATTCTAGGAAGGACCAAAAGGCTAGTAAGGTAGGCAACCCTGTATATTTTACTATGTATGAAGAGAATAGATCAGTGTTTCTCAAACTGCATGTCGGGACCCACTAGGTGCATCATGAGCCAATTTCAGGTGGGTCTCCATTCATTTCAATATTTTATTTTTAATATATTAGAATTGATGCTACCATGGTACGTGACTGCATTTGGGGAAATGTTGCAGACCTGTACTTTTAACAAGCTACTATGTATATTCTTTTAACAATGATAGTCCGTGGGACTTACTCCTGGGTAAGTGTGGGTAGGATTGCAGCCTAGGATTGTAAAAAATTTTCTTGCTTGATGATGTCACATCTGGTCATGACATCACTTCTGGTGGGTCCTGACAGATTCTCATTCTAAAAAGTGGGTCCTGTTGCTAAATGTGTGAGAAGCGCTGCTGTAGGGGCTGATTCGCTTATCCGCAGGGAACAGGATTAACACTTACCTTGCTCCATTCATAGTCTGTTCTCAACTATCTATGGCCTCCGCGGCATCTGTAGCCATCCTAAAGTGATCTACAGCATCCAAAAGTGATTCTCAGGCACAATTTTAGAGGTCTCAGCACCATTTTGAAGGTCTCTGCTGAAGTGGTATAGCCAGGAGCAGTGGCGGCTGAAGTGATACTGTCACGTGATGTCATGACATCTCTTCCAGGTTCAGAGGAGGAGGAGCCTCCTCCTATGTGCCTCTGCACATCCCAAATTTTCAGACTATGTCCATTTACCTCTTTGGCAGAGGTTGAGGGCTTGTCACTGAAAGCACACAAATGCACTGGCAGGCGGTCACAGTAGGGGTGCAATCTAGATTCTTTTTGCAACCAAAGGCTAAATGCCTAGCAGGTTCTGGCTTCACTCTTGCTGGTGTGTGTGAGAGTGGGTGTGTATACAGGCCACATGAACCCCACCCCTGCCTGTGCGATATTGATTTAGGGCTTGGCTGGCGTCCCTCTGCTGGGTGGAACTCCTTGCCACAGGATGTGGTGATGGCATCTGGCCTGGATGCCTTTAAAAGGGGATTGGACAAATTTCTGGAGGAAAAATCCATTATGGGTTACAAGCCATTATGTGTATGTGCAACCTCCTCATTTTAGAAATGGGCTGTGTCAGATGCAAGGGAGGGCACCAGGATGCAGGTCTCTTGTTATCTGGTGTGCTCTCTGGGGCATTTGGTGGGCCGCTGTGAGATACAGGAAGCTGGACTAGATGGGCCTATGGCCTGATCCAGTAGGGCTGTTCTTATGTTCTTACACATTTACCACTTAAATAGGAAGCACTTTGTGCCAGTATCCCTCAATTCCAGCAGAGGTCAGGCATGCTCAGATCACAGCAACTTTCCAGGTCCCAGAAGGGAAAAGTCCTAGAACAGATATGCACATACCTGTAGAAAGGGCAGCCACATGGCAGACTCCAGAGCACCTCACCAGTGATCCTCAGCCTGTTTCCGCAGAGAAGGGCAGACTGTCATCATGCCTTGCTTTGCGGCTTCCTGCAGGTATCTGGATAACCACTCTTTTGTTTGCTGTTTGTTTTGTTCTATGGGCCTTTTGCCATCTGCCACCACCGCAGCTGCCACTACCTTCTCAGTCCTTGGAACCAGTGGGGGTGTTGAGCCTCCAAAGGAGAAGGAACAGGGTGGCGACCAGATCATGAAGCCACTGCCACCATGGCTGCCTCCTCTCCATGTTTCATGCTGGGGCTTACCCTGGGGCAAGGGAACAGATGTTCCCTTACCCTGAGGAGGTCTCAGCATGTGAAAAGTCCTCTTCAGGATACAGCAGTATTGGTGCCACAGCATCACTGCACAGGGATTTAGGTAGGATTGGGCTGTTTATCATATAGAAGCTCCAAGCACTTGTCAATGGGCTCTTTATTGTATTTACTGTGTGTAAGTTGCAATTGATAAGTGCATCTTAACTATTTTTGGCACCGGAGGTTTCAGGAGCAAGGCTGGATTCAAAATCATACCTAAGCTGGTGAACCTACCATGATATGTAATGACAATCACCAGAGTCTGCAACCATCGCCAGCTGTCTGGATTCAGCTATGTTCTCCTGAACCACTGGAGGTCAGGACAGTTAGTTTAGGACTACTGCTCATGGAGGTGTTGACAAAGCAAGAAAGCTGGATGTTATCAATGTTTTGTGCTGGCCTCATTCCAAACCTCTGAAGGATCTCCAGCATTAAAAAGAAAAGGAGAGGTTGCAATGGTGAGTGATACACTCCAGGGCAACACCCAAGACAAGGGTAAGTACTCTCTCAGCACCACCTTTTGCAGGTGCTCTTAGAGAAAGGACTGAACCTATTTAAAGACAGCACCTGTTCTCATTGCTCATTTACTACACTGATTGTCTACAGCAAGGTTTGGTAGCCTTCTTCCTCAGAGGCCATGTCTGTCAGTGGATGGTAGAACACATTCGTCTCTATGAATCCCCAGTCCTACCAGTGACAGTGGAGGCTGACAGATCAAAATCAGACAGAGCCTGAAGCTCTAACGTTTAGCACAGTTGTACTCTTCCACTCTTTCCACTGGCATGTCTTGACACTTGACAAGTTGAAATCATCCGTACTGAATGGTACTGGCCCAAACCTGGACCTACGTTCTATGTGGAGATTATCTCCTAAGGCTCTGTCCACCTGCTCTGTTCAAGCATGCGAGTGTGGGACCCCACCTGGACCTAATCTGCAGGGTGGAGAGGGGGCACAGAATTACCTTTTACGCAACATGTGCTAGGCCACAAAGCAGGCCGGTCTTGTTGACCTTGCTTCTCCTGCCTCTCTGACACTACACCACCCTAGATCTGTTCCTACTACACCAACCATGCTTCCCTTCCTGGTTACGCTGGGGGGCAGGATCTGTATTAGGATGGGCTCCCTGCCTGCAGGGATACCACATTGCAGGCTGCCGCTTACACAGTGCTTGGCGCAAAATCAAATTGGCTATGGGTCATTGCCTCCTGCTATGTACTCCACTCTGACCAGTCGACCCTCTCTTCATCTGCTTGGGGGAAGACCCTCCTTTTAGGACCACCGTGAGCCTCATGGATATATTTCTTTTTGAGACTATGGGCTGAATGATTTCAGGTGATGGGCCAGATCCGGCCCCTGGGCCATAAGTTGATGACCCCTGGGTTTACAGTGTTAGAAGCTACTACTGTATTCCCTAAATATTCTGTCCTATGAGCTGTTCCTTCATAAAACATGCGTTAACTTTCTCTAGCCATCCTTTCCAGCTTAGGGAATTATGTCCCACATTGTAGTGCCTGAGTCTGGTACTAAACTCCTGAGCAGATAATATGTGTTTCTTACAATATCTATGTAAGAAAAGAAACACCAATCAGCTGGGGAGGCACACCAACATGTACTACCTCCTCCTCAGCCACGGCAGCTTCTAAGCGAGCAGGGCAGGGCAGGGCAGGGCAGGGCAGGGCAGGGAGGATGCTGGAAACATTTGTTGTGTTATGTTGTGAGGTTATGTTGACGGTATCCTGTTTGAAAGTATCATTCAAGCCTTTCAACATCTCATTCCCAGCGTCCTCCTCTTTTGGTCAGTTTAGAGGAAATGATGAGAGATAAAAATGTGAAGGTGGTGGTGACGGCAGCCCTTTTGGATCACATCAGTGGCTGCTTTCAGCTTCGTCACTGTGACTTCTGTCAGTGCTGCTGGAGGAGGCAGATATAAACCACATTTCATTCTCACCTTACTTGCGATGGAGTGAGGATAGTGCAGGAGCCGTGCAGACGGTGGGCATGGGGTCACTGCCAAACCGACTCTCATTTGAAGCATGACCTTCATCCTGCCGTATGGATGGGCCGCCCCGGCCACCACTGCGCTCCTGATCTCTGTCTCTTTCCTGCTTGGGGAAAGGGCCTCTGCCTCTTCTTGTCCTCCTCTGATGCTTCTTGGGGAGGATGCTGAAAGCAGAAGGTGCCGCTCATCATCCCTGCTAGGCTAGTTGAGAAGACATGGTAGTAATGGAGGGGGTGGTAGAGGAGTATGTAGCAGCAGTGGGTGCATAAGAACATAAGAACAGCCCCACTGGATCAGGCCATAGGCCCATCTAGTCCAGCTTCCTGTATCTCACAGCAGCCCACCAAATGTCCCTGGCAGGTATAGTACATAACCCAATCAAAAAAGGAAAGGGCGGGTGGCAGAATTGACTCTATTTCAGATGCGAACTTGGCTCAGGCTGAGTCTTGCATTTATCAAATTAAGGAAGGATGCCTACTCACATTCCAAAATTAGTTGCTGACTAAGACAAGTCACCCACCTGTTGCTTTAAATCAGGAGTACACAATACCTATCTCATCAGAAATGAGCAAACACTCCAGTACTGCTTAGCAGAATATGAATTTTGGTCGCTGATTATTTGTTAGCCGTTATAAGGAAAATCCCTCCATCTGTTCCTCTTACTTGATCCCCATGCTCTGAACAGAATTCTGGTTGTAGATTGTATTTATTTTGCTCTCTGTGTTCTGTTCATATTGTTTTAATGCCAATAAAGGTTTCGAACTTGAACTCAAATAGGAATTTTATTGATTTATCCGAGACATTGCTTATCCCACAATTCAATCCAAAGTCTCTCAGTGCAGCTAACCAGGAGAATTGAAAACTACTGAAACAATAACATTTGTACAATAAATGCAGAGAAGCCAGATGATATCAGGCCAGACCAGGTTAAAAAAGGAAAACGAAGATCTTGGAGGGTCTGTGCAAGTGAAATGATCCTCACCGTGATAAAAAGACATTTAGTTTAGTGCCAGGGAATTCCCCGGAAAGAGCACTTCACAGTCAGTACACCATAGCTGAAAATGCCCTAACTTGGATCACCATCCACCTCACCTCCAAAAGCAGGGAGACCCAAAGAAGGACATCAGAGGAGAAACATAATGTCTGGGCAGGCTCCAATGGGAGAAGACAGGCTTTGAGGTACCCTGGTCCCAAGCCAGTGGCTTTAAAGGTTGACTTTGCCATGTTCCAAAATTATCTTTCCTTTATTTGGTTTCAATTTGGTTTAGTTTCCTATATTTCTCTCTTCCTTGTTTGGCACAATTCTCATGTATTTCTAAGCTTGTACCTACAGCATGGACATATTGGGGAACCAGCTCCTCCCCTGGCAGTGGCGTCTCTAGGGGGGTGCGGGCCGCACCAGGTGATGCACTGGGAGCACCAGAGCCTGAGGGGCAACAGCAGCCAGAGGGCAGCAGCAGAGCTGAGCAACAGAGCCCCCAGCTGTCCTGGGCAGCTGCAGGACAGGAGTCCTTTCTCCTCCCAGAGTGGAGCCTGCCAGAGAGAGTGAAAGCATTCCCTATCCCTCCAACAAAGCAACAGGTGGCAGAAAGTCCTGGCAGTGAGCAGGACAGCAGGGGCATGTAGGAGAACTCAGAGAGCTGCAACAGCACCTGCCTGGCTGTGGTAGTTGATTGCATGTTGTGTTTGCTGATCCTGGATAGAGATGACTGTGGATAATGTTTCTTCTATCTAAACGAAAACAGGGGGCATGTACCTTTCATGGCAAGGGGGGGCACTGTGATGGAGATCTAGGTGTGGATCCTGCCCCTTCACAGAAAGGGGTTGAGCTTTCCTCATTTGCACTATTTATGTACTTATTTGTTCTGCCCACATTTACAGAAAGGGGTTGAGCTGCTCACAAAGTGAATCACTTTTTTTGTATTAATCCCTGTTCATTTTATAAGAAATAAATTATTATTATTATTATTATTATTATTATTATTATTATTATTATTATTATTATTATTATTAATTTATTAATTTATTAATTTATATCCTGCCTTTTTGCCCCATGGGCACACAAGGCGGCTTACAACAATTAAAAATACAAAAATAGCAATTAAAAACAATAATTAAAACAGGTGCACATAATTAAAAAACCTAAAACAAACCCAGTGGATTCTAATATAAAAGAGAAAAAAGAGAAAGAAAGTCAGCCAGCCTGTCAGCAATTAAAAGCTTTTTGAAATAAAAAGGTCTTCAGTTCACGCCAAAATATTAACAAAGAGGGAGCAGTTCTCAGTTCTAAGGGGAGGGTATTCCACAGTTCCGGGGCCACCACCGAGAAGGCCCTCTTCCTGGCTGCCGCCCCTCTCACCTCTCTTGGTGGCGGCACAGTCAAAAGGGCCCCCCCAGATGATCTAAGAGCACAGGCAGGATTATAAGGAAGGAGGTGGTCCCTCAAATACCCCGGGCCCGAGCCGTAAAGGGCTTTAAAAGTCAAAACTAGCACCTTGAATTGGGCCCAGAACAGAACCGGCAGTCAGTGTAGTCACCGAAGCAACGGCTCGGCAGAGTCAAACCGACGTGCCCCAGTAACCACACGAGCAGCCGCGTTCTGTACTAATTGTAATTTCTGGACCGCCTTCAAGGGCAGCCCCACGTAGAGCGCATTGCAATAATCTAATCTAGATGTCACTAGGGCATGGGTACATAAGTACATACATTTAAGTTGTACATACAATATTGTAATTTGAAGGTGCAATTTTAATGTTGAGGGGACAGGGCAATGAGGAGGAGAAGGGGCAATTATGCATAACTACGCCCACTCCTCAGGGGCATTGCCCCGCCCACTGCACAGAAGGAGGCCCATCATAGGGGTGACGCACTGACCTCCCGCACCAGGTGACGCAGAGCCTAGTGACGCACTGTTCCCTGGGGTTCTGATCTGGAGAAATCACACACTGAAGACGCAAACAGCTTTTCGTTCAGACATACTTCTTTATTTAGCAGTTGCCTGGTACACTGCCAGCACTCCTGACACCCAAGACAGCTATGAAGGAAAGGATAGATTCAAAACAACAAAGTCCATCCCATCACCATTTTAATGGAATGCACCTGTGATTAAATATCACCCAAGTCCTGTGAACAGTGAGCTTGTTCAAAGTTACTTTTCTATTTCCCCCAAACCACATGATTTCCCTGAAATTACGTCCCCAAAACTTGTTAGTGTAATCTAAGCATCCAGCAAGACATCATTTTTACCCCTTGATGGACTTTGGTGCTGCTCATTTTAAAATACTGATCGAGTTTAGCACTGCTCATTATGAAGACACTAGTTTGTGCCAAAATGATAAAATAAGTTCAAAGCACATTCTTAAAGTAAAAACATCATCAACTAACAAGTGTGCCTTTTTCCAACCTGTAACAAGCAAATGGTTATACAGTCGTGCCTTGTTATCCACTGGGATTCTGTTCTGGAACCCGTAGTGGATTGAAAAAAAAAAAATCAGTGGACACCAAATCAGTGGAAAAATAGCTTTAAAGACCCACTTCCAGGTTTCTTGCAGCTCCATTGAATGCATTGGTATAGACACTACCACACTCAGGTACTAGAAGGGGTGAATAATGGAATCTAATAGAATGAAATAATAGTTATTTAACAGCATGAAGGTACGAAATAAGATTTTAGTGCTTTTCTTTCCATGTTACAAGGCATTTGAAGGTGGACCTCTGTATCAGTGGTGAGTCAAATCAGTGGATGCCAAATCAGTGGGTACCAAAGCCCCACCTGTACACAGATTATATGGATTTTACAATACAACAGAAATGTTTGTGACATACAATAAACATGCATGTATAGTATGACCCACCTCAGGATCACCAATGGTCACTATACTACCCTTCTGGGCCTTCAATTTCTCTGATAGACAGGTGATACAATATGCAGAATGAAGGAAGTCAGTCTGAATATAAACATCCTGGGTTCCTTCTGGGTGGGAGTGGGCAAGCTCATCTTTTAGAAATCCCCTTGTGAGACATGGGTGAAACTGGCAGAGACACCCACAATCCTACATCCGTTTTCTTCTTTCCAGAACAGAGAGTTTGGCTGTGAATACTCTTGCTGCGTTTATAAAATTTAGGGCAACTTCTTATTCTGTGTTGTGCTACAAACAGATGTGTAGAATTCCAAGAGTAGCTCTGCGGATTTCTTAGGTCTTTCTAAAATTATGAAGTGTCCACATTCCTCAAGTATATGCGTTTGGGAATCAGGAATGGCGTTGGCTAAAAGTTCTGCTGCAGAAGGATCAACTGCCTGAAAAACAACAAATTGAATGTAGTTTTTTCTAACCACACACACACACACTGATCGCATTGCCAAACGTCTAAGTAGCTACAGAGCTGTACCAGAAAATATACATATGCATGCACTCTGTAGTAAAATGTGATTACCTTTTGGAAGCCTATTCATAAAGCCTATAAGAATACGGTGCACAGGTGAATTAGATGTGTAAGGGCCCAATCCTATCCAGCTTTCCAGTGCTGATGCAGCTACAATGTAGCCCTGAGGTAAGAGAACAAACATTCCCTTATTTTTAGGAGTCCTTTGTAACTGCCTTCCGCACCACCACATGCAGCTCACATGCCATTGGCATGGCTGCATCATTGCTGGAAAGTTGGCTAGGATTAGGCTCGAAACCTTGTTGAGTATGTAGCAGTGCGATACCATTGCACCTGGCCTAGCAGGGAGCAGCAAGACTAGGAAGATAATGGAAGGAGGATAAAGTGTTTCCTCTGTCTTTTCTATGCTCAGGTAATGCATGCTCTGGGTTTCCCAGAATGTAATTCTCAGGTCTTCCTTCCTTCCTGCTCTCTCTCTCTCCCTCCCTCCAAAAAAATGACATGTAGGTAGGCAGCTAGCTTCCGGATTCCAGCACCATCCTTTCCTACAAAGATATATTTCACTTAAAATCTTTGACTTTTGAACCCAAACCTCATGCAAAGCTTCCTAGCTGGACTTTCCTGCCTAATGTGCCTTTTGGTGCTTTATCTCTGACATAGTTCTGACATATCTGTCAGATTTGTGAATTTGGGCCATATTTCCCTTGCATCTGCTCACATTGCTTTCCAATATACCAAGGATTACCTAGCAATTAAAGCATATTTCTAAACCTCTAAACCCGGGGTGCCCAAACCCCAGCCCTGGTGCCATTTGCAGCCCCTGGGGTCCCCCAATCTGGCCCCCAAGGAGCCCCTAGTCTCCAATGAGCTTCTAGCCCTCTGGAGACCATGCTGGCCTGACGCAACTGCTCGCAGCATGAGGGTGACTGTTCAACCTCTCACATGAGCTGCGGGACGAGGACTCCTTCCACTGCTTGCTGGTTCACGTCTGTGAAGCAAAGGAAAGGCTGACCATGCTTTGTGCAAGACCTTTTATAGGCCTTGAGCTATTGCAAGACCATTCATTCATTCATATAAGTTCCACCTCTAATATATTAATTTATGTAAATTTATGTAATTCATTCAAATTTGAAATGTGAATTAATTATTTTCTTTCCCAGCCCCCGGCACAGTGTCAGAGAAATGATGTAGCCTTCCTGCCAAAAAGTTTGGATGCTCCTGCTCTAAACAAATGCTAGTTTGTTAGGGGATAGAACTCTGGTTTAGTGGCAGAGTGCATGTTTTGTGTACAGAAGGGTAAAGGTTCAGTCCCTGTCATCTCAAGGCGGGGCTGGGAAAGACTGAAGCGTCCCTGCCAATTAATGTAGACAATTCTGGGCTAAACACAGAAGTGTCTGACTCTGTATAAGGCCACTTCTTATGCAATAAGAAGTTATCATGATTGAGACCAGAACAGTTTGTTCAGAGCCAGCACTGCCTAGTTCTCAGGAGCATCAAGCTTGTGCCCCAATCCTATTGGTGTCTAGCACCACTAGAACAAGCGTTTCGGCAGATCTAGGCACTATCTGGCTACCGTAAACAGCAACACGCCGGAGCCCGTGGCTTGGCCACAGCTGCAAGTGGTGAATGGTCGGCTCCATGCACCTGTGGACTCCAGACACGTGCCATCCCTGGTGAATTCATGTAGGGAATGGGAGGGAAATAGGTGGGTAGAATGGGTTGGAAATGGGGGCGGAGAGGAGGGCAGATCGGAACTGGGAAGGGGGAGAGTTTGATGGCAGCAGCAATTGCCAGATCGAAACCTCAGCCCCCTGACCTGGGTCCACATGAACCTGGACCAGCTATAGAGTTACCTTGAGGAGGCCTCCAGAGGCCGAAAGTTCCCCATGGGATTCAGTGTGCACCACACATTGCCGTGCAGGGGGTTAGGATTGGGCAGTTAGAAAACAAAGTGCCACTGAAAACAGTCATTCCAACTTACAAGGATTCTCTCATCTTGTTGTGTTTGTCTGCGTATATGAATACCTACAACTCACCTTGTCATTCTTTCCCCAAATGATCTGTGTTGGTGCTTTGATCTGGCTCATGTTGTCGTGAAGGCTGTACCTGGATTTCATATTGGTGCTGTCTAGAAAATCTTGTCAAATAAAGAAGGAGAGTAAGGACTGCTTTGTCATCATTCTTACCACAGCACATCTTCAGAGTTCAGAGCTGTGGGCTTATCTGCAGTAGAGTGGCGTGTGGTGGTGGTGAAGGGGAAACTAAGATCCTGCCCTATCCAGGGTAAAGCATCAAAGCGACATTCTGTATCCCATCTTAAAAATGCTGAAGGATCATTTCTCCATAGGGAAGTTTGTGTTTGTCATGGTGTTGCTGGGTACATTGTTTGCTGAGACTGGACATTCACAGTGGAGAAAAGCTGATAGACATTCTTTTCCTACATAAAGATTACTTTCTTACAGGCAAAAGATGGTGCTGTGTTGCAGTCCTGACACTTTTGCATTGAAAAGCAGAAGATCGAGTAGAATCACTGATATGGCTACTATCAATAGCTGACTCATCAATCAAGTTCATCAAGTTGGGGAAGTACATGAACATTGGTTGGCGCATGTCTGCTCTGCATCCATTCCTGCCAACTTCTGCATTATAGTTGCTCTTCTGTTACCTGATTGTAAGTGGCTCAGAGATGCATCTGAATGATGCTTGTAACCTGTGATGGGACTTTGCCTCCATAAATCTGCCCAATCCCCAATCCATCTGCAATATTTCTCACTGATCAAGGATAACAAATCAGTTCCCAGATTTCTCTGATAGTTGTGGACAAGCCCTGTACAGTAATGGAGGTCTGGAGGTCTGGTCTAGAGGGTAGAGCCTCCATTTGCCTGAAGATAACATCCACAAGGTTGCCAGTTCGAGGCCACCGGCACTGTGCGACCTTGAAACAGCTGACAAGCAGAAGCCGAGCTATTGCATCTGCTCTGAGTGTGGGAGGATGGAGGCCAGAATGTGAAACCAGATCAGATAGAAACACCTGAATGTTGTGGTTCTTGAAAGAAAGAACCTTCTTTCATTTGTAAAAATCCCTACGGGGATTTAAATAAGCCTGCCTATGTAAACCGCCTTGAATAAAGTCTTGAATAAAGACCAAGAAAGGCGGTATATAAATACCTGTATTATTATTATTATTATTATTTATTATTAATGAATTTGATAAACACAGGCACCATACAGCTATATTTAGAACAGCTGAAATATTTCTTTACCCTGCATGTAATTAATCTTTGGAACTCCTTGCCACAGAATGTGGTGATGGTGCCTGGTCTAGATGCCTTTAAAAGGGGACTGGACAGATTTCTGGAGGTAAAGTCCATCACAGGTTACAAGCTATGATAGGTATGTGCAATCTCCTGGTTTTAGAAGTAGGCTACCTCAGAATGCCAGGCGCAAGGGAAGCAGGTACTGTCTTGTGTCCTGAGGCATCTGGTGGGCCACTGTGAGATAAAGGAAGCTGGACTAGATGCCCCCTTGGCCTGATCCTGTAGGACTCCTCTTAAGTTCTTATTTGTGTGAATGGGTTGTGACTGGCTGCTGCACCCTGGGGAGTGTAGGCTTGATGGGTAAAGTTGAGTTTGCTCCAGTGTGATGTGCAATAACCCAGGCAGCTTCAATCATTACTATTGTACTTACATTTTGCAAAATAGAACTTATGTGGTCTCCATTCTTCACCATATTTCATTAGGAGCTAAATGGGGAAAATAAACCAAAAAAGTTGCTGTTATAGGAAGCACACCACAGTTTGGCTCCCACCATACAGCGGAATGTGAGACTTGCAGAGGGCTGCCACCTTCATATAAAATATTGAATCACAGTATTGAGCAATATTATCTTTGGAGTGCTGCCTCTTCACCTGCATGTCTGCTTTAGTGATCATGTGTAAATCTTTTTCCCAGTCTACAGTCAAAAAATCTGAAAGATTGTCGCATGCCCTTGCAAACTGGATCTGCTCCTTCAAGTACTTGATGTATCCGTGATCTGTTGAATATCGTAGACCTAAGAGCGAAGAGGAGAGAATGCATAGTTTCATAGGAAGCGGGGGGTGGGGGTGGTAAACCAAACCCCCAAATGGAATTTAGATTCACCCCAGAAAATGACTATTGTCACCATTTTGCAAATTGAGAGGTTATGAATGTGCTATTTGGCAGATGGAGCCCAATCCTATGCATGTCTATTCAGAAGTAAAGCCCATTATAGTCAATAGATCTCACTCCCGGATAAGTGTGGCTAGGATTGCAGCCAAAGGCTGATTCCAAGGAAAGGGGGTAAAAATCAGGGCCAGAGATGAAAGAGGACAAGGGGGACCACACCCTATGGGGTGAGGCAGGGCAGAGGTGCAAAGCCGGCGCTTAGCCAAGATGTTTGCAACCTGCATACCATGCATCAGCCATCATATCTTGATGTGTGCTAAACAGTGATTGCTTCATCCTAAGAATCTTTTGTGCTGTTCCTCCCAGACACTGTTTGCACGTTTTATGGCCAGGTTGGATCTGACGCCTTGGCCTCTTCAGTCAGAGAGATGCTGCTTTAGAGCTCTCCTTGAAACAACTGAATTTACTCACCAGCTGGGCAGAGGAGGGACAAGGCGTGGACCTCAGATGGATACTGAGCAGCATAAACCCCGGCAACCATTCCACCGGAGGAGATGCCAACCAGGTGAAAAGGGTTTTCATTTAGACCAATGCGCTCAACAAGCTGTTACAGGAAACATCACAGAAGGGATATTATGCTATATACCGACGTTCTAAATAGTTTGGGGTATTTTCAGACAGTAACTTTGTCTCCAGCAACAATTTGCTTATTATAATTATTTACACCCTACCATTTACACCAAGGCATCTCAAGGCAGCTAATAACATAAAAATCACAGTAATTAAATACGTAAAGTAAAGCCAATTCTTTGTTGCACATCATCAAGCAACAATCAATGAGCAGAAAAACAAAGCCTTTTTGGAGCAAAAATGGCTCAGAAGACATTGAGCATTCAAATGACACAGATTTGACTCCAACTAGAGGTTATTTTAAGCCATTTCTGCCCAACGTTGCAGATACGCAACAGGGATCGAATGTGTACACCTGTGGGCTGGGCAGAAATGGGTTAAGCACATATTTGTTTGTTTCTAATGTTAGATAGCGACCACTTGCCCTCTCCTACAGAATGGGACTGCAGCAAGCATCTGCCTCCGTTTTGCTCTCACCACCCAGAATGGCTCTGAAGGGGAGGGAGTGGGGCCGCTTGCATGGTGCATTCAGGCACCTACAAAACTTAGTGCTTTGCACCCCCTCCAGCTACGCCACTGGCTGGGAGCACTATAATAGTGCTGGTGAGTGACTGCAGAAGTGGACAGCAGGTTTCCTGTTAACAGCCCATTTGCCTGAATTGTACCAAGTGCCGTCATTATGACAATGCCAATCCTGAACCGCTCACTTGCCAGCCTTCAAGGTGGACTGCATCTTTGGAAGAGCAAGAGAGAGAGAGAGAGGACTTACCTGATGTATCCTTTTAGCCTGATCAAGTGCCGTGTAACTTTCTAACAGCAAGCGAGTGGCATCTCCGTGAGCAGGCATGTCAATACAGACCACATGGATGTCTTTGGGAAAGAACTGTGATGAGATAACATCAGGAAGGAAACCAGTGAATCAAAGTAACAACTGGAGCTCTACAGTAGCAATATGTCAAGTGGTTTACAATGCAGTGGCTTTTGCATAATCCCTATTATGTGATAAGCTGTCAGCTAACAAAGGCATGAGCTTTGTGTCACCTGGTGATTTGCATCACCTGGTGTGGGAAGCCAGCATGTCATTCCCATATTGGACCTTCTCCCATCAAGTGGGCAGGGCAATGCCCCAGGTGGTGGGTATGGTGATGTACCATTGCCCTGCCCCACTGGTGTGGTTTGTTAAAATGTGGTTTTAAATATGGTTTGTTTCGTTGCATTCTATATGAAATTACACATTGAATGATATATAAAATGATGGCATTATCAGAAAATACCAAGATTTAAAATTTTTTGGCCAGTAGTGGTGTCACCCCCCCCCACAGTGCATGTCACCCGGTGTGACCTACACCCTCTGCACCCACCTAGCAATGCTAGTGGGCATGATTGGTTTCAACCAAAGGACTTTTCTGGAAGAAAGCAAAAACACCACAAAAGACAGGGAGAATGACTGACCTGGTCCTCCTCCCTTCATTCCTAATAGCACCTTTCTTACAGTGATCTGACTTGCTGATAAAATAAGATATGAGAAGGCCCCAATCCTATGAATTCCTTCCTGGGAATAAGTCCCATTGAATGAAATGGAACAGACTTCTGTGTATAGCATGCATATGATTGTGCTGTAAGCAACTGTCACATTTCCACTGCAGTAATCTTAACATGGAGCAAGGGTTGTGTAGTCACCTCAGAGCTCCATCCTGATCTCAGCGCTCTGGCTTTCCGCCGGGGTGCACTGTCGCAAACATGCCATAAGGCACGTTTGCGAGCCTTACCGCAGGGCTACCGCCCATGCTAGCCTAGGGCTGGCCGGTGCTGGGTTAGCGCCAGCTGGGTACCCAACTTTCACCGCTCGGCAGTCTCATGGACCATTGAGCCATGGAGAGGAAAGCGGGGGTGGGGGGAGAGGTGAGGAAAGGCACGACAGGGAAGGGAGAGAGGGTGGAGAGAGAGCGGGGAAGAGGCGTGACAGGGAGGCAGGGTGGGGAGAGGGTGGGCGGGAGGCGTGCTGGGGGAGAGAGCAGGGAGGCAGAGAGGCAGGTCCTTTGGAGCTTTGCTCCACCGGATCCTGTCCATTCGTGTAGTGCTTGGTGCCCAACACCAATGCATTTACCTAAAGTGAGTAGCCCCGTTGCGGGGCTGCTTTCCTTACTCGGGAGATGGGGACAAAAGTCCCCATCTCCCGAGGCACTGCCTGCGGCAGCCTGAAGCATATAGGATGCGGCGGCAGCTGTTTTCAGTGCCGCTGAAGCTGGGCACCCCGGGCAGTTCAGGATTGGGCTGCCCAGCAGTAGAGTGGCAAGCAGGCAGATTTGAAATAATGTGCTAGAGAATTCTCTTTCATAGGCCCCATTGAAATGTCTAGGAGATGCGCACAACATGTTTTCCTCTCTGGCACCTTAATGCAGTCATTTTCAATCTTTTTCAGCTCATGGCACACTGACAAGGCACTAAAATCGTCAGGGCACACCATCAGTTTTTTTGACAATTGACAAGGCACACCACACTGATACCAGGGCCTTGCATCTCCCAGTGGCCCTACTAACAAATGATCCTCCCCAAAGTCCCATGGCACACCTGCAGACCATCCGTGGCACACCAGTGTGCCACAGCACAGTGGTTGAAAATGGCAGCCTTAATGCCTTGGGCCAACCTCGCCTAGGCAACAAGTGGAAACTTACTTTGATTGTTTTTAACCACATGTCTTTGTTGAATAAGAATTCATGGAGCATCAGTATGGATGGCTGTGATCCAGGCTTCCCTCGGCACAAGTAACAGAACCTGTAGTCTTCACAATCAATATACTTCACCTCCACACCTCTTATCTGATGTTTACACCTATAGATACACAGAGAAGCAAGTTGAATAGACAAGTAGTTCTTCACAGGGAGAACAACTTATAATGAAACAAAATTAGAGTTAAAGAGTTTCCATAGACTCTGCTGCTGACATTGCACTGATATATTTTTGTTTTACTCATCAGTGAAATGGGTACAATTCATCCCCAACCAACTGGATTTTTTCTGAGATGAATGTAACTCAATTGGCTTAAACATGCTTAACAATTTGCTAGGATGGTGTAGTGGTTTGGGAGGTAGACTTAGACCTGGAAGATCCAGATTCGAATCCCCCCTCAGCCATGAAGCTTCCTGGGTGACTTTGGACCAATCACTTTCTGTCAGACTCACCTACCTCACAGGGTTGTTGTGAGGACAAAAAGAGGGGAGCAGCTGTGTAGACTGCCCTGAGCTCTTTGGAGGAAGGGCAGTATAAAAATATGAAAAATAAAATAATAAATTTGTGAGATCTTAAACATAGTTCGAAGAAGGGACTGCAAGCAGCTCAAGCTGGAACCTTGACTGGAATACAAATACTTGGATCAGAACCCTCCTGATCGTGAATGTCATGTGATCCCAGAAAGCCAATCCCATGCTAATGACTGGTACCATGTTTCTAGGTCAGCTGCATTCCTCAGTCTGGACAATGCATTGCTGAGGGAAGTCCCTTGCTACCCATCTGTGCTTGCATACTGTTTCCCTGCTTCCTTCCTCATGGTGGCCTCCAGGGCAGTTTCCTGGCCTACCCTTTCATGCCTGTCAACCCATGGAACATTGGGATTGATTTGACTTGCAGTCCATGCTTCATCCTGGCTTCTCCTCCCTGCTACTTGGTGCCCTCAGTACTTTTGGCCAATGGGGCCTTCAGTCTTCAGAACTAGGGGTTTGACCAGTAACTTCCCTGGCACATGTGGTAGGGCTCTACACATGTCCCTTTGATAGCATTTGGAACACCTCCCTGCTGATGCCAGTGGTGTTGCAAAGGGTTGCGGGGGGTGCGCATGAGGGGGTGACACCACTACTAGCCAAAAATGTTTAAATCTTGGTATTTTTGAATAATACCATCAATATCAAGTGATGCATAATGTCATGCAGAATGCAATGAAACAAACCATGTTGAAATATCTCTATTCTATCAAATGTTATAGCCAAAAAACCAGCAGGACAGGGTGATGGTACATTACCCTGCCCCACCATCTGGGCATTGCCCCACCTGCTGCATGGGAGGAGGTCCATCATGAGGCTGACACACTGGCCTCCTGCTGCACCAGGTGATGCAAACCCTAGTGACACCACTAGCTGCTGGCAATGACCTCCAAGAGGAAGCGGGGCTGGAGTACAGGCTTTTCAGGTGTTAACACTGGTCTGCATATGTTAAGAACTTTGCATAGGTTATGGCTGCCACATGCGGAGATATTTTTGGGAGCAGATAACATAGAAAGCAGCTCCATGGCCCCGGATGTTTCATCAGTTCAGGGCGCCACAGAGGAAAACAAAAGCAAACAAAAGCAAAATTGTGCATGGGAAGGATAAAGTGGATGGAGAGATGCTCTTTACACTCTCACATAACACCAGAACCAGGGGACATCCACTAAAATTGAGTGTTGGGAGGATTAGGACAGACAAAAGAAAATATTTCTTTACTCAGCGTGTGGTCGGTCTGTGGAACTCCTTGCCACAGGATGTGGTGACGGCATCTGGCCTGGATGCCTTTAAAAGGGAATTGGACACGTTTCTGGAGGAAAAATCCATTATGGCTTACAAGCCATGATGTGTATGTGCAACCTCCTGATTTTAGAAATGGGCTATGTCAGAATGCCAATGCAAGGGAGGGCACCAGGATGCAGGTCTCTTGTTATCTGGTGTGCTCCCTGGGGCATTTGGTGGGCTGCTGGACTAGATGGGCCTGTGGCCTGATCCAGTGGGGCTGTTCTTATGTTCTTATGTTCAAACCAGCGACCAGGAGGAACTCTGATGTCCCTTCTCACATTGAAAAACACTAATTTAAGCACATTATTTGGCCCCCTGTTTTTTTTTTCTAAATAGTGACTATGGAGGGCCCAGTCTGGATCAGGACCATTGTGGGAGGGGGGCTTCACCATCCCAATCTGGATTGGGGAACCCTGCAGCCGTTTAACAATCAATGAAACAGAGGAGACAAATGACATCTTTAAAGTCACTTTTAGTCCGCCCCACAAACTCCTTAGTTTGTTACAGTCCTGCTTGCAATGACACTCAATGTTGCTATTCTAATTTTTTAACAATAATAACTGGTTTTCCCCAATTACATTTGTTCCCCACTGTTCCTTTAATGAGATCAGAGCCATGCATGTGGACTTCCTGTCTGGTCTATCAGCCAGTCACCAGCCAAGGTGAGACCTCTTGGTGCTTGCCTCTCTCAGTCTGTTTTTGGTCATTTGACTTCCTGGATTCTGATCTTGTAAGCAGATACTGCTTCATGGTTAAGACACGACCTAGCTGGCCAAAGCATTGAAGTTCACTTCATTTGGGGTAGCATCAGGGATCATTCCAGGGCTGACCCATTCATGAAGACAACTGAAGCCATCACAGGCAGCAGATTGATGGGGGCAGCCATCTCTATCTGCCTAGTTGTCTTCATTGCCGCTCCTTCTCCTTCCACTCCCTGGATTTGCACAGGAAGAAGGGGGCAGGGTGGAAAGGGAAATGGGGAGGAGGGGGAGCTGAGCTTGAACATTGGATAGTGGGCAGAGCAGAGGCATTCACATCATTGGGTAAGAGGGGGCAGCATTTGGCCTCAGGCATCAGGAGGTCATGTGCTGGCTCTGGGTTACCCATTACTGGGTAAGGGCATAGCCCATCAGTGACTCCTTATGCCTCCAGCGCTGGTGGTAACTGTGGCGTGAGTCAGCCAAGAGACTTCTAATGCAGCGGTGCTCAAACTCTTATTTACAAATAGGAGCATCCCCCAGAGGCCCCTGCATAATTTTAGGGCTTATAGAGGATGCTTCCACTGGCCAATGTAGAAGACAGGAAGTTTCCTTACCACTGTCACCTTCCTGCTGATAACCTTTGGGGGGGAGGGGCAACAGTGTTGCCACAGGGCCTCCAGCAACCTGGCAACAGTGGTCCTTCTTGGAAATACACTCACCATAATAGGATCCTGAACATTAGCCATATGCAGTATCTTAAGGTTGAATGGATGCCACTAACGAAACCTGCAATCATCTTGACTACAGTGAAAATCATGTCTACTGGTTGAGGTTCTTCGTATCCACCTGCACAGTAAGAGGATCAGACAACAGGAAAAAAAAAATAATAAAGGGCATATTATTTAATTAAGATTCATTACATTACAATCCTCCCTACTGTGAGACTGACCCCTAAAAGGGAGAAAACCAACTCTCAGGCAGACTACTTTGCTCGTACAAAATTGGTTTTGTACAAAATCAGTGCCATGGCAGAAAGCCCACATGGCCAAGCAGACTGGTTGTTTGTTGATTTGCTGACAAAGTAGCCCCTTGCTAACCCACTGCTAGGAGCTGCATGTTCCAGCTGACTAGACACCACCAAGCCACATGGTCAGACGGCAGCCTGGTAGTCATAAACCATGGAATCAAACAACACCATCAGTCTTTATCAAGTCCCTAAGGATGATTAGCTGTGTTGCCCAGCCTGTCTTCAAAAGCAACAGCTGCTTGTGAAAGGTATATGCAGGGCCACCCGAAGCAGCCACCTCAGGCAGCAGATTGGCAGGAGATGCCTGTCTCTGTCACCCCCACTGGGAGAAGTAGAGGCAGCACATCAAGGGAGGGGCAGGCATATTGCCCCAGGTGCCAGGAGGTCTTGAGCTGGAGCTGGGCATACCCACTCACCTTGCTATCAGTAGGAATATAGGATCAGGATCCTGGAACAGCATGAATTATTAGGCCAAATATAAGGAAATATATTCCATTAATCCTGGCAGGGCTTTTGTTTACTTGCTGCTTGTTTTTTAAACTTAGTACCAACCATGTCACCCACCATCCCTTCCTTCTCCTTTTCTCATTGATCAGCATCTCCTGTTTACCTTTCTTTATCCATTGTTTTTTATTCTTTAGCCTTTTAATAAAGTAATTTTATCCATTTACCCGTCTGGACTAAGTTCACTTGGGAGCGAGGGGTTTGCTGTGCCTCTCAGACCTATGCGTATCTACTCTGAAGTAAGTCCCATTGTATTCAATGAGGCTTACTCCCAGGAAAGCATGTCTAGGATTGCAACCCTAATCTCCCTAGTAGGAGAGTGAGCGGAAGTGTTGCACAATAGTCACTAACTACCAGTTGCTACCCCCATTTGACCTCCATCTCTTTCCGAACCTTCAGAATAAGAATGGATTGTGGCTGAACTAGTGGAAACTTTTGCTTTTGCAGCAAACAACTTTGGGAGTGGTTGAGACTGTATGGTCTTTTCACAGGTTTGAGAGGGCCTAGACACAGATGGATTCATTCTACTGGACTTCTTAGTTCTTCAGTATATGATCTCTCATCCATTACCTTCATAAACATGTTTTCACAATTTAAGACAACCATCATTCCTTCCTTATCTGCAGGCATATTATTTCACAGTATCTAGATCCGGAGATTAGTCATGCTATATAGTGGATTCTGTTACTCTCATGTTACATCAACACAGAGTTTTATTGGAGTCTTTCACCACCAGTCTATGTGTGTGGACATGTTCTGAGATATTAGACATAAACTTAGTGTGAAACTCATTTTAAGAGCTGCGCCTACACTAGTCAATTTCTTATGCACAATGTTCGGCTGATGCCAGAACAGGCTTTTAATGGAATATTAGGTAAAATTTTTGTTCTCACCAGTACAAGTGCCGGCTCTTTTTTTTTTTTTCCTTTACAGTATGTTGGGGTTCTTCAGACACATCAGGATAGTTTGCACGGGACATAATAATTGATGCCTTAGCAACAAGGACTGTGTAGGAGAAATTATTTAAGCAAAACAAAGGCTGGAGATAGAAAATTGTTCAGGATTTATTGGAACAGTGCTGGGCCAGAGTCTTGCCAAGTGACAAGGAGGTCTGACCCCATATGAAAGATTCAAATATCTTTTTACACCACAATGGAACACAGAGACACACAAGAAAAACATGCTTGTCATTCAGTCATCATAAAACTGCTAACATTTTACACGGCTCCAACAACAGTCAGCGAATGTCACATCTGCTTCATTCAACGTACTCCTACAAGAAAATTAAAACAAGGGAGGAATCTAACACTATGGCCTTATTAGAACTTTTAGCACATTTCGACATTCCTAATGGGGGTTTGTGATAAGGTTTTCCTCGCAGTAATAATTTGGGGCCTCTGGTCTATGTGACCCGCTCGCTTAGAGTGACTGGCTAATGTGCCTGCAAGATGGATTGTGGAACTCAGGCTGTTTGAACTGGAGGAAAAGCCTTTGCTTAGAGCAGGAGTGGCCAACCCCCAGCAGGCCAAGTTGCCACTTTTTATGTACATAATATTGAATGGGCCACTCCGCCTTATCTTGGCCTTCTCTGGACCTGCTCAGGTGGTTTTGCCAGCCCACATGATCTGCCGAGCCTCCACTCTACTATCTTTGCCCTGCCCCATTCCTTGTTGCTCCCTTTCTGAGCTTCAAGCTGTGAGGAGTGTTGCGCACTTGAAGCCATGGAGACCTCAACGGGGCAAGGCTGTGACAGGCGACTTTGTGAGTGCCACTTTGGAAGTGTCCGCGTGCCACTAGTGGCTTGCATGCCTTAGATTGTTCATCCATGGCTAAGAGCAACTAATAAATAAACAATATGATAATGAAGGTAAAAATAAAATTTTTTCTCCATCAATTGGAACTTCAGACTTGGCAACTGTTGGAACCGGTGTAATGAGTGTTAGGAAAAAAACCCAAAACACTTCCAAGGTGAGATGGAAACATGGAGGTTTGTGTTACTAAATGAGGTCTGAGCGTTAACTTGAAACATTTATTTGCTCTGAATTGTAATGATCTTGCTGGACCTTGGGACAATATAGATTTATGCAGCCTGAATCCATGTGTTAATGGGGCAATTTACCCCATTTATATGGAGGGTAATACAGATTTATTTCAGACTCTCCTGAAATGCACTCCCCCTGCAAGAGCAGTTTTGCAAGTTGGGGGGTCCTTCTGCACTCTCCACTGCTCCTGGATCATGAGGTAATGGCAGTGGCCAACAGGGAATTTGCTCAGTTGAGGCTGATAAGCCAGCTGCTCCCATACTGTGTCAGACTGGACCACAGCAGACCATGCCTTGGTGACATCAAGACTCAACTACCGTAATACACTCTACATGGGGATTCCCTTGAAGACTGTCTAGAAACTGCAGTCAATGTAGAAGTGGTGGCTTGTATGGCCTCAGGAGCTCAGCAACTTGACTCTGGCAGACTGCTACTCCTGCAGCTGCGCTGGTTGCTTTTTTGTTTCAAGACAGACTTCAAGGTGCTGGTTTTGACTTTTACAGCCTGTTATGATTTGGGGCTTGGGTACCCAAGGAACCGCCTCATTCCCTGAGGTCATCTGGGGGTCCTGCTATGAGCGTCTTTGGCTGAAGCTAGATTGGTGGCAACAAGGGAAGGGCCTTCTCTGTGGCCCCTCCATTATTGTTGGATTCCCTTCCTCTTGGTTTAAGGTGAAAGCGGAAACCTTTCTTCTTCCATTTAGCTTTTCCTTCTTATTCTGCTGGTTCTTCTTTTTGTTTCAGTTACGTTGTATTTTTTAGCTAGTTTGTGGAGATGTTAAATGTTAATGCTGTTTGTTTTTACTTCTGGTTTTTTCATTTTTTGTATTGATGTTTTGATTGCAGTATTGTTTTTATGGTGACTTTATTAATTTTGTAAGCCCTGGTAATCAAGGGGAAAGGCTAAGTATAAATGTTTTAAATAATATATAAATATTCCCACCCCACCCCTGTTTTCGGGATCACTCGGCTGTTCTGTGTTAAGCATTTATCATCACAAGATTTTCTGCTGTAGATTTCAAAGTAGTAGCACAATCCTATGCGTATTTATTCAGAAGTAAATTCTATTAAGTTAAATGGGACTTACTCCCAGGTTACAGGATAGCAGCCTTTGAAAAAAAAATTCAGAGAGAGCTCATTAGACAGTGAAAACAGCAAAAACTTGGCACCCTTGCAGGACAGAGTCTGAATCAGGATTCCCTCCAGAATTGCTTGGAGTCACCTGGAATTAGCATTGATCTCCGTGTGACTTTTGAAAGGCAGCACAACATTACATCAGGTTGGGGGGAAAAGCTCCAGGAATAGTTTCAGAGCCCAATCCTATGCCTGTCTACTCAGAAGTAAGCCCCATTATAGTCAATGGAGCTTACTCCCAGGAAAGTGCGGATAGGATTGCAGCCTCAATCGGAGTAGTCAACATGAACTATGAGCATATCAAATTACTGAGGCAATTGGCTAGCACTGACATGAAGTCATTATTGCTAACTATACATTGTCATCATTGGCAATTGGCATAATTATAAGTATATGATAGATTAGCCTTATTTCACTTCCTCTTGCAATTTCACTCTGCTGTTTTCCATTTATTTTTGTTTTTAATATAGCTGTGTGTGCAAGGGCATGTGTACTTGCCTGCTGAATATTTTCACTTCTGCATCCGATGAACTGAACACATAGCCCACGAAAACATATTCCTCAAGATGCCTCAGGACTCTCAGTATTATTTGCTGCTACGGGCTAACATGGCTACTCCTCGGAAATGTGTAGCTTTGGAAATCTTTTACATTTGTTTAGTGCTCACCTGTCCACTCCAGGGAAAATCAGGGGTAGCATAGATAGGGTTCCCAAGTGGATTCCCAACTGGGGACTGAGCAGATGCAGATCTGTTTAGGTTCAACACAAGCCCCTTATTACAACTTATATGCTTTAAATACCCAGTAAAATTTGGAAAACTAGAAGTTAGTCTAGTTCAGGGGTGTCAAACACAAGGCCCGCGGCCTCCAAACATTGCAGCCTCCAGAAGCAATTTATCCAGACCCTCTTATAATTGGGCTCTCCCATATCTTGAAAAACCTCAGATATGCAGTTGATACTACTCTAATGGCAAAAAGTGAGGGGGATCTAAAGAACCTCTTGATGAGCATGAAAGAGGAACATGCAAAATGTGATTTGAAACTTAACATTAGAAAAATTAAGATCATGGCATCTGGTCCCATCACCTCATGGCAAATAGAAGGGGAAGAAATGGAAGCCAGGACAGAGTTTATCTTCTTGGGCTCTGAGGTCACTGCAGACAGAGATTGCAGCCATGAAATTAAAAGACGCTTGCTTCTTGGGAGGAAAGCTAAGGTAAGCTGAGACAACTTAATGCAAAGCCGAAAAATCACCATGTCAACAAAGCTCTGCATAGTCAAAGCTATGGTTTTCCCAGTTGTAATGTATGGTTGTGAGAGTTGGACCATAAGGAGGGCTGAGCGCCAAAGAAAGGACACTTTTGAATTATGGAGAAGACTTTTGAGAGTCCCCTGGACTGCAAGTAGATTAAATCAGTCAAGCTTTCAGGAAATCAATCCTGACTGTTCATTGGAAGGACAGATGCTGAATCATCTCATGAGAAGGGAGGACTCTTCAGAAAAGACTCCGATGCTGGGAAAAATGAAAGGCAAAACGAGAAGGGGATGGCAGAGGATGAGATGATTAGCTAGTGTCACGGAGGCAATGAACATGAATTTGGACACACTCTGGAAGTTAGTGGTAGATGGGGGGGCCTGGCGTGCTGTGCTCCATGTGGTCACGAAGAGTCGGACACGACTTAACAACTGAACAACGACAACAACATCTTGAAAATATGCACAAGATTTGCACATTTTCCCTTCTGATTTGCAGCTACTGAGTTTCTATGGGAGAACAAAATGCTTATTTCTGGCCATCATCTGCTTAATGATGTCACTTCCAGCCCTCAGCAGGCACCATGAATGCTGGTCCTCTGTATGAAATGAGTTTGACATCCCTGGTCTAGTTGATGCCTTTGCAAGAAACTAGAAAAGTAAGACTTCCAAAACGCTTATTCAACAGGTTCAGTTATCTCTATAAGTACTGGGATTTTTCCCCATAAAGAACTGTTATCTCCAAACATCTTTCACAAATATAAATCAAAATGATAATTCCAAAATCATAAAATGAATGACTGTCATTATAAGCTTTATAATGGACCATGAATCTTCCTCCTATGTGCCACGTTCAACTCAGAAAAGTGCCATAGGGTAAGAGCTGCACTTTGTCTGGCTATAAATATGAGGTATAATAACAATTATTTACATTGACTCATGCTGTTCAGCCTGTCTTTTACCATACACATCACTTCAGTTATTTAAAGGTTCATACACACAGAGTCTCGCTAATTGGTTCTTATTTCTGAAATATATCAAATCTTACCTGAGACGGGAATTGATGAAGAGGTCTTCCTTTGTACTGCTGCCACAGCTGTTGGCATATCTGCACCCTGAAGTTGGGTGGAGAAGCTTGTAAGCAAATTATCCTGCCACGTGGAGGTGTTAGACAATTTCCACCTGCAGCATCTGGAGTGCTTTTGAAACTGGAGGAGTATCCTAAAGTCTGGTTTGTACACACTTGGCTACCACTGGCATCCTGAAGCCACCAGAACTTCTGTTCAGGAGTGATGACTACTAGATCCCTCAAACCTTTGAGTTTGTTTGTCTTGGTTGCCCCCAGTTGCACATAGCTACCTAACCTCATTTCCCAGGGAAGGTTGAAGGTGGCTGAATTCGGGAGACACAGGCCATGCCTGTGAATGGCTTTGTGCCTTAAAGGATTATACAAGATGACCTGGTGGCACAGCCCTCTGGCCTGCCTTTCCCCCAGAGCCCCAACAAACAAGGAAGCGCTGATGGAAAAAGTACCCATTCAGTTCTTTAGGATGTCCCATGGGTGCCAAAAGTCCTTTGAGAAATACCTCAGATGCTATTTACTGTTAAGATGCACCATGAAGCGTGTGCAACATGTTCAGTGTCACTGCCTCCTCCCTCCCTCAGGGGTTAGCTCTACATAAGAGGGGTTTGCGTAGAACATGCACAGAGGGAGAGATGAATCGGGGTGCTCTGCACGTAAGTGTTTCTTTTATGTCTGAGTCCGGCAGAGGGAAAAACCCACAATGGAGAAGAAACAAAACTGCAGGGTGGGGAGAGGTTGCAAGATACCTTGGGGGGTTATATCGCCCTTGGCAGTTGCAACAGTCCTGGTTCTGGATTCCTCAAGTGGAGGCCTGTCCTCCAGTTCCTGAAATGGGCACCTGGAGTACCTGAATTGGGCAACTGGGCATACTAGTCACTTCAGGAGGAGGCTGGAATCCTGGGCTGCAGGTTCTTCCTAGCAATGAACGGTCTTCCTAGTCCAGCCCAGCAATGGCCAAGCTACACAGTTCCACTGACTAGTCCACACTTCTGAGCACCCCTATGTGCTTACCTGAGAGCCCCTCTCTTTCTCCTTACAGTCCAGCCCCTCTTCTATTCCTGCTAAGTTCCCATGTGCCCTTTGCTGCAGTCTCCTCCTGGTCTCTCCTTTCCTTCCCCTGACCCAAGGCATGTCTCTTTTTCTTCTTCCATCCATTCCTCCTCCATTGCCCTCACCTATCATATTGCTGTCTCCTGTCTCTCCTCCTCCTCCTTCATTCCACTGTCCTTCTTCTGGTCTTTGTCCTTTGCCTCCCTCTCACCTCCTTTCTCTTCTCACCCTCTGTCTCACCCTCCTTTCATAAGTGGCTCAAACTTTCCAGATAGCTGGTAGCAGTGCCCCAGCCCTCCTCCCAGCTGACGGTGGTCAGCTGTGCTATCTCCTCCAGCTGCAGTGCCATTGGGCTGTGTCAGGTGGATTGTGCCCACCGATTATGTCACTGCTGAGTTCTGTTGATATTTTGCTCCTGTGGCAAGCCAGAGCTCTGCAGCTAACATGCAGATTTGCAATCATCATAACCTTATGAAAAAAAAGAAAAACAAGTTAATAATAATAATGTCATTCGCAATTGGTTATTCCCCCCCCCCCAGAATACGGCAATTATAAGGGTTTTCCTTAGAAAAACTAAAATAAAAGACACATACACATAAGAACATAAGAACAGCCCCACTGGATCAGGCCATAGGCCCATCTAGTCCAGCTTCCTGTATCTCACAGCGGCCCACCAAATGCCCCAGGGAGCACACCAGATAACAAGAAACCTCATCCTGGTGCCCTCCCTTGCATCTGGCATTCTGACATAACCCATTTCTAAAATCAGGAGGTTGCACATACACATCATGACTTGTACCCCATAATGGATTTTTCCTCCAGAAACTTGTCCAATCCCCTTTTAAAGGCGTCCAGGCTAGACACCATCACCACATCCTGTGGCAAGGAGTTCCACAGACCAACCACATGCTGAGTTAAGAAATATTTTCTTTTGTCTGTCCTAACCCGCCCAACACTCAATTTTAGTGGATGTCCCCTGGTTCTGCTGTTATGTGAGAGTGTAAAGAGCATCTCCCTATCCACTCTGTCCATCCCCTGCATAATTCTGTATGTCTCAATCATGTCCCCCCTCAGGCGTCTCTTTTCTAGGCTGAAGAGGCCCAAACGCCGTAGCCTTTCCTCATAAGGAAGGTGCCCCAGCCCTGTAATCATCTTAGTCACTCTCTTTTGCACCTTTTCCATTTCCACTATGTCTTTTTTGAGATGCGGCGACCAAAACTGGACACAATACTCCAGGTGTGGCCTTACCATAGATTTGTACAATAGCATTATAATATTAACCGTTTTGTTCTCAATACCCTTCCTAATGATCCCAGGCATAGAATTGGCCTTCTTCACTGCCGCCGCACATTGGGTCCACACTTTCATCGACCTGTCCACCACCACCCCAAGATCTCTCTCCCGATCTGTCACAGACAGCTCAGAACCCATCAGCCTATATCTAAAGTTTTGATTTTTTGCCCCAATGTGCATGACTTTACACTTACTGACATTGAAGCGCATCTGCCATTTTGCTGCCCATTCTGCCAGTCTGGAGAGATCCTTCTGGAGCTCCTCACAATCACTTCTGGTCTTCACCACTCGGAAAAGTTTGGTGTCGTCTGCAAACTTAGCCACTTCACTGCTCAACCCTGTCTCCAGGTCATTTATGAAGAGGTTGAAAAGCACTGGTCCCAGGACAGATCTTTAGGGCACACCGCTTTTCACTTCTCTCCATTGTGAAAATTGCCCATTGACACCCACTCTCTGCTTCCTGGCCTCCAACCAGTTCTCATAAGAACAGCCCCACTGGATCAGGCCATAGGCCCATCTAGTCCAGCTTCCTGTATCTCACAGCGGCCCACCAAATGCCCCAGGGAGCACACCAGATAACAAGAGACCTCATCCTGGTGCCCTCCCCTACATCTGGCATTCTGACTTAACCCATTCCTAAAATCAGGAGGTTGCGCATACACATCATGGCTTGTACCCCATAATGGATTTTTCCTCCAGAAACTCATCCAATCCCCTTTTAAAGGCGTCTAGGCTAGACGCCAGCACCACATCCTGTGGCAAGGAGTTCCACAGACCGACCACGCGCTGAGTAAAGAAATATTTTCTTTTGTCTGTCCTAACCCGCCCAACACTCAATTTTAGTGGATGTCCCCTGGTTCTGGTATTATGTGAGAGTGTAAAGAGCATCTCCCTATCCACTCTGTCCATCCCCTGCATAATTTTGTATGTCTCAATCATGTCCCCCCTCAAGCGTCTCTTTTCTAGGCTGAAGAGGCCCAAACGCCGTAGCCTTTCCTCATAAGGAAGGTGCCCCAGCCCCGTAATCATCTTAGTCGCTCTCTTTTGCACCTTTTCCATTTCCACTATGTCTTTTTTGAGATGCGGTGACCAGAACTGGACACAATACTCCAGGTGTGGCCTTACCATCGATTTGTACAACGGCATTATAATACTAGCCATTTTGTTCTCAATACCCTTCCTAATGATCCCAAGCATAGAATTGGCCTTCTTCACTGCCGCTGCACATTGGGTCGACCCTTTCATCGACCTGTCCACCACCACCCCAGGATCTCTCTCCTGATCTGTCACAGACAGCTCAGAACCCATCAGCCTATATCTAAAGTTTTGATTTTTCTCAATCCATGAGAGGACCTGCCCTCTAATTCCCTGATTGTGGAGTTTTTTCAGTAGCCTTTGGTGAGGGACCGTGTCAAACGCCTTCTGAAAGTCCAGATATATAATGTCCACAGGTTCTCCCGCATCCACATGCCTGTTGACCTTTTCAAAGAATTCTATAAGGTTCGTGAGGCAAGACTTACCCTTACAGAAGCCATGCCGATTCTCCCTCAGCAAGGCCTGTTCGTCTATGTGTTTTGAGATCCTATCTTTGATGAGGCATTCCACCATCTTACCCGGTATAGATGTTAGGCTGCCCGGCCTATAGTTTCCCGGGTCCCCCCTCTTTCCCTTTTTAAAGATAGGCGTGACATTTGCTATCCTCCAATCTTCTGGCACTGTGGCTGTTTTGAGGGACAAGTTGCATACCTTAGTCAAGAGATCTGCAACTTCATTCTTCAAGTCCTTAATAACTCTTGGGTGGATGCCATCAGGGCCCGGTGACTTATTGATCTTTAATTTATCAATGAGGTCTGAAACATCTTCTCTTTTAATAATATAATAATAATATACAGTATTTATATACCGCCTTTCTTGGTCTTTATTCAAGACTTTATTCAAGGCGGTTTACATAGGCAGGCTTATTAAATCCACGCAGGGATTTTTACAAATTGAAAGAAGGTTCTTTCTTTCAAGAACCACTACATTCAAGGTATTACACTTCAATCTGGTTTAACATTCTGGCCTCCATCCTCCCACGCTCCGAGCAGTTGGAACAGCTCAGCTGCAGCTTGCCAGCTGCTTCAAGGTCGCACGGAGCCAGTGGCCTCGAACTGGCGACCTTGTGGATGTTAATCTTCAGGCAAATGGAGGCTCTACCCTCTAGACCAGACCTCCTGCCCTTTTAACCTCTATCTGACTTAACTCCTCGGTCAGGAGGGGCCGTTCGGGCAGCGGTATCTGCCCGAGGTCTTCTGCTGTGAAGACAGATGCAAATAACTCATTTAATTTCTCTGCCATCTCTAAGTCTCCTTTTATCTCCCCTTTCCCTCCCTCACCATCCAGAGGGCCAACCGCTTCTCTGGCAGGTTTCCTGCTTCTAACATATTTGAAGAAGCTTTTATTATTCCCCTTAATGTTGCTGGCCATGTGTTCCTCATAGTCTCGCTTGGCCTCCCATATCACCTTTTTACATTTCTTTTGCCACAATTTATGTTCCTTTTTATTCTCCTCATTAGGGCAAGACTTCCATTTACACACTTCTTCACAGGCAAATGTTGTGAGCATGTCCACTTCTCTGAACCTAATGCATTGTACCATGTGGTTGAGGACACTGTTGGGAACATGTTGGGGAACATGAATGAAGGCGGACCACTGTGCCCCGCTGGCAGTCTGCAGGGCCCTGCATAGCCTCCAGTGGGAGCTCTTGTGCAACTTCTGGCCATGTCCCCAACAGCATGGTACAATGCTTAACACTTATGGATCTATTCTCCATATATTTGTCTCTTTTTTAGGAACATAAAGAGGCCCCAGTGGCATAGCTAATGAACGTGTAGCCCAGTGCAGAGCTCAAAATGATCCTCCGGAAGTGATGTCACAACTGGAAGTGAAATCGCACCCAGGCTTTTTAAAAAGTGCAAAGAAACCTGCCTCCTCCCCCCTGCATTTCACCACTCACTTGATCTGCCACGTCCCCAGCCAGTGGCATAGCTAAGGTATCTGCTACCTGGGATCAAAGAAGATTTTGTAGCCCCCCCCCACGACAAAATCAAATTTAATTAAGTAAATAAATAAAAAGTGTGCCCCTTATTGATTAGAGACACTGTGCTGGAGGGACAGTGCTGTGCTGTGCTGGAGGGACAGTTATTATCTACATGCTAAATATAAGAGGAACCCCACTTGAAAAAGTGCCTCTATACAGGAATAGCTGTGTTAAGATACATGGAAATGAGAGCTGACTCATATGAACACCCTATTGGTTCCACGCTGTGTCACAATAACATTGGCTGTCAGAACAATCAGTCTCTTAGGTCAGTTTTGAGTTAAAGAAATCCACTTTTTTGTTCCTTAAGGGAGTTGTGTTTTCGTTTTCTGGTTAATTGGCCATAACTTTTGATAGGATAGAGATATTCTAATGTGGTTTGTTTCATTGCATTCTGCATTAAATTACCTTTTCAATGATATATAACATGATGGTATTATTTGTAATGCCAAGATTTTCACAATTTTGGCCACTAGTGTCAAGTTCAGCTTGTTGCCCCCCCCTAAAGCTTGTTGCCTGGTGCAACTGTGACCCCCTGCACCTCCTTAGCTACGCCACTGAGAGGCACTACTGGATCAGGTCTGTCCCACCTGCTACAATCTCCAGGTGCCTCCAGGAGGTCCACAATGAAGCATGATGTAAATAGCACTCTCCTGCTGTTGTTTCCCAGCAAGTGACATTCCAAGGTTTCCCATACAGCCATCACAATGAAATGCTGGGGGGGGGGGAGGTTGGAGAGGATATTTCCAGGAGAGAATTGGGGGAGGGGCAGGAGTGAGGTGCTAATTTTCTCATGGCTTTTTATTCTTCCCTGTAAACCCTTCGCCAGTTTTTTTTACTGTTTTTCTTACAGCTGAGCTAAGTAGCCTGACCGTAGGAAAAACGTGTTCTTAGGAAGCATCTGTAGTGGAGGATCAGAAAGCGTGAGAGGAGGGTTGCAGCCTTCTCTGCAATATATTCACATTAACTGGCAGGCACATAGATGGCCCAGCCATGAGGTAAGCTGATGCAACTTGCATCAGCAGCAGATGGAGATGAGGCTGTGGATTTGGGGTGCCCTTCATTCTGCCACCACCCCCATCCAGCCTACTGTGGGCATGAGCTGCAGTGATCCAAGCAGGAAGCAGATCATCTGAACAAATGGAGGTACTCCTTCATTTGCAGTATCCTTTTAAATAAAATTATAAGTCCTGGATTTGCAGAAACCATGCAAGGAGCATGGTAGGGGGCCTTTTTCCCCCAGTGTGCCCTGGCAGAGGTGGCAACAGTGAAAGTGGCATCAAGCATGTGCTGGCTTCCTCCTGGCTTTGCAATTCATTGACAGGTATACATGCCTTGGAACGGAATGCTGATTCAGTCAGTCAGTCTTGGGTACGGGACATAGCTTGGTCGTAGAGCACCTCCTTTGCATGAAGAAGGTTCCAGTATCTCTAGGGTGGGCTCGGAAAGACCTCTGTTTGAAATCCTGCAGATCTGCAGCCAGTCAGTGTAGGCCAGGGGTGCTCAAACTTTTTTGGCTTGAGAGCTACTTTGAAACCCAGCAAGGCCTACCAGATCTATCAGAGTTTTTTTACAATGTTCGCACCATTATAACATATAACATTTATGTGTACAATGTATGTTGGTGTACCTTGCATAACCGCATGAGCCAATATTGCACAACACAACATCAGCTTCCAAAGTCAACCTGCACTCCTTCTACAACCCACAAACCCTTCCTGCCTCAGGTGCTCTTATATCCCTGAGGGCCCTATTGCCTTCAAGTGGCTGCAGCTGTGCAGCACACTCTGCTGGATACCCAGGCCTGACCCTTAAAGGGGCCACTGCTGACACCACATCTACCTCCTCACCAGATCTTCCTCCATTCCAATACAAGTGTGTGTGTGTGGGGGGGGGGGGCAGATCTCCATACATACCAGTGCAAAAACAGGGGAAAGGTGTGGGGGAGGGAAGATCTCTATATAGACATCACAGTAAGACCAGTGCAAAACACAGAACCAACAGATGGAACCACACAGAACCAACAGATGGAAGTTGGGAGGGGGGGCAGATCTCCATACATACCAGTGCAAAAACAGGGGAAAGGTAAGTCTGCCCCAGTAGAGTCAAGGGGGCTTCATCCCAGGGATGCACGGACAGGGGAGCGGCTGCTCTGCCTGTCTACTCAGGAGTCAGCCCCAGCAGAGTCAAGGGGGCTTCATCCCAGGGATGCACGGACAGGGGAGCGGCTGCTCTGCCTGTCTACTCAGGAGTCAGCCCCAGCAGAGTCAAGGGGGCTTCATCCTAGGGATGCACGGACAGGGGAGTGGCTGCTCTGCCTGTCTACTCAGGAGTCAGCCCCAGCAGAGTCAAGGGGGCTTCATCCCAGGGATGCACGGACAGGGGAGCGGCTGCTCTGCCTGTCTACTCAGGAGTCAGCCCCAGCAGAGTCAAGGGGGCTTCATCCCAGGAATGCACAGACAGGGGAGCGGCTGCTCTGCCTGTCTACTCAGGAGTCAGCCCCAGCAGAGTCAAGGGGTCTTCATCCCAGGGATGCACGGACAGGGGAGCGGCTGCTCTGCCTGTCTACTCAGGAGTCAGCCCCAGCAGAGTCAAGGGGGCTTCATCCCAGGGATGCATAGACAGGAGAGCGGCTGCTCTGCCTGTCTACTCAGGAGTCAGCCCCAGCAGAGTCAAGGGGGCTTCATCCCAGGGATGCACGGACAGGGGAGCGGCTGCTCTGCCTGTCTACTCAGGAGTCAGCCCCAGCAGAGTCAAGGGGGCTTCATCCCAGGGATGCATGGATAGGGGAGTGGCTGCTCTGCCTGTCTACTCAGGAGTCAGCCCCAGCAGAGTCAAGGGGGCTTCATCCCAGGGATGCATGGACAGGGGAGCAGCTTGAGAGCAGCTCCTCTGCCTGTCTACTCAGGAGTCAGCCCTAGTAGTGCAGCCCAAGAGCAGCCCCCGACGTGGCTCCGGCTCTAATAAGGCGCCCTCCCCCCCTTCTCAGACCAGCCTCGCCTCTGCTCTCTGCCTCCACAAAAGGGGGCCAGGCAGAGGGCAGTCCTGCCACAGAACGCCCCCGCATTACAAGAGCAGCCCCCAATGCAGGGACTGCGGCTGAAGCTCTAACAAGGCGCCCCCGGGCTGTGCAGAGGCCACGGCCGCTCACCTCGCTCCTCGCCTCAGCAGCGCTGCCTCTCCCGCGCCAGTTTGGAGAGACAGGGATCCGCGATCGACTCATTTTGCCTCAAGATCGACCGGTAGATCGCGATCAACGTACTGAGCACCCCTGGTGTAGGCAATACTGAGCTAGCTAGACCAATTCTCTGACTCGGTGTAAAGCAGTGCCCTTTGGTCATAGATTATCATCATCAACAACAGTATTTATTAACAGTATTTATGCACCGATTTTCAACGAAAAGTTCACAAAGCGGCTTACAGAGAAAATCAAATCGCTAATAGCTCATGTCTTCCTCCCATCATGTCTTCCTCCCATGATTTGGATGCACTGCTTACCTGTTAAAAAAAAAAGATAGGCACTTTATGTGCATTTAGATATGCCAGGACATCATGGCATAGTGGCGTCGCTAGAGCGGTGTGGGCTGCACCGGGTGAAATGCACAGGGGGGTGACACCACTACTCGCCAAATTTTTTAAATCTTGGTATTTTTGAATAAAACCACAACATCAATTGATGTGCAATTTCATGCAGAATGCAATGAAACAACCTGTTTTGAAATATTTCTGTTCTATCGGAAGTCATAGCAAAACAACCAGTGAGGGCAGAGTGATGGTATATCACTATGTTCACTGCCTGGAGCATTGCCCTGCCCACTGCCTAGGAGGAGAGGTCCATCATGGGGTGATGCGCTGGCCTCCTGCACAAACCCTCGTGACGCCACTGTCATGGCTCACTTTAGCCCTCCCTTGTGGACACACAGAGTGTCCAGAACATAAGACACACCAAGAATAAAATCTTCAAGCCATCAAGTAACTGACTGCACATAGCTACTGGACATCCATTAAAGATAGTCAAGATGGCTCTGCTCTTGAGGAATGGCCCAGACAACTTTACCCCTGATAGCTGTGATGACTACATCACCTTCTTCACAACTACATGCAAAGATTGTCACAAAGTCATTTCACCTTAACTCTATATATATAATAGCAGATCTGAAGGCCTTAGGAGTGGACCTCAACAAGTGGGAAACCCTGGCCTCTGAGCAGCCCGCTTGGAGGCAGGCTGTGCAGCATGGCCTTTCCTAGTTTGAAGAGACACTTGGCCAACAGTCTGAGGCAGAGGCAAAGAAGGAAGGCCAATAGCCAGGGAGACCGACCAGGGACAGACTGCACTTGCTCCCGGTGTGGAAGGGATTGTCACTCCCGAATTGGCCTTTTCAGCCACACTAGACACTGTGCCAGAACCACCTTTCAGAGCGCGATACCAGAGTCTTTCGAGACTGAAGGTTGCCAACATACATACAGATTCTGTTAAATACCAGGTAAGGTTTCACTTGTTTGAGAGTGACCACATTATTTTTTTTCAATTGTTTATTTTTAGGTATTTTTTCAATGTACCAGAGAAGAATAAACATGAGACATGTAAGAAACAGACATAGAAGAATTCTGTGGACCACTGCCTGGGAGAAAGGCAAAGGTCATCAAAAACATTGGTTGAAGAGGCTGAGGTAAAGGAAAACCCCTTCACCCGCAGAGAAAGCTTTTGTGAGGTGGGACTTGGGGCTGGCTAGGAAGAGCCTGCATTTCTGCCTTTTTGAGTCCTATCAGCAGCAGGCAGGCAGGAGCAGCTGGACTGGGATGCATACTAAACACCAGTCCTGGTGAACTGGCTCTGACATCCACAAGTCCAACCTCCTGATCTTGGCTGAGGGAAGGTCCAGGGCTGACTGGGGTTTTCCTGCCCAGGAACAGAATAATCTGGATCCGTCAGAAAACCATACGAGGTGCTGACGAGTTTTCAACTGGTGCAATAGTTTCCAGTAGTTCCAGGGTTAACCTGGACACTGTTTCAAGTCACCCTTCTTGACTAGAAGGTGAACCCTTGGAGCATCAGAGAAACATCCAAACATCCTTCCCTGTCACACTAGACAGGGAAACTAAACTAGTCTAGGAAGCTATGTTGGGGTGTATTGTTCCCATTTGAGCCAGGATGAACCTTATGGTTGTGGTGTTTGTTGGACTTAGACTGGAAGATTCAGGTTTGAATTCCCACACAGCCATGAAGCTGCCTGGGTGACTTTGGGTCAGTCATTATCTCTCAGTTTAACCAACCTCACAGGATTGTTGTGAGGACAAAAAGGAGGGAAGGAACTATCTACACCACCCTGTGTGCATTGGAGGAAGGACAGTACAAAAATTTGAAGGAATGAATGCATCCAAGGCATGTTTTGACTGATTTCAAGAGCCTGTTCTTAGCTATTGGACCTTTTTCTCATGCCTCTTTTTGTTTTTGCCTTAAAAGGAGTTACAAGTCACTCACAAGTTACTTTCCCATTGTTTTCTGCCTAGAGTTCAGAGCTACTGTCCTCAGTCACTGACTGCTTCCGCAAGGCTAATGCTAGCCAGGGCAAGTGTGAGGGCTAAACAACTGGGGTTGGCTAGTTCAATTGGCTTCATTCCTGTAGAACCAGCTTCTATGCTGAAGGAGCCCAAGACACTGGGCAGAATCCAGACAGGAGGGAAAGTGAGACAGGTCACCACTTTTGGTCCCAATCCTTCCTGGTTGCAACATTTCCCAGTCTTGTTAGGTTAGACAGACCCAGTGGATCAGCACAGATCCAAGATACTAATAGGAATACAGTATTAAAAAACAAAGCCATTTTGTACTACAGAATAGGAGGCATTCCCAGAGGTGTATTTGGCAAACTGAAGGAAAGTTGTCCAGATAAGCCCATTTTGTTTACTCATCACTATTCTGTGACTCTTGGTAATTCTCTCAGTGATAAAGGCATCTTAATTCTTCCTATACATAAAAGAAGGAGCTTATTTTGACTTCCATTTCTGGGTCAGGGTAAATTTGACAATCATGAAGAGACAGAAGATCTCAGATACTTCTTGGAATACAAATCCTGGTATCATGGTGAAAGGAAATAAGGTCAGCTTTCAGTGGGAGAGTATGAGTAGTAATTAGTGGCTAATTAACACCACCCATGATGCAGAAGATCAGTCATCAGATTTCATATCATTTTGTTTTTATAGTGCAGCTGTTGAGGCTTCTAATTTTGTGTAGAGCACTGGGACAGGGCTAGTTAAACGTTGTGGAAATCTGGGGTCAAAACATGGGGTGCAGGGACCCACCAAATGCCACAAACAACCCCCAAATCTCCCAGTAACTCAACTGTATGCTGTATCCTACAAGTTTAAGCTAAGATTTATAGGAAACCATGTGCGAAAGAGCTAACTGGATCCCAATACATGTTAGATGATCACAGACATTTAGAAGACCAGCCCTTTTTAAGGTAGACAGGTTCACAGCATGAAACCTCATGGTAGATGCGCTTCAATGTCAGTAAGTGTAAAGTCATGCACATTGGGGCAAAAAATCAAAACTTTAGATATAGGCTGATGGGTTCTGAGCTGTCTGTGACAGATCAGGAGAGAGATCCTGGGGTGGTGGTGGACAGGTCGATGAAAGGGTCGACCCAATGTGCGGCGGCAGCGAAGAAGGCCAATTCTATGCTTGGGATCATTAGGAAGGGTATTGAGAACAAAACGGCTAGTATTATAATGCCGTTGTACAAATCGATGGTAAGGCCACACCTGGAGTATTGTGTCCAGTTCTGGTCGCCGCATCTCAAAAAAGACATAGTGGAAATGGAAAAGGTGCAAAAGAGAGCGACTAAGATGATTACGGGGCTGGGGCACCTTCCTTATGAGGAAAGGCTATGGCGTTTGGGCCTCTTCAGCCTAGAAAAGAGATGCCTGAGGGGGGACATGATTGAGACATACAAAATTATGCAGGGGATGGACAGAGTGGATAGGGAGATGCTCTTTACACTCTCACATAACGCCAGAACCAGGGGACATCCACTAAAATTGAGTGTTGGGGGGGTTAGGACAGACAAAAGAAAATATTTCTTAACTCAGCGTGTGGTTGGTCTGTGGAACTCCTTGCCACAGGATGTGGTGCTGGCGTCTAGCCTAGACGCCTTTAAAAGGGGATTGGACAAGTTTCTGGAGGAAAAATCCATTATGGGGTACAAGCCATGATGTGTATGCACAACCTCCTGATTTTAGAAATGGGTTATGTCAGAATGCCAGATGCAAGGGAGGGCACCAGGATGAGGTTTCTTGTTATCTGGTGTGCTCCCTGGGGCATTTGGTGGGCCGCTGTGAGATACAGGAAGCTGGACTAGATGGGCCTATGGCCTGATCCAGTGGGGCTGTTCTTATGTAGCTGGTGTAGATTTTATGAGATGTACTCATTTTATGAGATGGTGTAGATTTTATGAGATGTACTTATGTTCTGATCATAATAAACAGGTAAAAATAAATAGTTCTTAGAGGACATCAGAGTGTATAGACCAGTGTTTCTCAGTCAATAGTATGGGTACCACCTGTGGTACTTGAGGTGGTGTCTGGTGGTACTCGCAGGACCCCTGCTGCCTGGCAGTGAGACCAGGAACATGATGCAACAAATCACAATAGGAGGCTCCGTTTGGTGGACAGAGCTTCAAACTGAGCTTTTCTGTGCTCAAACAAGCCCTCCAATCCACCCTGAACCTCTTACTGGTGGTTGTCATGTCACATTTGGTCTCCCAACCCAGAACTGGTGATGATGTTATTGCCAGTTACTTTCGGGGGTACTTCAAATAGATGGACCATGCAAAGTGGTAGAGTGGAGGACAAACCTTGAGAAATACTGATATAGGCAGATTAAAGGAAAAAATGGAGAACGAGCAGAAAGCTTCCATAGGAAAGCGCAGCAATCATCTTAGCACCTGGATGATTGTTGCAAGAATGACATTTATAGATGTTCCAGTGTTGATCGATGTTGATGTTGCAAGATGTTGGTAAATTGGTGGCCCAATTATATTCTTCGCTAAGGCTGGCAGAGCACATGCTTCACTGGTGCAAGCCAACGCAAAAGTGTCGTAAAGCACTTTGTGACAGCATGCCTGTTTGCAGAGCTGCCAGGAAGGCCAGAGACTTCCCCCTGGGGCTGGTGGGCGAAGCTGCCCCCCCCCCCGGTGGAGCAGGTATGTCCAACTCTGTGCAGTGCAGGGGGGGAAGGGTGGTAGAGGTGTGGAACAGAGGGAGAGCAGCAATAGGTATGGGTGGATTGGCCCAGGAGAGCTGCAGGATCTGCAACTTCTGCACGTGTCCTATCCTATCCCCTTCCCAAGCCTGATCCATCGATACAGATCAATGTGGACTTGCACTACCTATATAGCTGATACGGGTCCGAGTTGACCCATTGCACTGACTGGGGCTTACCCCAGAACCAGGGGACAAATGTCCTCTTACCTTGAGGAGACCTCCAGCCTGCAAAATTCCCCCACAGGATGTAATCAAACCCATGCTGGGGCCACTGCATCAGCGTGGGGGGAGCTTAGGTAGGATTGGTCTGTAGAGGTCTCCCCCCCCCCTTTTTAAGCATGTTATTGTTTGTTCCAGTGTGACATCATGAGTTGGCCAGGTTTGTTCAAAGGCCACCTGGCTGGGCCAAACCCTCATTACTAGTGGCAGTGGTAGCACTCAGTGTGCCATCAGGGATTGGGCAGGGGGAATCCCATGAAGAGTCTTGTGCAGGACTTTGCCCCAGGTGCTTGCATAGATAAGTCTATGGATGCCTTCCCCCACCCCATAACTATTACATCTCATGTGTCCTTCAATGTGGCCATAACCATGCAGCCCATCTAATTTCTAAGAGCAGGAAACTGAAAGTTCAGGCGAATTCCTATCAATCCAATAGGCTATATAAAGTTGGAGCACCCAAACATGCCTTTGTGATTTGTTCAGGTCCAACCCTTGAAGCATCTGATGCTTCACAAAAGCTTATCCACTCATACTGCTGCATGTGTGAATGACTGAATCCTGGAATAGAGTGAGTAAATAGGGCAGTGAATCAATACCCAGAAAAGTTGAGTCAAGCATTTTGAAACTTTTAATTTCTGGGCCATCCTTTACCAACCCAACCCTCTTCTATCCATTCACTGAGTGATCAGGACCTGTTTTACTCCCACGCACTTATCCCTCCCTTGCTTTGATTGTTCAGCCTTTTAAATATACTCCCTTTACATTCTGGTGTACCTGCTGGGTTTTCAGCTCATTGTAAAGGAAGTGGGTTGCCATCCCTACCAGATCTCTCATGTCCCACTATGGGCTGCGACTTTTACAGAGGATCCTCTCCCAGATTTGGAGGCTCTCCATTAACCTGGATAGAGGCATTTCCAAGGTGGCCTTTTTTTGTCTGAGCCTCTTGGTGTTGATGGTGGCAGCGAAGACAACCATCTACCCAGCCACAGAGTGAATCAGGGAAATGGAAACCAATGCTAACTGCTAGGTACTGTGCTCATTTTGCGTTCTGGATTCCTTAAAGATCCTCTTTCTCTGCATTTGATGTAGGGTAGCAGGCCTTGTACCCTACATCTTTCTCTGCATCTGATGTAGGGTACAGCAGGCCTTGTACCCTACATGTAGGGTAGCAGGCCGTGTACCCTACAAATGAATGCTTCTTTAGGTTCACTTACGTTCTACTGGTTTAATTGTAAAAAAAAGCAAATATCGCAAAAAGAAAAAAACAAATAAACCATAATCCCATAAAAACACATCTCTCTTCCAGAATAAATCAAAACCAGGTAAGGATGCTTCTGGAAGTTCTCAGCATGCTAGGAAATAAGGAATGCGCAACAATTTGGTCAGAATCCCCATCCTTTACCCTGTCAGTTGGCGCCCCCTCCTGGTTCCTTTTGTACATCATCTCACTGTTGCTCCTTTACCTCCTTACCCTGCAATTCTGCACATCCACTCCTTTGGAATTCAGTCTGCCAATATGTACCGTTGCTTCTAAGTTCTGTTATTTCCTCTCTGGATTCCTGATAATATTCTCACAATGCAATCCTATGCATGTCTGCTCAGAAGTCAGCCTCAGGGAAGCGTGTATAGGATTGCAGCCCCAGTTCTTTGTCTCCTTTTGGATGGCACTAAAAGGATCCTTTTTACTTAACACAGACAACTATGTCTTGCACTCTTTTCCTAGGTTTCCTTCCTGCCTGAGGCCCACATCTGATTTAAAGCTTTCTTTTCCTTGCCAAGACATGTAGTTTTGTGCTCTGTCCATTCCACAAATTTCAGTAAGATTGTGGTCAAAATGCTCTCATCTACTGCTTTGATTACTGTGGAATTATTCTTCCAGATATCCTAATTATAAGTTTCTGTGGAGAGGATGGCAGCCACAGAGCCCACGCCTCTGCATGTCTACTCAGAAGTAAGCCCCATTCTAGTCAATGGGACTTACTCCCAGGTAAGTGTGGAGAGGATGGCAGCCTCAGAAGTAAGCCCCATGATAGCCAGTGGGACTTACTCCCAGGTAAATGAGGAGAGGATGGCAGCCTCAGAGCCCAGGCCTCTGCATGTCTACTCAGAAGTAAGCCCCATGATAGCCAATGGGACTTGGCTTGGGACTCCCAGGTAACAGTGCACAGGACTGTAGCCTTGTTCCGAGCAAACTTGCACAGAGACGGGAAGCGCGAGTCTTCTCCAGGTCAAGGCGGTGCCGTTTCGCGCCACCCAGTCACCATGGCAACGCCCCGCCCAAAACGTCGGAAGCGAACGGAAATCACTGGCGCAACCGCACTACATACAAAAGCGTCGTGACGTCACGGCCGCCGCGACGGTGGAGGACAAACACCGATTCCTCCCGCCCCCTTTCTTCTCGTGACCTATCACGTTCTTTGTTACTTTTCTGCGTTTTATCTCGGTGAACTACTGGATGCCCAGGCGGCCATTGGCTAGGAAGGGGGGGAAGCGGCTCGCTGATTGGCTGCTGTGGCCGTGGGGGATTCTGCCCGCTGAGCCCGCAGCGTGTGTGGAGGCCCCGTGAGTGTCTGGAGCTGGGCTCTGGGTGGGCGCTGTTAGGAGGCTGTGCGTTGGCGTGACCTGGGCGAGGCTGGGCTGGGCTGTGAGTGGCAGGCCCTGAGCTGGGGGGGCGTCACCTGGCTCAGGTGGGGTCCTCAGTGGTGGCGTAGCTGGAGGGGGCGGAGCACTCAGCGTGGCCCCTCCCTTCGGAGCCATTCCCAGCGCACGGCTCCGTTTTGCCCCCCCCCGCCGGGAATGGCTCCGAAGGGAGGGGCCGCTCGCCGACTTCCCTGCCACGCTGAGCGCTCCGCTCCCCTCCAGCTACGCCACCGGTCCCCAGTTCAGGCTAGAGAGGCGCCTGAGGTGGGCATGACTGCAGGGAGCGGGCAGAGGGAGCCTCTCTTCCCTCTCACACACCCCCAGGACAGGGCAGCCACTGCAAGTGGTGCTGGAAGAGCCAGGACAGGCAGACGAGTAGACTCCTTTAATTAACCTGTGGAACTCCCTGCCACAGGATGTGGGGTGGCGCCTGGCCTGGGTGCCTTTGCTGCCTCTTGATGTTCTTTTCCCTCTCGCGCCACCCCAGAACCAGGGAACGTCCTCTAGAACTGAGCATTGGGAGAGTAAGGCAGACAAAAGGAAATATATCTTTGTTAGTCTGTGGAACTCCCTGCCACAGGATGTGGGGATGGCATCTGGGCTAGATGCCTTTAAAAGGGGACTGGACAGATTTCTGGAGGAAAAGTCCATCATGGGTTACAACCTCCTGGTTTTTGAAGTGGGATACCTCAGAATGCCAGGTGCAAGGGAGGGCACCAGGATGCAGGTCTCTTGTAGTCGTCTGTGCTCCCTGAGGCATCTGGTGGTTCACTGTGACATATGGAAGCTGCACTAGATGGGCCTTTGGCCTTATCTAGCTGGGCTTTTATGTTTAGGTAGAGCATCACCAGGCAGGGCAGGGAAAGTTTGCCTTGGAACATTGGAGGGCTGTTGTCAGGCATGATAGCTAAATTCTGAATGTCTTGACTCAGGCAGGTTTGTAGGTTACACCTGGAAGGATGGTAATCTCCCATCCATAGCCAGTTCAAATATGTATAAACTTCATTCATTCATGAATTTCTTTTCTAGTGCCAAGGCAAATGCCCAAAAGCTTCAAAATAAAATGTACATAGTATCACAACAGGTGGAAAGAAAGAAATAATCAAACAGATACTTAAAACATTACTTTTTAACGTTAAAGAGTGAAACATTAAAACACACACAGTGCAAAAAACCTAACAGATATTGTTGAGCCCTTGGCAAAACAAATTAGTCCAGGGAGGCTGTCAAGCCATAGCAGTATTTGAGTGTGTGTATATATCCACACAGCAATGGAATGTCAGATGAAACAGCTGTGTTTTGAGCCCTCATCGAAAAGCCATGAGGGAGGGAGTAGTACTCCATTCTCCTGGAAGGGAATTCCATAGTTGTGGCACCCCTGCAAAGAAGGTTTGCCCCTGAGCTGCCCTTCCTCACAGAGGTGGCACCTGTAGAAAAGCCCCCTCAGAAGACCTGTACATTCAGAATAAACTGTTGCCTAAACTAGGGAACGCTACTAATTACTATTTTAAAATTTTCCTTTTAAAAAGTGTTTTTTTAAGAGTACTGTTTCTTAAAAAGTAAGGGCCCAATCCTATCCAACTTTCCAGCACCAGTGTAGCCGCAATGCAGTCCCAAGGTAAGGAAACAAACGTTCCCTTACCTTGAGGAGGCCTCTGTGATTGCCTCCCCACCACAGGCTGCAGCACATGCCCCACTGGCACAGCAGCACTGGCACTTGAAAATTGGATAGGATTTGGCCTGAAGTTGGCCATTTTCCTCCCTGTGTTCTCTCACCTGCAAGAATTACAATTTTTTTCTTCCTGTGAAATTGCTTTGAGAACTATCATTCCCTTGTCTAGTAAATGGAGAGAATGAAAATCTGATATTGTGGTTGAATGTGTTTTTGAAAGCTTGACTTTTAGTTGGCCACATTTAGTATTGGTGGCTTTGTATGTAAGTGATGTACCATGATGGGTTGGTTCTCCCACCCCCTTTAGCTTTGCTATGTGAACTGCCTTGAATAAATTCAAAGGAGCAATCCAATGACCAGAAAGGTGTTATATAAATACCAGTTGTTGTTATTATTATTTATTTTTAGAGATATACTTATTAGCATGATTAAATCTGGTGATGGCAAGGGCTCTGAGCCTCCTTCCTATGAAAGAATAGTGTTCAAGAACGCTTCTGAATTCCACTATTTGAAGATCCATTTGTAAGTTCAAGACCCAATTTTTCTGATTCTTTTCTCACCCTCCAACTCTAAAACAGTTTGTGCAGCATATATTTTTTTTAAATGTTGAATGAGATTTACTAAAAAGATTAACTCCAAATCTAATTTTCAGAGAATTCCAGGAAGATGCCATTAGTCTCAATGCTGTCGAGTTCAAACAACTTATTATCTCGGCTCTGAAACGGCTTCATGGTGAGGTATGTTGTTGTTGACCATTTGAGTATCCTGAAATAGCCCTTGATTTTTATTTGGTACTCAGAGAGTGGTTGAGTGGGTTCATAAAGAGGCTCTTGATTAACCTGTTTCTGCCTGGCCCACAGGTGTACACATTTGTCCCTGTTGTGTCTATGCAAGTTGGGTAGAAATGGCTTAACTACATCCTTTGTATGAGAGAAAGATTGGTAGTTCAGTATTGCAGCTCTGTATGCTATTGGCCTATATGCTTTTCAAAGTGGGAGGAGATGAGAGAGAACATACAGCTTTCAAACGGCTATACTGCTCTTTTGCCTTAGCCAAGCTATCCTAGATGTGTTTTTCAGTTTTAAATGCTGGGACAGTTACAGTGATGACAAGAGAAAGCTAAAAGGGATAGGGGAGGGAGACTGTTCAGCAAGTCATTTTGCAAGGCTGATCTGATCTGATCCATTTCCTCTTTGGTTCCTGTCCACCATGTTCCATTTAATTCCATCTGCTCAAGCTTGCAGTGAAATGTGCTGAAAGAATTTCAGGCCCTTTTCCATTTAGTTTAAGCTAAGTGTCAGGTTGATGATAGAAGTGCTGATATCTCTTTCTGCTGGCTTGCAGACTTTAGAAAGGGGGAGGAACAAAGCAGAATTTGCTAGGAGGGTTCTCTTTAGCTGTGGTGGAGAACATCCTACTAACAATGGTATATTTCCTTTAAGGTTGGTGCTGCTTTACCTGTTGACGTGCTAACATATGAGGAAAAAACATTGTCTGCAATACTCAGAGTGCCTAACATGTAAGAAACTCAAATATGCATTCTTAGCAAGCACTGAAATAGATTTGCTTTTCTTATTAGGCAAGAGCAAGGTTTTCTAAAGATAATGCATTACTTTTAACTAGTAGAGAAAATCTAGGCTGTAAGGGTCTCATATAGTAGAGGTTTCAGTGTATGAATTTTCTTTTGGAGATTATTTTTGTGTTGCCCCTGCAAGGTCAGGGCTGAAAACCTATTTCATGTTCTTAGTGCCAGTTTCAAGAGTTTAGGCACCAGCCTAACAACAGCTTATCAAATTTCTAGGCATTAGTCTTTTGGCAACTGTGATTTTCCAACCCTGTGCAAGGCTGTCTCTAATACGATGTTTGAAAAATAAATTGTTCCTTGCTAGATTCATGCTGGCTTACAAGGAAATGTAACACTTTTCAACAATTCAAGTCGGTAGATCTAGTCTTTCAGTAATGAAAAATGGTGTCTTGCCATGAGTTAAATAGTTGTGTGTATTCATCCTTAGTTTGCTGTCTGATTGTAATACCACTGATTTTACTCCTGTTCTTCTAGTACAATTTTCAGTAATGTGCCCAATTCTGTCATTTGTACAGCGGTCTGGTCAAGCTGTGGAGTGCACTGACGCTGCTCAGTTCCTACCAGAACAGAAGCTGTGCTTTTAGGGTGATACAGGTAAGATTGAAGAATCTGTCCACTCAGCCTGGCTACATCATTGAACCATCTAAAGATGTGATGAGGCCTGGTCCCTGTTAAGAGTTCATTCAGAATGTATTTGTGGTGTGTGCCTTATTTACATACTTACAAGATTTCTATTCTATCCTGCTTTTCTCAGAGAATCACAGCAGCTTCCAATAAATAATGCAAATAAGGAATTCCGTAATGGTTCACAGTTCAGTGATATTATGAAAAAGCAATCCATTTTGAAAGTAAAACTATTGAAATTCAATATGTCAGCTTTGTAATTAAAGTCAAGAAACTGACCGGCTTGCCAAAATTTTCCTTGGCTGCTTTATGGGGCTTACCAGTGGGTGTGGCAGGTTAGTTTTATAAAAAAAGAACCTTTCCGTAGTGCCTAGAGAAGCCATGGTTTTGGCAGAGCTTCAAACACTGATGCTGTTCTGGGTAGCTGGCTCCTACTAGTTACCATCTTTTGTTCATCTAAAGTGATTCACGAAATGGGCCCACTAATCACTTGTCAGAAATCCCAAGCTGCAGTTGGAGACTAAGCAAGAGGTTAAAATCAAGGCTGCTTTATATCCTATACATCATTTAATTTTCCACACATGGAGTACAATTCAGATTAAACAGCACTAACAGGAGCTCCAAATGGCTCATAAATTTCATCCAGAAATTTCATTCAATTTCAGTTATTTGGGACTATGTATAGGATATAAAGCAGCCTTGATTTTAACCTCTTGTCCAGTTCTGTACATGTTCTTTTGCTGTTCAGTCTTGTGGTCGTATTGTTTCCTTGTGTTTGGTCCTCCTTTGAATACAGATTGTTAGTGGTCACCAGCCTTGAACATCACTGGAAGCCTGCTGGGTAGATACTCTTCCTCCCTCATTGAAATACCTCATTCAGATCAGCTGCTTAACCTTTAGCTCCTAAACTTACATGATTAAATTTGGCCTCCATGTAAATGAGTGCACTTCTGCTTGACTTAGTTCAAACTTTGCTTTTTGCAGGGGAAGTTAGCATGGTTACTGATAACTTCTTGCCTTTTTTCAGACCTCTCCATTTCTTCTTGCACTCGCTGGGAACAGCAGAGAGCTGGTGCTGGACTGAACACCCAGAATAATACACAGATTGTGCAATCCAAAATGATAACAGCATTGCCAAAATGCAGAATTTTTTGTGCAAGATTCCAGCAAAAGTTCCTGTCAAAAGTTACCATTCCATGCCTCATGCAACCCTTTGTCCAGCATTTGTACATACAAGTTGGAGACAAAGCTGAACTAACTAAGACATTTACACAGAAGGATGTTGTTACCTTTTCAGACTTAACGGGGGATACGAACCCATTACATCTGGATGAAGGCTATGCAAAGAGGACAAAGTTTGGGAGAACTATTGTACATGGTGTTCTGATCAATGGACTTATCTCTGCAGTTCTGGGAACTAAAATGCCTGGCCATGGCTGTGTGTTTCTTTCTCAGGAGATTAGATTTCCGGCCCCTTTATATGTTGGAGAGAAGGTCATAGCTGCAGCAGAAGTGAAGAAGCTGAAGAGATGTCTTGCTTTTATTTCAGTGTCCTGTACAGTTGTGGAAAGTGGCAAGACTGTTATGGAGGGTACAGTTAAACTCATGGTGCCAGAAGATCAGAACTCCCGGTCCTGATCATATGGTGCACTATCTTTTCAAACAGATGTCATGTATTGTGTGTATGGGCATAAATTTAATCAGTTTAACGACAAAAATTTCCCACTGTACATTAGTGTGATTTGAGACTTAAATGCACAAGGCATCTTGTGCTTGAGCGTGGTCTTACTCCATGTCATAAAATTTCTGAAGTCCCAAATCAACTGGCATTTGAATTCATTGAAAACTCTGGGCTGTTACACTTCAACCTTATGTTTTGGCATGGCCCTTTGATTAAAATTACTTTGAAAACACAGCACCATTTATTGAGCCAGTAGTTGCAAGAGAAAATGCAAGTCTCACATGACTACTGTTCATGTCGAAGTGAAAAGTGGGAGGTTAAGGCTGCAATCGTAACCACACTTTCCTGAGAGTAAGCCCCATTGAACAAAATGGGACTTACTTCTCAGTAGATTTGGTTAGGATTGCGCCCTGAATTGTTTAAACTAAGCTTATATGCTGACCAATGTCCTTGCATAATGAATGTGTAAGAGCAGCCATGCTGGGTTGGACCAATGGTTGCACTTGTTCTGCATTCTGTCAGCAGACAGCTGCCAATCAGGATGTCTTGGGGAATTATATAAACAGGGTAGGCTGATGAGATCCATCCCCTGGTGTTAATCACCACCACTATTGGGCAATTAAAAATGTGCTTTTGTAGCTGTAACAATTTTAAGATACAGGTGGAACTTGTTTATTCACAGAATTTTCATCTTTGGATCTGGTTCAATGCTGGTCCCCAGTCACAGCTCTGGTCGCCTCCAGAGGGCTCAGGTGGGGCCAAGTCTGGCTCCACAGAGGTCTAGGGGACCTTCGTTGAGCCAGATCCGCGGATGAAAATTCTGTGGATAAACAGGTTCCACCTGCATCTTAAAATTGTTGGGCCCTCCCCCAATACTAACAGAGATTGGTTGGTGAGAGAGTAAATATTGTGTTGTATTGACTCTAAACCTTAAAGAAAGGTGTGTGTGTGTGTGTGTGTGTGTGTAAAAACCTTGTTTACTGCCTTTAAACTACCTGGTAAAATTGGCATGGGAGAAAAGCATTTAGCCTAAGTCAAGGACTATATCTCCCAAACTGCCACCATCAACTTAGGAACCACTTGGGTGCTTCAAAATGAACACTACCAGTGGGATGCCTTCAGTGGGGTGAGCTGCTTTAAGGTCTGGGACTGTCTCCTCAGACTGAGCTTCTGCTTTTCCCATTCTAGTCTGGCCTTTAAGCCCAGTGCAAGACAGCATGTGACCAAGCCACATAGGTGGGTCCACACAAGGTGAGTGGGTGCACTGCCAGCAGAGAAAAGGTCCTTGCACTCCTAAAAGGTGTGTAATTAAAATTTGTAAACCTGACAGTCTGGTATAAGTGGTTTCAATGCACTAGGCTACAGTAGCATCACCAGAAAAAAAAATATTGGCACAGTAAGAGTAAAGTGTAAAGGGGATGAATATGTAAAAAGTGTCTCCTTCAGGGAACCACTGTGATCTAGAAATGATTAGGAAAGTAGGGGAGAGCTACTTTTCAGGAGGAAGCACTTGTCCTTCACCCCTTCTGGTGTTGCCTATGCTTGGCTATGATCATTGTACTGGAAATAATTACATTATCCTCCCAAAAGCACTGTTGGCACCTCTTTGTGCTGAAGTTGATGGTCAAAATCTGAGTGATCTAAAGTGACTGAAAACTCTGCATTCCTAGTTAATCTGATCAATATATAACCTTGGGTTTAAAAGGTCTGAGGAAATAGGACTGCGTTCTCTTCCAGGAGAAATATTTTTCGCACCATAGGGTGACTAGAGAATAAACTGTTCTGTCTACCAAGTTCCGGGCTGGCCCAAGAAGTGATCCTGTTGCCTGAGACAGCATGCCAAATGCTGCCCCCTTCCCTAATCATATGCCAGCCTCTGCTGCTCCCACTCCCCAAAGTTCTAGCTCAGCACTCCACTCCCCTCCACAGTTCCTCTCTGTTCTGCTCTTGCAGGGAGTGAAAAAAGGAGGAAGGGCAATGGAGGCAGATAGGCAGAGGTGGGTGCTGTCCACCAATCTGCTGCCTGAGGCAGCTGCTTCAGTAGGCCTCATGGATGGGCTAACCCTGGCCTGGTTTCATCTAATCTGCAAATGTAGGATTATGATGTTTATGCTGTACTGGAATGCATTAATGGATCAATGTTTTGTTTCATTGAATTGGGGATCCTCTGACTTCCAGGAGCATCTTTAAGATGTGTGCTGCAGCTATGTGCAAGTATATTTTATGTTGTTGTGGCACAGAACTCCTTACATCCTGTTTAGTTCTGAATAGCCTCTTTGACTTCTGTGTGTGAGAGTGAATGAAAGAGACAGAAAGCAAAGATTGTGTCTGCACTGAGTATAGACTGTTTCCCATTCTCCAGCGCACAAGAATGTGAAGCTTTGTAAAACAGCTGTCAGTTAATTCTCTTCTTTGACCCCCCCCCCCTTGATATCAAGTATTTTATCTAGTGTCTACATTTTTGTCTTAAAGCACCCTCTCTGAATGGCCAAAGATGTGAGGTGGGGGAGGGGGAAGAAGTTGTTTTCTTCTCCATTTCCCACACGTTTGAAGTTGAACTTTTGCATCTTCCCCAGTTGTGAAATATGCAAACTGTCCCCTTATTGACTGGTTCCATATATCACCAGACACAGAGGTGCAAAAGTGCCAGTACAGGCGCTATGGAGAAGGTCAAATGGTAGATTGTTGTACATGGATTATGTAGAGTGGCAGGTTGTTGAGCAGGTCTTACCCGCACCCCATCACCCAAGTCTGATGTTTTCTTGTGAGTTTTCTGGAAACAACTAAACTTACTAAGAGTTTTAGTACTCCTTGAAGTACAGGTCATGCCTCGTTATTCACTGGGGTTCTGTTCTGGAACCCTAAGTGGATAAAATCAGTGGATACCAAATCAGTGGATACCAAATCAGTGGAAAAATAGCTTTAAAGACCCAGGTTTCTTGCGCCTCCATTTTCACCCCAGAATTCATTGGTATGGATGCTATATTGCATTCAGCCACTAGATGGGGTGAATAATGGAATCTAATAGAATGAAACAGGAAAAGGAAGGTAGGAGATGGGATTTTGGTGCTTTTTGCCTTGTTACAAGGCATATTAAAGGTAGACCCCCCCTCCCGATATCAGTGGTGAGTAAAATCAGTGGATAACAAGGCATGACCTGTACAGCCAGGCAACACTGTTGTGATAGAACAAATGAACAATAATTGAGACAGGCTTAGTTTTTTGGACACTGGTTTCTCTGCGTCTTTCTATAATGATTGACGCAGCCCTTGATACAAGCTATTGACTGAGCCAGTGTGGTTGATACTGTTACAGGTGAGGATGTATCCAAATAAAATACTTTTGCCGCATTTACTGGAATTGAGAGGCTGGTACAGGAGAGTTCATAAACGTTATGTTGACAAGGGCATTTCCTTTTCATCTTTCTCAATAGGGATCAAACATTGACGGTAAATAGTTGCTGTTTGTTTAACCACTGCAATGTGCTGGGTGTTGTAGAGATGAACCCAGGTCGCAAACCTATGCATGCTTCCTTGAGAGTGAGCTCCACTGAACTCAATTTGACTTTTTTCCTATGGGTAAACATGCATCAGATTGTACTGTTAGTAAACTGTATGGCTATATGTCAGTTAACTATATGTAACCATTATCTTTCCAGATTATAGATTGGTGATTTTCAAACTGTATCCTGGAGAATGCTGCAGAAGCTGGTTGGGGTTCCTTAATGAGAAGATCAGTAATGATTAGAGGTGTTTGGAAATTGTGTTATTTATTTTACACAGAAATAAGCCAATTGTGTTCAGAAAAACATACTCACCAGAAATAAACACCTCTAGTAATGATGAACAAGTTTCCCTAAAAAACTTCTTGCAGTGGTTCCCAAACTGTGGGTCCATGCCCGCCAGTGGCTGGTTCATCAAAAATTGATGACCCAATTTTTGTTGGGTCGCAAAACTGATAGGGCAGATTAGATTATGTGCACCAAGGGTTAAACAATTTGCTACTTAGGGGAAGCACTGCTGCCCAAACACCATTATAGCCACTGAGTGGCTGGTAAAGTGTAAGTTTTTTAGGTGAGTCCTGATGCTAAAAAGTTTGGGAACCATTGGCTTAGTGGACAGTAAAGTTGCAGCGTAGCTAGAGCAAAATGCTCTAGCAGGCCAGAATGGCACCAAGTGAGGGGGGGTCACACCGCTTGCATGCTGAGGTGAGGCGCAGTGCAAAACCTAGGCCCAAACCCTAACCAACTTTCCAGCTCTGGCATAACTGTGTCAATGGGACTTGTGGTGCATCGTGCAGTTGGGTGGCACTCACGGAGGCCTCTTCAAAGTAAGGGAATGTTTGTTCCCTTACCTCAGAGCTGCAGGCCCCTTATGTCAGTGCTGGAAAGTGGGTTAGGATTGCACCCTTAGTGTTTTGCACCTTCTCTAGCTATGCTACTGGGCTGATAATAGCATTTCAAACAAAGATTGCCGTGTAGGAAGTTGTCCCATTAGCATTTTAGATTGCTGAACCTGAACAGGAGCTTCTGGAGAGTTGGAAGTGTCCCAAAATAAGGAAAAATAGGCAAAATGGGGGAATAGGGCATTCATCTCGGCTCTTCCACTGAAGCAAGCCCCTCGGGATGCTACCCCTTGTCTCTAGGCTTGTAGTCTAAAAATGTTGACAGTAAGAGAGGCAACCGACAGAGAGAGACTAAGGGCCCAATACTATCCAACTTTCCAGTGCCATTGCAGCCACAATGCACCTCTGAGAACAAATATTCCCTTGCCTGGAGGAGGCCTTGGTGACTGCCTCCCACCACCACAGGATGCAATGCACACCCTGTTAGCATGGCTGCATGTGCTTGAAAATTGGATAGGACTGGGCCCTAAAAGCTAAATCTTATGAATGTAGGGCGCAATCCAAACATGCCCTTGGGCCAACGCAAGACCCTTACGCCGGCCCAGGAGGGTTGCAAACGTGCCATAAGGCACATTTGCGACTCCTTGAGAGGAAACCGGGCCTGTACTCAACGAAGTGCCAGCCTGTGGAGGCTGATGGAAGCCTCCACACCAGCTTTCTCTCTCAGACGTGTTGGCCCACCTGGGCCTAAGCAAAAAGAAAAGGTAGGCGGGGGGAGGTGGGAGGGAGGCATTCCTGGGTGGTGGCCCCAGGAGCGGAGCGGAGAGTGGGGGCTGGGATCCAGCAGTTATGCCAGATCACAACCCCCATTCCCGGGAAGAGGTGGCACAAGTTCAAGGAGACCCATAGGCGCCAGCGGCCCTTACCTAGAGGCCCTTACCTTCTCCTTGCCTCTAGCTGAGCTGCTTGTGGCCACAATCCTGCGCTGGATACAGCGCAAGCCTCTTGGCTTGTCTGTTCCAACTCAGGATAGGATTGTGCCCTATACTTCCTATGAAGAAGTTCCATTATAGTCAATGGGGCTTACTCCTGGGTAAGTGTGAATAGGATTGCAGCCTGAATACATGCAAAATCAGTTCAAGGTGATTAGGCTTTGTTTTGATTGGGAATGAAGACTAAGGGGTTAAACCAAAGGTGGGGATTGAGATGGAATTTGAAGGAGAGTTTATGGAGCCACAGTTCACAGTCAGTCATGTTAAGGTTTTGATTAGAGTGAGAATATAAATGGCATTTTACTGGTGGGATCATATTTTCTAGGATTTTTAGTGATATCTTAAATTTGGTGGTTGATAACATGAGGATTATAAACACATTCTTACACTTTCACTTTCCCTTCCACTGTCCAGTTTTTTATTTGTAAGCTGAAGAAGCTGAAAAGAAACAAAACTAACAATTGCTAAGAGCTGGCTGCTTACCTTCCACTGGGAGTGTTGCTCAGGATATTAGTCACTCCAGGGGCAGAAACTCTGTAGTAGTTGGCTAGCAGTAATGACAGGGGGTGGGTGGGTGGTTGGTCTAGCTTTGCCAGAACATTGTGTATTAATATTTTTTATTTTAAAATTCCTCATTGTAAATGAGACATCTGAAGTGGAACCAGATGACATATCTCTTATTTTATAGAACATGAAGCATCCCTTGAAACTACTCCAATGTTTAGAGTTCATTCAAGTCACATTACGAAAGAGATGGTCAATACAAAAGAATCAAAATATTTCATCGTGCCATATTTTAAAGATAAGTAGGTTTGAATTGTGATTTCTTTGTTCACCTGCAACTTGAAATCTTTAAAAATTGTACTGTTTTTCTTGTTCACGCTGAATCCTATGCTCAGTGAGAATTATTTGTCCAGAAACATGTGCTGGATCTGGCTGCTGGAACTTGCCACACAATAGACGGATTGCGCTCCAGCTCAAGAGTAAATCAGGCCACATTTGCAAGAGAATGTTCATCTGTGGGATTCTGTTCTCCCATCCCTTCATGTGTTTGAATCAGGTTTAGTTTGGGAAAAGATGGCTATCCACCAGAAGTGTGTGTGTGATGAATACAAGTTTTGTTTACTTGTGTGTGAATCCTCCAGATAATCCTTTTGGAATTGTGTAGTGCAGGCTGGGGGGGGGGGGGGAGGGATGGAGGAATGTAGAATGGAAACATGATTTTGGATAAAAATGCAACATTACAGCACTAAATCCACCCACACATTTTAACTGAATCACCCCCACAAGGGCAGAACCAATCTAAAGCACAGATAAGAAATTTCCAATTTGGGGAAAACATTACATGAAACTGCCCAGAAGAAAGATTCAACTATATTATTCTGAAGGCTAATTTATTGGTTAACGTGGAGTAGGTCATGATCTTGTGTTTATGGCAGTGTAAGTATGTTACTTTCACACACACATGCTACACTTTAATGCCTTTTTACTAACCTGTTATCAAAAATCCTTTCAACACATAGTTGCAAACACCTACTCAGAACCACTTTATATGGATTAATTACCTCTTAACTGACTTAAACCCCTCTGTTGTGTAGATTTAGCCTATAACATTATGTTGTAAAAGAACATGTCCTTAAAGGAACAGCAGCTTGGGGTTGCTAATGGACCTGGCTCTGGGCAGCTGATGGCTGTGGCCAGGAGTATCTCACCCAGGTTCCTGCTGCACCAGCTGCACCCAATCCTGTCTCAGTCAGATCTGGGAATGGTCACCCGTGCGTGACATCTAGATTGGAATACTGTAATGTGCTATGCATAGGGCTGCCCTTGAAGGCTGTTCAAAAACTTCAGTTAGTACAAAAGGTGGCTGCCTGCAAGTTGATGGGTGCTAGAGGTTCTGCCTGTACATTTCTGGGCACAATTCAAAGTGCTAGGTTTGTCTTATAAAGCCCTTAACAGGCTAGGACCCAGACACATGAAGGAACGTCTCTTCCCATATGATTCTGCCCATTCATGCCCAACCCTGAGCTGCCCGGCACCCAGGCCTGCAGTGGTGCCAA